>NC_041392.1:493644770-493727554 GCF_002162155.2 Triticum dicoccoides
GTCGGGCTCCTCCTCCCGCTCCCACCAGCAGCCGCCGCTAGAAGTTGTTGCCCTCCCACTGCCGCCGGACGCCGCCCCCTCCCCCGTCGTGCAGAGCATCCAGGCGAGACGCCGGCGCCCCCCTCTTCACCGCCCTCCTCGATGATGCCCCGCCTCTGCCTCCTCTTCCACGCCGGCCGCTGCCGACCTGCCGCTGCCTCGTCACCGGACGGTGAGCTCCTCTTCTACTCTCGTTTTTCTTCTACTCTCGTCATGAAACTGAGTTCCCCTGTTATGTCTATCTTCAGAAGAGGCTCGTTTTTCTTCTGATATGCAGAGATTCATTGGTTTCTACGGTTTCAAAAAAATTCTAGATGGTGATCCTCCTAGTTTTGTATCCTGATAAGCTTTGGTCATCCTCTTCATGTGAAGAGAACTAAATAATAATGCATTTGATTAAATATGCGACAAATATGATATGGCTAGTTTGCTATACCTGCAGAAACCCTAGATGGATATGCATCTAGCCTTTTCCCTCATTATTCGGTCGTGCGTTGTCATGTGGCATGTTGGTCTCCATTTTGTTTTTTTATTTGTCGTGGATAAATTTTAGCTATATATCTGTAGCGCAAACTGAGTTGACAGCTGGCCGCCGGGTTTCTATGCTGCTGCTGCAAGTTTGTAGCCATGCTCAAACTGATGTCTTTTTTGTCTAGTTTGTGAAGAGGGGGGCATTGTTCACCGTAAATGATTTGTTTACTAGGTTCATTTTTGTGAATGTAACTATCTACTCCGTCCGTTCCATGACATGTCAGTTTTGTTCTGACTTCTGAGCCAAACCTTGTGAACTCTGACCAAAGTTTAGCGAGAAAATACCATACCAAATTAACATCAGCTGATAAATCTTCAACCGTGTTTCCCTAGTGTATGTACTCCCTACACAAGTCTCTAAAACGTCCTATATTAGTTTACCAAGGGAGTATTTATTTAGGTATTTTAGATGTTCATATCTTTTCAATACATCAAATCAACTGTAGCATCTAGACTGGGGATTTCCTGCAGCCTGAGCAAGAGCAGAGCCTTGACATTATGTCCAGAAAATTATCATGTTCATTTCTGTGCAAGTAATTATCATGTTCATTTCTGTGTAAGTGATGTTTGCCGTAAATGATGGCATTGTCTACCTGTTTCATTTCTGTGAACCCGATCATCTAGTTCCTCATGTCTGAAATCAAGACGTGTTAGCTTTGTTCTAAGTCAGCTTCTGTAAAGTTTGACCAAGTTTATAGAAGAAGAAAAACATATCTCTGGTCTAACTCATGAAGTAAATCACGAAATACGTATTACACCTTAGATGGTCATTGCATCTAAACAGCGGCAACTCTGCATTGTTTCTGAATCACATTTCAGTAAAAAGTTAAATGGAATGTGGTAACAAATGCACCAAAAGATCAAGCAGGGTCACTGCTGTAGATTGCAGTGGCATGGATATTTACACCACATTGCTTGTTGACACTCAAACTACAATACACCAGGCCTTATTATAAGTAGCGAAACCATGGACTGAAGAGGCTCAGCCACATAGTGACCTGATTGAGTCATTCTAGTTTCTTGTATGTGTCCAGCCGGCTCAGAGCACCGTCTGGCAGAGCCTTCGTACTGTTGCTGATCACTTCCCTTGATTGTTTCAGCTCAGTCTTGCCTGCAATGAACCAATTCTCCTTTTATCCATTTGATTGGCTCCTATTATAATTGCAGAGGCTAAGAAGAACTTGCTCTGTTCTTGCTTGTACACCAATCTCTGCTTCAACTGCTGCATTTACTTTCATGTAACAGTCTTGTACCCAATGCTTCAGTGGCAGTGCATCCTAAGCAATGGAGGCCTTTTTTCACATGCCAATGTATTTTCCATGTTGTGATGGAGGCCTTTTTTGCCTTGTCCACCCGAGAGGCCCTTGAGTTTGCTGGAATGTCGATTAACTTCCGTTCCGGCAAATTCGGGTACTCCATATGTCCTATTTTCAGCAAAGGTCATGCTGAAATTTTCCGTGAATTTTAGCATGACTTTGCTGAAAATAGGAAATATGGGGTACTTGTGACTAATGCATGGGCCGGGGTATCTTAGTAGTTAATTAAGTAGGATCAAGTGCCCCGACGTACTTGTGACTAATGCATGGCTTTTAGGGTGCCTCGGTGTCGATAAAAACCGAAATGATGAAAGCTTAGGCTTTTAGGGTGCCTCGGCGTTGAAAAACCCTCAATGATAAAAGCTTAGCTTTTAGGATGCCTCGGTGTCGACAAACCCTAAATGATGAGACCATGATCTTGTTCCTTGACAATAACCAACTTTTTGACCAAACTTTGTTCCTATTTATAGAGAAACATGGCCAACAACGATGAGGCCGGGGGTTCGGGCGGCAAGAAATTCTGGGAGTTGTCCCAGGAGATGGAGGAACAACCTCACTTGTATGAGGACGCCGCCTTCCCCACCGATCCTGAGACCACTGATGGTACCGCCGAGGATGACCCCACTAATGCCACCACTGATGGTGCCGCCGAGGATGCCACCACTGATGATGGCGGCGCACGCACAGATGGAAGCCAACCGAAGAGGCAACGGAAGGACCGGTGCCCGACCGTGCTCCGCACCCTCAACGAGGAAGTTACTTAAGTGGACTCCGACGGGAATCCAACGGCGCCCGAATGAATAGTCAAGGGGTACTCGCTTCAGCTCGGGTGCATTCTCCAGAGCACCGTCTCGATCAACACCGAGAACTTGAGGCATCCTGACCGAGGTAATTTGCGCAACCTCCTCTTCACGAAGCTGCACGAACGATACAAGTTCCCCGCTGAATTTGAAAACACAAGCCTCAAAGGGAATAAAGTGAACAATGCTGCCCTCACAAAGATGAGCAAGGCCCTGTCTACTTGGAAAAGCAATGTGAAGAGAATGATCGAGAAAGGTGAGAGTTATGAGAAGATCAAGGAGAAAAATCCTTCGATCACCGAAGATGACTACAACGACTTCAAGATCAATTGCTCGAGCACCGCAAACTCCGAATCAAGTAAGTGGGGGAAAGAAATGCGGGAGCTGAACTTAGGGGAACTCACACTCGGTCCAGGCGGTTACAGAGTGGCGGAGCCTATATGGGACAAGGAGGAGGCGGACTGTGCCGAGCAAGGCCTACCGCCCCTCTTCGATAAATACGGTGACAAGCAGACCAGGAACTTTGTCAGGGCCCGGTACAAGAAGGACCCAAAAACAAAGGAGCTTACCACGGATCCGAAGACCAGGGCGCTTGAGCTTGTTCTGGTAAGGAATACACCCCCGCGTAATTAGCTCCATATGGTTGCATTCTAATTAATGAAGCCAAATTTCCAAATGGTTCACATTCCTTCTGCAGGCGACTAAAAGTAGTAACGCGGGGTCGACTAAGAGCAACCCTTGGGACACCACTCTAAATAGGGCGTTGAATGTAATGAAGAACAAGGATAAGCTCAGTAAGCCGACGTCAGCTGGTCGTGTGGCCGGCAAAGGCTTGTCGACAAAATGGTCGTCATACTATAACACTGGTGGGCGAAAGGAGAAAAAGACCAGCTCGGAAAGCCAGGCGCGAGAGGTTCAAGAACTCAGGGCACAGGTGGCGCGGATTCCGGAGATTGTCCAAGAGCAAGTGCAACAACAACTCGGAGTGACGATCACCGCCATTGTGCCTACCTTGATCCAGGGGATTAGTGCGTGGATTGCGGGTGGCCAACAGGGGCTGCCCCCGATTCCTAGCTTCACGGCCAGCAACTCGCAGAACGCGATGGCGGGGCCATTGGTGTCTCCGGGGAGGCGGCATTGGTGTCTCTGACGCCGGCACGGGAGCTTAATGCCCCGGGTGTACGTCGGCCGACACCTCTGCAGCAAGCGGCCCCTCCGTCAACTGCACGCCCGCCGTTGGCGGTGCCTCGACATTAGCCGAGCTCGACGCCATCATCACGGTAACTAATTAAGCCTCTCTCGGCCGAGGACTTCATCTCCTTGCATTTGACTGGGCATCCCTGACGCCCTACATGTTTTCGCAGGGCGCCGCCGACGTTCCGTGCACTCTCCTGCACTTCGTGAACAACGAGTTGGTCGATGTTGCCAAGGGCAAAATCGTTCAACCGGGCAACCCCTTGTTCCATGGTACCCAGATGCCACCCAACTTGTTTAGGGTTCAACTGGTTCGGGTGCTGCCAGGCTGCGATGAGTTGTTACCTCCGATTCGATCCGTCGGGGCCGACGATGATGACGTGATGACCCTCAGCGCCTGCCTGAGCTGGCCCCTGCTTTGGCCGAAGAGCCAGATTCGTTTGGGGGCGGGGGACACCATCCCAAAGACAACACCGCCAGTCGTGCCGGCGCCAAGTCGGCCCCATGGCAAGACCGCTGCAACGGTGCCGGACATCCCTATGCCACTGGATCCAAACATGCATATGGCACAGGATCAGAACGACAACGACGATGATACATTTGCCAACGTCGATCAGTACTTTGCCGATCATGGGTACGGTGGCGACTTCATGGGGCCTCCTTCTCAAGAACCCAACCCAACAAAAGATGTGCGCGATCTAGCTGGTACCACGGAGAAGCCAAGTTGCAACAGGCGTTGTCTGCAGTTCAGCTCTCAGGAGACGCCTCCAGCTACCGACTTCACCGAGCCTCAGATAGGCGAGGTGCGAAATATGATCAGCCCCAACACACTCAAGAAGGCGGTCTGTGAGCAGAACTCGGTCCCATTACAGGAGAAGAAGAAGGCACGCAAAAGAAAGACTAGGGTGCGGGCCAGCCGGCACCGAGTACGATCCGTGCTCAGGACGGGCCACCTTCACCTGAGGATATCTCGAGGAGGGTGCATGTGGCGGGTAGGCCGATGCTACCGAGAAATATGCTCGATGCTGCAACCGGTGCTATGCAGAGTCTGCATGACAGTGTTCTTTCTTTGGAGAAGCGGCGTCTCGGAGAGAAGGATGTGGCATACCCGGTTTTCGCGGCCAAGGTGCCAGAGGGCAAGGGCTTTGTGGATAACTCCATCGGGGGTACGATCGTCCTGCGGTTTGATGACATCCACGCTATGTTGAACCTTCATCCGCTGCACTACACCTTGGTTCGGCTATTTTCGCTGAGTATGGAGATGCGGATCATTCGCGACAAGACCCCGGACATCGTGATAGTCGACCCCTTCTACATGCGTGCCAAGATCTTGGGCAGCGCTGGGGACCGGCAAGTCGCGAGTTCTTACCTCGAAGGCGTCATTCTGGCAAACCAAGATAAGGATAACTTCCTTGTGCCTTACTTTCCCGAGTAAGTCCTCCCCTCAACCGCCCCGTAACATATGAATTCTTAGATTTCGATCGTTTTTCTTTTAACATTACGTGTTTTCTACAGTGACACACATTGCATGCTCATCCTCCTAAGCCCCAAATATTCCATGGCCACGTATTTCGACCCGGACCATCAGTCGAACGTAGACTACACAAATGTCAAGAAGGTTCTTGATGATGTTCTCCCTGGATACGTCAAATCTGGAGGCACCTTCACCAGGCCTATTCGTAAGTACGGCAAGCACGTGTTCTCCCACAATACGACGTTCTGCTTCGTCAAGCAGCCGCCTGGCGGTCAGAAGGGTGCCTACTACGCCATCCATCACATGTGGGCGATCGTACGGGACCATCATCAACTTCTGCTACCGAGTAGACTCAAAGATTGGGCCGCGAGCGTGTCGGCAATCCAAGACGCGGACATCAGACAAGAATTCTTTCGCATCCAGTCGGAGTTTGCGGAAATCATCCATCAAGATGTCCTTCATACCTTGGGGCAGTTCTACCTCAGAAATCAATTGTCCAACAGTGACATCGACACAATCCTACAAATGCAGGCTGACAACGCCCGTTGTTTCATGACTCCCACGATAGGCGGCGGCTTCATCCACGCTCCGGTCCCTTGAGTCGAGTCGAAAGCAGTGATGCTGTGTCTAGTTCTGAAACATCGATTGGCTCATGTTGTAATTAAACTTTAATGAACTTGTAGTATGTCTCTTTGGTTTCGAGAGTCGTTCAACTTAAGATGTAATCGATGCTATTAATGTCTTGCTTTTCTCTTTCGATCGTTCTGTTGCATACTTATATATTGCTTATGTATTGTCTGTGAATTGGTACTAACGTTTCGTTTGGCTACTGCATAGCGATGCCGTGGTATGTCGTGTACAAGGGTAAGGTTCCCGGAGTCTACGACGACTGGGAGGAGTGTCGGAGACAGGTTCACCGATTCAGCGGTAACAGTTACAAAGGGTACGCCACTAGGGCCGAGGCCGAATCTAGATACGCCCGCTATCTAGCGGGAGAGGGGAGGGAGCGTTGGAGGAACCGGATGAAGACGAGTTTCATCGTGATGATGCTCATCGTGATGACCGCAGCTCTCTTCTATGTGATGGTAGTTTAGATGATCGATATCGACTTGTAATGTGAAGACAAACTCGCGGTCTCGAGACTTGTAATATAATGTTCTATCTTTGTTCGCTCTTTTCAATTCGGAGACTAATATGATGAATTGTATTCGGAGACTAAAATGATGAATTGTATTCAGAGACTAATCTTCTATTGTATTCGATGAATTTGTTGTTGATGTGTGCTGTCTATATTTTGTCCAATTATACATTTTGTAACCTGTGCAAAAAACAGAAAATTAAAAAATTAAAAAAACCTAATATTCATACTAATGGCGCATCACATCACAGTGCGCCATTAGTATGCCAAAGGATACTAATGGCGCATCATTAAACAGTGCACCATTAGTATGCCGAAGTTACTAATGGCGCATCCTGTTGTTGTGCGCCATTAGTATGCCAAAGCACCTGGGTATACATGGCCCCCTGGGAGGCATACTAATGGCGCACTGTTGTATATACTAATGGCGCATCTGAGGTGCGCCATTAGTATACCAGATACTAATGGCGCACCAGTGGTGCGCCATTAGTAAAATATACTAATGGCGTGGCACTAATGGCGCACCACTAATGCGCCATTAATGGCCAAATTAGGTGCGCCATTAGTAGGCCTTTTCCTAGTAGTGTATCCTCAACGGTTGTTTAATTTTCTCATACTCCCTATCTTTTACTGCTGTTTAGTTTGTTGTTTCTATCAAAATGCATGTTCGCAAGAACCGTAAGTTCCAAGTTTTACTTGTAAAACCAAATTCCTTATTCATACCATGCACATTACTCAATACTCCCTATATGTATGCTTATTTTTGTGGACTATATCCAGTGTGTGGTGAAGCAGCCAACGTTTGCACCTTGTCATCTCCTATTTTATCTTACTGATGTGGCTGATGATATGAACAACATGCCATGCACATTAACCAAAATAGATACAATGATTGTCTTTGCCCTTTATCTATGCTTGTTATGTTGACATGGTAATCCAGTGGTGTGGTGAAGCTCCCCACATTATGAACAATGCCAGATTATGCTATTGATATTTTGAACTTACTCTTTATTTTCTAATTTGAAATTGGATAGAATTGACAGCACAGTTATCATCTTTGTTTATACACGTGGAAAACCTTTCATCTCTACTTGTTTCAGGGTGATATGACTGATGGTATGCACAAGTCTACTGAAGGCTATGATACAAACCCTGTCGGCGTTCTGGGAACGGGGGTCCCCAGACTTGCCTGCCTGCGGCCTGTGGAGTGGCTCAAGCGGGGGCCCAGTGTGGCCCATCTTCATCAGCTCAATCTCAAGACCCTCGCGAGGGGCCAAGCCTCGCGGGGCGGACGACAGGAAGCTTCCTCAGAGGCAGCCTCATCAGGCAGGCTCGCGAGGTGGCGGAGAGATCAAGGCAGGGGTACCTCGCGAGGAACCCGTGATGCAAGCCATGACGGTCGAGACCAGGCGGGCGCCGGCCCGCGCAGTGTCCTTGTTTCCTCTTTGGTGCAAAGGGGGCAAGCACAGGCCAAGGCATCAGGCAAAGGTTGCCATTCCGGTGCAACAAGACCAAGACCAGCTGGTCGGCCGGACGGCGGTCACCGTGGAGCCCAAGATGGCGTAATCACCAGTGCTTTTGGAAGCCGAAGACCACCTTTGGTCAGGATAACTTGTACTATATGTTCCCCTTCAAAATGGCCAAGTGTTGGCGCCCTTCCCGCTCATTATTTGGGGAGAGGCCCAGGGCCTCTATAAGTAGAGCTAGCCACCACAGAGAAGGGAGAGAGACCTGGGAGAACCCTAGCAGAGATAGAGAGAGAAAGAGGCGACGGAACTCACCCTAGCAGTTCATCGCACCAGCTCAAGAACACCTCTCGCGGGGCTGTTCTTCCCTTGTACTATTCATCATCAGCCCCAGAGGCAATCCACCACACCACACACTGGAGTAGGGTATTACACCACAACGGTGGCCCGAACCGGTATAAACCTCGTGTCTCTTCTGTTGTTCATCATTTTCATCTTAGTTCGCACGAGAGGATCAGACGTAGATCGGTAGGGGAGAGATCTCCGCGCGCACCCCAGTGTTCGAACCTCAAGGGTCTGCCGAAACCCGAAATCTGACATTTGGCGCGCCGGGTAGGGGTGCGCCGGAATCTTTCTTCCGCTGTTCGCGTGTGATCTTCCGTCGTGACATTTGGCGCGCCAGGTAGGGGTCCACTGGAGAAGAAGCTTCTGTTCGGATCAACCAAACACAGGTGGGTAGCTTTGGTTAATTAATTATACCTACAGCGCACCCCTTTTTAGTTCAAGAATGTATGAAATGTAATGAAATCCGGCATGTTTATATGAAATCCGACCATGTATGAATGAATTTAGTTTGATTAGTTTGAATTCTTGTATCACTGGCATTGGATGAACATGCAAAACAATACATAATAGCATTAGTCCCAGGGTGATCACCTCGTTTGCAGTAGTTTCACATGTACTCCCTCCGGTCCTTTTTAGTCTGCATACAAGTTTTGTCTGCAGTCAAAATATCTCTACTTTGACCAATCTTATAGAAAAAAATATGAACATTCACAATGTAAAATCAACTGACTTGAAAGAAAGCTAATATGCGAAGTAAAAACTAATAGAGGGAGTACAAGGAGTTTGAGCAGCTTTCTAGCGTTCATGTACATTGCAATCAAACACACAGGCCTGGCAATTCATAGAGAACATTCAAAACACTCAATGGTTATGCATCTCAGTGATTCACATGTCAGAGCCAATATTTACTTCACAACTAAAGAATAAAGAAAAACGATCGATGTTGGGCGTCCCATTCGAAAATATCAAACGGATGTCTTCTTGCTAACATCAATGAGCAAAATTTGACAAGGTTGTCCCATTCCAAAATGTCAAATGTGTGTTGTTTTTCGCACATCAATGAGCAAACTTTGACAAGGTTTTCCCATTCCAAAATATCAAATGCCTACGATTGTGGAATGGGCAGGGTTTGCCATCAGTTTAGACATTGACATGGCACCTCGTGCTAAATAAACCAACTGTTCTTTTTGTGCAGTTCCACCAAAATCAACCAAATTCGTGCGTAGCTTGTATTATTCCGCCTTTATATGTTGCAATGCCTTGAACATATTGGCACCTCCTTTCTTGTGGTGGAAATGAATGATTTGATGTATTCATGAACATTTTGTGCAGTTCCCATTGAAATCAACCTGAGCACCCATGTTTGCACAAATACAAAATAAGTGATTAGTATAAAGCAAACTGTACTATGAATTGACAGTTTAAACAGGAACCTACATGGTCCATGTAGAGCACACTTTAAAAATAATGGAACTCACCGGAAAGAATCCTAGAACAACATTGTACTTGCGCATCACAACAAAAGGATGGAGATCTGCCAGTCCTTTTGAGCTGAAGTTAGTTTGGTCTTGTGGAGAGTAATGTAACCATCCTTCAACTACTCCTTCTGATGAGAAGATAGAAAGGGCTTCTTCATCCTGGCATAATCAGAACTAGTCACTTCACGTACTACATATTCTTCTTCAGAGGAGGATGATCATGTTGTGCAAAGACAAGAGGACAACTAAATGCTAGCATCTATGTTTGCTCGAAAAAAAGGAAAGGAAATATTTAAAACTGTTGGGGAACGTAGTAATTTCAAAAAAACATCCTACGCACATGCAAGATCATGGTGATGCATAGCAACGAGATGGGAGAGTATGTCTACGTACCCTCGTAGACCGAAAGCAGAAGCATTTATCAGCGCGGTTGATGTAGTTGTACACCTTCACTATCCGTCCCGATCAAGTACCGAACGTACGGCACCTCCATGCTCAGCACACGTTCAGCTCGATGACGTCCTCGCCTACTTGATCTAGCAAGAGGGGCGAAGTAGTAGATGAATTCTGGCAGCACGACAGTGTGGTGACGGTGTTGGTGAAGAACAATCTCCACAGGGCTTCGCCTAAGCACTACGAAAACTATTATGGAGGATAAACTAGAGGGGACGGGGTTGCCGGCACACAGCTTGGTGTTTCTTGATGTGTCTTGGGTGCTAGCCCTATCCCTCTATTTATATGTTGAGCCTTGGGATCAAAACTTGGAGTAAAAGCCTCCACAAAGTCGGTTTCACCCGAAAGGCAAGAGTCCTTCTCGGACTCCAGGGCCACACGTCAGGGTTCCCGGCATTAGGACCCAGACGCCAGGGACTGGACTCCGCAAAACTTCCTTTTGCACTTTCCAAAAACCTTGTGGGCTTTCCCCTTTGGCCCAAATAAAGTGTTCTTGTACCCAAACATTTCGGGAAACATCCGGAACCCCTTCCGGTGAATTCCAGAACCCTTCCGGAGACCAAACACTATTATCCCATATATCAAACTTTATCTTCGGACCATTACGGAGTTCCTCGTCATGTCCTGATCTTATCCGGAACTCCAAACAACATTCAGTTACCAACATACATAACTCATAAATACTATACCGTCAATGAACATTAAGCGTGCGGACCCTATGGGTTCGAGAACTATGTAGACATGACCGAGACACTTCTCTCGTCAATAACCAATAGCAGAACCTGGATGACCATATTGGCTCCTACATATTCTACGAAGATCTTTATCGGTCAAACCGCGTACAACATACGTTGTTCCCTTTGTCATCGGTATGTTACTTGCCCAAGATCTGATTGTCGGTATCTCAATACCTAGTTCAATCTCATTACCGACAATTCTCTTTACTCATTCCGTAATGCATCATCCCGTAACTAACTCATTAGTCACATTGCTTGCAAGGCTTGTAGTGATGTGCATTACCGAGAGGGCCCAGAGATACCTCTCAGACAATCGGAGTGACAAATCCTAATCTCGATCTATGCCAACTCAACAAGTACCTTCGGAGACACCTGTAGAGCACCTTTATAATCACCCAGTTATATTGTGACGTTTGGTAGCACACAAAGTGTTCCTCCGGTAATCGGGAGTTGCATAATCTCATAGTCATAGGAACATGTATAAGTCATGAAGAAAGAAATAGCAGTAAACTAAAACGATCAAGTGCTAAGCTAATGGAATGGGTCAAGTCATTCACATCATTCTCCTAATGATGTGATCCCATTTATCAAATGACAACTCATGTCTATGGTTAGGAAACACAACCATCTTTGATCAACGAGCTAGTCAAGTAGAGGCATACTAGTGACACTCTGTTTGTCTATGTATTCACACATGTATTATGTTTCTGGTTAATACAATTCTATCATGAATAATAAACATTTATCATGAAATAAGGAAATAAACAATAACTTTATTATTGCCTCTAGGGCATATTTCCTTCAAAAACATCACAGCTGAAGCACTTCTCAAGGAAAATACCACTTTCTCAGGACAGTATCTAAACAGTAGCACAACACCAATAGAGATGACAAAGCTCAATCATATGGATGAAATCCGTGGGCGAGTACCAACCTTTGTCAGGAGGCTTATTGTGTAGAGCATACAGATCAAGCACTTCTCCAGAACCATCTACTATTATCTACTATGGTTGCCATGCTTACTATATACTCCTGGATTAGTTTAATGTTTCCAACATCTTCTTGTGCAGTTCCACTAAAATATATGGTATCTTCAAAGAAGATCCCTGTTTGCACAAATAGAGATAATTACATATTACATTAGGAGTGGCATCAAATCAGTGGCAAAACAATTTCTCGTTCCAGCCATAGCAATAAATTAAGATGCAAAACTATATCATTACTTGTGTCATCACAGTTCCAGTGCTTCATTACCGCACCAGGAGTTGATTTTTGTTTTTCTTCCTCTTGTTCTTCCCCTTCATAACTTGGTTCAATAACAGACAAGCTTCGCCTCCAATGTAAGATTTGGCATGTCAATTAGGGAGCACAAGTATAGTACTAAACAACGACATTAATTTTCTGATGAAAGTGGCGAAATACAGGCCAATAGTTGTGAAATATCCTTATCTTACCTAAATGGGATATTACAGTGCACAACCATATTGGAAGTCTTGTCTCCATTTGTGCAGTTCAGTAAAATCAAGCAACATTACCATACAAGTAGCACAACATACGAAAGCACACTGCACAATCATGTGAAAGAAGGCTAGTACTGACCTCTCATGACACGAAATTCAAACAACTCACAAGAAGAAGATCTGAACCAAATTTGCCAACACGGATAGGAAGTGAGATCTCCTCTTGTGCAGTTCCACTAAGATCAAGCAATGTTGTCGGTGTGACATTTTCGTTGAACTGCACAAAACACTCTTAAAACAAAAGTGTTTTGTGCATGGCAACAAAAGGTCACAATAGCAACAAGGTGAAGTAGATAACCCTGTTTACACAGAGGTGCAAGGAAACAACTAGTGCTCAATAACTGTGGATCACACAGAAGCCAACAAAAAGAAGCATCTAACTTATCTAAATGGGAAAGAAAGCAAGGCAGTAGCATTTCTCAAACGGTGGCATTGATTCATATTAATAGAGAGATTATATTAACAATAAAATTTGTTAAACATGTAATTTGCTTTTAACTCTGGCATTGCATCCATTTTCCAGCGGTATTATTAGAGGGTGTTTGTTTACAGTGACTTTTTGGTGTAGGACTGAAAAAGTCCCTTTCAGTCCCATCTAAACCAAATAGGAGGGACTTTTAGGGACTAAAAGTGGGCATTTGGGACTAAAGAAAGAAGACCCCGAGGGAGAGTCTTTTTGGAACTTTTTCCAACAGTTGCCCCTAGCACGCATCGCACCTTATCTCTATTTGTTCATTACTAGGGGTAACATTGTCTTTTATCATGTCATTTAATAACCTCTAGTCCATGTTTAGTCCTTGGAACCAAGCAGGTAGGGACTAGGGACTTTTTAGTTGGGACTAAAAAAATTCCTAGGACTTTTTAACCAAACAGGGCCTTAGATTAACAACAGCTAAAGAGTTGCACGGGACAGTGGATGCACCAGCACCATGTGCATCTACCGATGTATGAAGGGGTGATGCACAGTCTGTTGCAACAAAGAACAAACAACCAAGGAGCATATTTGTGTTGGTCCTAGTTTTGTTATCTTTAGACACCTTTCCCTATGTGAGCGCAGCAAATCTATTCCTACTCAAACTCTACAGTCTTGTCCCCCAAAACAAAAAGATCAGTTTGTTACAGATGTGCGTACTGTGTTTGTCATTGTTTTCCCTTTTCGACCAACGTAGGTGCTGGATAGCCAGTCTGTACTAGTACTTTGCCCCCTTCCTTTCCTCTTTGAACCACGTCCTAGATTCATGCTATACAACTTTCCCCACTACTTTCCCCCCTTTCCTCTTTGAACCACGTCCTAGATTCATGCGATACAACTTCCACCACTACTTTCCCCCCTTCCTTTCCTTTTTGAACTACGTCCTAGATTCATGCTATACAACTTTCCCCACTACTTTCCCCTATTCCTTTCCTCTTTGAACCACGTCCTTGATTCATGCTATACAACTTACCTCACTACTTTCTTGTTTGATCCAACACCTAGATTCGAGTGTAGAAGCGGAAAAAGCCCACATGCAGCTAGAGCAATGCATGTGGAATAAGTGAATTATACCTTAAGGTTCTTGGGGTGTGGTTCGGTGGGCAACCGGAGGCCGTTCTGCCCACACTATGTACGATGGCGAGGCAGAAGGGGTCGGAGACCCTCCCACGCCGCCGATGGGTGAAAGAGAATAGTTGCGCTGGTAGTGGATTCCTTCCCTCGCCGACGGGAACAACGTTAAGCCTCCTTCCCTTCCCGGTGGACGGATCCTACTGGCTCTTTGACCAGCAGTGAGGGGAGAGAGAGAGAGACAGAGAGATAGGCCAACGAAGTCTTGTTTAGATCTGGAGAGGGTGAGAGAGTGTGAAGAGAGCAACTACAAGCGTTGAGACTCCAGTGTGTATATATATATAGTAGAGAGAGTGTGAAGAGTACAAACCCTAGAAAACATGCACCGAGGCTGCAGTGCATATAGATAGAGTGGTTTTCTTGTTCTCTCCATAAAAATCATTTTAAATTGTGCACGAAACAGAACTCTTTATTTAACATAGTGAAGAAAAATACTAGGGGAAATGCTAATACATGAAGAAAATTTAACGCTCGAAGGAGTCAACTCGCAATTAATAGTGCACGCCTCCCGGTCATGCTTACTAACGTTCACGTGTAGTACACGGCCCTCCAAAGTTAACAACAACTGAACCACACACTGTCAAAATATCGGAAAGGTGGGCTGCACCATCCTCCAATTTTAAATATTTTGGGCACTTGTATTCGGCCTAAATCAGTGTGCCACCATATGCTAAGGGTTACAGCGGGTGCTAAGAAACTAGGGCGTATTGAGAGTAATTGCTAAGTTCAAGTTGGTCATTGTACTCAAGAATACGGTCACTATATACGTGATGAGGTGATTGTATGGTCACTGCAAGATCGTATAGCTCCGTATCCATCCATTTTGACCAGTCAAAGAATCCTCCTGGCACCGCCCCAGATCACTTTCTGTCTCTGTCATGTGGGCCTACCTGTCATTGGGTGGAAGAAAGAAGTCAAACAAAAACAAAATTATGCTCAAGTGTGGTTATTGAACCCGAGACCTCAGGTTTGATGATCGAACAGTCTAACCAGCTACACCACCCTCACATTATGATTAATGAGAGGAAAATAACCTTTTACACATTCCTGCATTCGTGTGACAACCATGGCGTGTTTTTTTGCGTGGGAGTCATTGGGATTTAAATCATAATCGTGTCATGTGGCTTTGGTGGTAAGGTATTTTGGGATTTAAAGCAGTGTTGGTAGTACAGAAATAATGCAGCCTTGGTCACCTTACCTCTCTCCACGTAGTATGTTGGGTCCCACCAGTCAGAGGGTGAAACAAACAAATCTCTACTACTTAAAAAGAACATAAGGTTCACATTTCACCTTTCTTTCCGTCACCCCTTCGTCCAACCTTCCCCGTATAATATTAAATCACATTAATTTACTTACTTTTTGAACCAATTGCACTTTAATTTACTTACCAAACTTCTGATCAAACTATAAAGTAAATTACGGGCAGAATTGGATGAACATTTATATACACAATCGCATATTATGGGCACGTAAATCACTTCAGATCAAAATATAAGGTAAATCATGGACAAAATTTGATGAACATTTATTTACACAATCACATATTATGGGCATGTAAATCACAAGCTAACTTACTAGAATATTTATACCCCGTTGCAACGCACGGGCATTGTTCTAGTTAATAAGAAAAAAATAAAAGCGTCAATGGTGTATCTTACCTCACACATCTCACTACTGCTTGTGAACACAGTCCAATTGATCCCTCTATTCGCTCATGTACTATTTTAAGTGAATACTTATTATAACATGCACACAATACGCATGCATGCACTCTCACACTAGCACGCAGCGGGCAGACAAAAACTAGTTAGCACACAACACACACACCGGCGACCGGCAACGAAGTTGAGGCCACAGGGTCGTACTTCGGTAGTCGTACGGCAATCGTGCTCACAAGGCAAGTAGAGCGACGTAGTGTGGGTGTAATCATAATCATCATTGATGGCCATGTCATCTCACGCAGATGGAGTTCATATGCTTTGCGCCACAAGTAGCAAGAGCTCGGACTTGGCGTAGTGGTAGAGCAATGGGTCGACGACCTTAGGTGGCAGGGTCAACAACGGGAATGGAGGAAAACAGGCGAGATACTGCACGAACTTGCGGCAATAGAGGCCAGCGCACGACTTGAGTCCGTGCTAGTGTGTGTGCATGCGCTGCAAGCTGGACGCTGCATGCGTGTGCCACTACTAAAGGTAGAAAACTATATTTGCCACTAGTTAATCACAATTGGAGGTTTGTGTGGTCAAAATGGATGAATACAAAGCTATACGATCTCGCAGTGACCGTATAATCACCTCATCACGTATATAGTGAACGTATCGACTGTATTCTTGAGTACAGTGACCAAAGTGAACTTATACGATAAGTTCATTGACCAATAGTGCATTTTAGTCTTTTAATTATTTAGTTTGTACACTTTGATCTCTTCCAATAATTTTGGGCACTTGTATTCGACCTAAGTCAGTGTGCTACCGTATCTCGTACTACTCCCTCTATCTAGGTGTAAGTCATGTTAGAAGGTGCAGCGGGACCAAGGTGCAAGCAGATTGGAGGAGGAGAAACTTGACCGGTCCTTCCTCCAATCAAAGCCCTGATTTATGTATCTAAACATAACAATTAATCACAACAACTAAGAGATGTCGTTTTAGCTACCATGCAGGGCCATGTATTAACTCGCGTGCAAGCCGACTTTGATTTCTTGTCTAATCAACGCGTAGTTGCGCTCCATGCATTGGGTTTCTGGGGGAGATAAGAAGGCAGAGTAAGGAGCGTTTGGTTACATTGCTTAGCCTGGTCATAGTGGGCATGTTACTAGTCTATGTTACTACCTTCATAGTGGGTAGTAACATATGGATGGTAACATGCAAGTCTTCATTAATTGAGATATAGACTCATTTTACCTCGGGGTGTGTTATGTTACCAAAAGCATCTCTTTCCTCTTTAACTCCATGCCACATAAGCAATTTTTTCTTGGGATGTGCTATATTACTAGTACCTAACTTACTCCCACTATGGCTAGCCCAGTTAGCCATCTTTCGCTTTGCCAACCTTGCCTGGTCAAACGGTTTAGTTCTTTTTCTTACCAGCCTTGCCCCGTGAAAATCGTTGTCATGAGTGGGTGACCGATTTTCCCGTGCGCGAAGTTTGCCATCGGAAGCGAGCCAATCTAGCTCTCCTGAGCTAGCAAGGTTTTTCTAGCCCACCCAAGCTAGTTGGCCCACAAAAGCTAACATATTTTAACAGTTCCAAACGCCTAACCTTGCCTGGCTAGGCTATAAACCGTTCTTGCTAAGGATCCAAACGCTCCCTAAGTAACAACGCTCGCTAGCAACGAGGCCAGGAGGGGATTGAGATGCAAAGTTAATGGACGATGCCTAAACATTTTGGGAATATCTGATTTTCGTAAGATGACTTAACACCTAGATGGAGGGAGTACTACTCCTCGGTCCAGGTTTGATGGAATATTCGTCACCTCTTCTCTTCTTGTACATACTCCATTTGTATCTCACTTCTTGTGGCTTCGCACTCACATGATATTGCTATTCTATGAACCTGTGTGTGTGTGTGTGTGTTTAACATCATGTGTGTGTTAGAGAGAGCGACACATCGACCTACTCCTATAGTGAGATGGTGTGTAGTGTACGATTTAGACATGAGAGTCGGTGCATCCTCTCATTTCCGGGCGTCTGGTCGAGACAGGCGGACAGCTGCCACGCCTACTCCTGAATAGCCTGGCCCACCCAAAGCCCCTCCATCACCCGTGCGCGCTTCCTACCCAAAATGGTCAGCGCCACTCCAAAGAATCGGCGCCACATTCATGCCCGGGTAGAGCGGACGCGACCTCTCACTGGCGCATGCGTTGAAGGGAGAAGCGGATTCAAGAGTGATGGTTTATTCATCCGTCTAACTTACTATTGGGTCTATGTGATTTGACGGCTCATTGGTCATTATTACTCAGGTGGTACGACTACTAGATGTCCTACGCTTTTGGCAAAAGGAGGTACTACTAGATTACAATTTTCTCCATTCTTACAGGGGAGGAGTGCGAAAGCAGTGAAAACACATAGGCTCAGTGATTACATGGACCACCTCACACTATCACCATATTTTCTGGACACTGTGCGACACCTAACTCTTTACATAGTACTAGTATAGTACGTACTGTAATTTCTCAGCAAGATAAATTTGTACAATACTATGAAGCCTCCAACTTCTGTTTCATGTATCTTGCATCCAAGGTTGCCTGTTGCAACATTTCATCAAATACAAAGGAGACTAACATGCGTGCTATTGCATCTCAATGATTGACAGATCATAGCCAATATGTACTCCCTCCGTTCCAAAATAAGTGTCTCAACTTTATGCAAAGTCTAGTACAAAGTTGTACTACTACTAAAGTTGACACTTATTTTGGAACAGAGACAACTAAAGAAAAAACGATCCATGCAGTCCCTAGCCTAGCAACCGTAAACCCTAACCAGGCTTTAATTTGCTGGCAACGTTGGAGCTTCAAAGAAATGAAGTTTACAACCCTTTGACCATCGGGTCATTTTGTGCAGTTTCACCAAAATCGAGATGAACATCCATGTGGCAAAGAAATTGAAGAAGCGTGATTAGAATAAGATTACTGGGACTAGTTGATGAGACATAAACTCATCACAAATACAGTACATAGAAGCCAGTAGAGGTATGTGTGGGGCGAAGAAGTAGAGAAATATCCACATGGAGTGATGTGGGTAGCTGGAGCAGTGGTGCAAGCCAGCTGTAAAGGAAGTTGTACCTGAGGGATGTCGGGACGTAGCTCAACCTAGAGGAGGGCAGCGGGAGGCGGCAACTGCCCACGTCGCGGAAGTGATCAAGGGACGAAGGCAACCTCACTAGCTTTGTGAGAGATAATGGCGGGGACCCCTGATCAGGACGTGCCGACAATGGGTTTTCGCCATCGGCGACGGCGACCGCATCTACACTAAGCATCCACCCCTTCCCCCGTCGGACATGATCCGCCCAGATGTTAGAGATGTGGTCGCAGTCGTTTTGTGCGAGAGTGTGAAGAGAGCAACCCTAGCAAGCAAACGTGTAGGCTCGTCCTGGCTATGTATAGAGTTGAGCGGTTTCCTTTTCTCTCCATATGAACCTATTTATATTGTGTATGTGCCACTTAAGAAAAAAAACTTTATTTATAAATGGGGTTGCACCGTTCATGCGTGGTTCCCAACCCTCCATTATTTATAAGTGAGTAACTACTACTAGACGCGTCAAATTATCACATGAGCTGCATCATCTTATAGAAATGAGCTCCATCGTGTCACGTGTGTGGTTGGGGAAGACGCTAAAGACGCAAAGAGTGCTACTACTAGTACACTACATGTGTGGGTGTGTGCACCTCTTCTCTTCGAGCATGGTTATTAAAAGTACAGCCCACTACTGTACTACCACTTGGTTATTATATATGGGCAAAGAGTATAGGCAGTAATAATGACTAACAAGCCATGAAATCACGAGGCCCACCTTTCTCTATGTTTGACTGAGGAAGCAGCCATCATTTAACTCGTCGTTGAATATCCATCCGATGCTACCTCCGCAAATAAATAAAAATCCGCTTCTACCTCCGTAGCATGGTTAATAATATAGCCATGTCAACCACGATGTAGAAAAATCATTCACATATACAATAGGGATGCATCTAAGGCTGGTGATTTTTTTACTTTGTCTCTTTCTCTTTTTGTCTCATTTACTCATTTTACATAGGAGCACGTGTAGAGGATGGCTATTCCTTTCGATGGGACTTCTTCATGGGGTTTAAGACTAAGCAGCTCCGAATTATGCCCGCTGCCCACCACTCTGAATTGTGTCATCTATGATAGGGAGTAGTCCCATTGCAACAATGAGGTCCACTAGGTCTAGCACGTCCTGTAGGAAGAGACTATCACGCAAAACATACATCTTGTTACCTTCTTCCTCGTATAGTATGTACCACTGGTACGTACTACTAGTACTACTACTACTACTCATTCTCCTATAAACCTTGCGCTTGGCATCTCCAAAATATTAACCTTGCAATTGGCTCTTCGTCTCTTCGGGAAGTCGAGCAATAATGGTACTGCAGTATATATCATTCTAGCTATATGAGACCTAATGAATTGCTGCACGTCCACCACATGGGCGAGGGTCGAGGGGCGAGGGAGAGTGTGTACTATTATGTTTGTTTCAATATGGACTACATACGGAGCAAAATGAGTGAATCTACACTCTAAAATACGTCTATATACATCAGTGTTTGGAGTATGTACTAGTGGAGTAGTTCATATTGAAATCTACTAAAGGACATATATTCCAAACAATATGATAATCTCTCTAACCAGGGACGAGGAGTAAACGGAGGGAGTAGTAAAATTTTCTCCTCGTCATGCGAGCCACCGCGCGCATAGGCGAGGGAGCGGGTGTAAGGCATAGTAAGCAAGCTTCACCTTGCCCTGCGAGACACCGCGCCCGTGGGCGGGGGAGATGGTATACTAAGCAATCTTATCCTCGTTCTGTGAGTTGACGGGACACATCAAAAGTAATACGTACAAAGCATCTCGAGTGTATAGAGCCTTGCCTCTAAGGTAGGCCCCACATGGTTTGTCTCTTTTTTAACATAACGCATCAAGTTGCAATTTGTTTGTTCACCTATGGTAGACGATCCTCCATCAAGTGGACAACCAGTACATGTGTCAAATTACCACGTGGGCTGCCTTTTTGTACAGAAATGAACTCCACCGTGTACCCGTGCGGGTGTGGTTGGGAAAGAGACGGGAGTATGTGCGTCGTGCATACACCTCTTCTCTTCGTGCACATCCCCCACCTATGTGGGTGTGTGTGAGACAGATACAAAGACTTATGGCGTGTGCGTTCGTGAGTGATTTTTGATGGGGGGAATGTATTTGTGGGAATATGTGTCGATGACATCTCAATCAAAAATTTGACACATGCAACGCGTGTGAAATAAAGGCCTATCTATATCATATATAGAGGGGGCGATCCATGAGAAGAGAGGGAGGGGTCATAGATATCGATAGAATCGAAGAGAGGATCAAGTGGGTGGGTACGAGATCGATGAAGAGAGCCATCGAAATTGTGTGTGTGAAAGTCAAAGATATGGGGTGACTGACCTACTGGAACGTGAGAGGACACACGGCAAGTTTGTGGGTGGCAGGGAGACATGACTAGAGCGCTCGATGTATCGGTGTGTGGGGGGGGAGGGGGAGGCAGAGGCCTAACTAGAGAGGTAGAGTGACTCGTATATGTGTTGCGAACGAGAGACCCAGCTATGTCTTGAGGGAGATTGGTCGACATCCATACATAACTGAAGCACGGGAAATAGGTTGGGACAATGAGAGAGAGAGAGAGAGGGAGAGGGGTAGAGTGCTGGATGGGTGATGGAGTTGCTTCTCGAAGATGGTGGGAGGGGCCTACTAGACAAACTGAGGGTAGAACTACAATATTATCAACAAGAGTGGGGATGTGTTTCTATGTGTGCCTGTGCGTGATAGATGTGTCGGGACACATGCATGGATGTTGAAGGGGAACCATGTGTTTGGTAAGCAAACCTAACTAGATCGGTAGATCAATTGTTGTTTGTCGGAGGAAGGGAGAGACATAACTAATGAGGTAGATCGATCAACGCGTGGGGAAAACAAGTTATAAGGACCTAGCTAGCTATATGTACAGCGGGAGATTGGTCGGTGTACACCCATTTGTTAGAGAAAAATAAGGCCCATCGATACGGGTAGACAGAGAGAATGGAGCTAGGAGGTGGTGCGAGAGGCAGAGCTACTAGCTAGATAGGGGGAGGAGTGTGCGATTGTGAGATCGATGAAAAGAGGGGTGAGAGTTTACACGTGTGTGGGACCGTATGAGAGACACGAGGCATGGACACATAAAGAGGAGATGGAAGGTGCGTGTGTATGTTGTAGGAAGACATTGCTGGAGAGGTTTATCGATCGTTGTGTGTCGGAGAGTTGTGGAGACTGTGGGAGAACGACCTAAAGAAAAAAATGAATGTGCGCAGTGGATAGAATGCTGAGGGAGGGTTAGGGCGAGGAGGGCGTGTGCATGCATGAGAGAGAGTTAGTGCTAGCTACAAAGGTTAGAGGATTGTGTGGGTGTAAGAGACTAACAAAGATCACATTTTGATATGAAAGTGGATTCATATATTTGAATAGGAGATCATAGTGTTATAAACACATTCATGCATGAATATAGCATTGATACGCGTTTTGTGGTTTTGCACATGTTATACCATAATGTGATAATGCATGGCGTTTGCAACTCATAGCTAAATGTCAAACAATCTAAACCATACTATACATCGAACCATCTCACATTTTATTTGAATTTGTGATAATGTGTGGTGTTTGCAACTTACAACTAAATATCAAACAATCTAAACAATTAATACTATATATCGAACAATCTCACATTCTATTTGAATTTGTGGTAATGTGTTGCGTTTTGCAACTCATATCTAAATACTTGTAGGCGTAGGGGGCGGGGCACCATACATTATGTGATAAACACATTATACATATGAGATACGGTTTAGATTATGAAGAGCTATCTAGAGCTTGAAATGTACTGTGATTTGTAATCAACATAAAGTGGATTCAAAAAATCGAGTTTGACTTCATATAGTACACATAGTTCATATCTAACTCGACAGTAATCATGTGGTGTGCTATGAAGATAATACACAAACAATGGTTTAACTTGACAGTAATGATGATTGTAGATCTTATTAAAATAGAGAAACGAATTCAAATGGTTTGACTTCACAACAATCATTATTGTAGATCTAATTCAAATAGAGAAACGGATTCAAATTTAGTTCATATTGAAGCGGTAGTATATATGTTTGGAATGAACTAAAAATGTTCATTTGAGTAGCAGGTTGCGTGCATTATGCACGTACTGAAATATTTTAATTGAACATAACATGAATTCAAAGTTTTGAAAGGCATTTGTAGTGCGGATCGATTTGGTACAGTACACGGGACTAGAGTGTGGTGCGAATTGATTTCTTTTTGATTTTTCATCGACAGAAGTGCGAATTGATTTGGTACTGTACACGTTAGGCTTGTCCGGAAATTTCAACCCGGGCCTTGTTACCCCGAAATATTTAAGATATATCTTTCTCTCATTCTGCTCCAAAAACTCCCTCCATCTCAACCCGCGCCTTGCTATCCCCAAATTACAAAGCGCGGGAAAACTCCCACCTCCTGCGAAATCCCGACACGTGAAATGCCCGTGACACCCCTGAACTGAAAGAACTGCCTAGCTCAAATCGGTGGGGGTACTTTTGTAACTTACCCCACATTTCGGATAAGCGCGTCCCTAAGCCAAGGTTCCCCACTCCCATCCCATCCGCCCACCCATTCATACATCGAGGCCACGAAAACCCGCGAAGCCCCACACCCTCCTCCGTCCGCCACCTAGCTGGAGCCTCTTCCCCGACGACGTCGTCCACAGCAACACCTCGACGTCCCTCATCCACCGTACCGGATGAGGATCCATCGTCGATCTCATCATCCCACCAGTTCAGCCACCCCATCCTCCACCTCTAAGGAGCTGCCCTGACATTCCCCTCATCTTTCGCGCCACCTCCATTCCCACACCACCGGAAGAGCAACATCATCACCGTTTCCTCGGATGAAGCTGAGGCCTAATTGGCGCCACCAAAGAGGTTGTACAATAATCGTCACATTTTGTTCTTGATTCGATCTCACGGTGCTACCGGCTCTCGGTCCCGAGCCGACATGGCGCGGCTCCATCCACGGCGGTGTCACCGGCCACTTCCTCCATGGTGTCGCTCCCTCGGCGGCGACGTCCACATCAGTAGGAGCTACTGCTGCTTTAGCTCTCGCTCGTGCTGCCGCTCTTCACTCTCGGTGCCCTGCCTGGTCTGCTCTTGCTATTGCTCTTGGTCTTGCTCTTCCTCGCGCTGCTTCTCTCGCTTTTGCTCTTGCTTGTGATGCTGCTCCGATTTGGCTACGCTTCAGTCGACTGAATCGACTTTTGGGTCAGTCGATTTTCAGGGGGTGGGGGCTCGCCGGAGTTAAGGAAGAACTAGCTGCAGCGGGGAGGGGGGCTTGCCGGAGAGGTACCCCACTCTCTATCGTAGGGTTTAGGGTGGGCGGTGGTCGCCGGCGGTGGTGGGGCGGTGGCATGGGAATCGCCGGAGAAAAAGCTCGGCATGGGGGGCCTAGAGGGATGGCTGTGGCGGCGGCGGACCGGCGGTGGGGAGTGGTTTTGGGGCGGGCAGGGCAGCGCACTATCAGCCACGGGCGGCGGAGGGCGGCAGTTTGGCCGGTGGTGGCTGGCGGCTCGGGGTGGAGGTTGAAGATGAACTGCTACTTGACCAGCTGCCCCGGCTCTTGCACGCGCTGCTGCTACTGCTTTTCTGCTACTAGTGCATTCAGTTTCGATACTAAAATTCAGTTTCAACAGCAAAATTCAGTTTCAACAGTTAAGTTCAGTTTCGATAGTTAAATTCAGTTTCGACAGTTAAGTTCAGAGATGAGCAGCTGATGTATTTTACATCTAGCACTTTGTGGTTATGTATTTTACATCATCTATTGGAGATGCTATTAGAATTCCACTTAGGTTAACATTGTCTCTCTTGTCCTGCTTCAGCCTTGGCGTCGTACAACTCGCTCGAGCTGCTCCAACGACGAAACCCTCCATCATAGCGGAGCAGTACCCCGGGCCCCATCTCAAGATGCCTAAGATCTTCTTCCCCTCCTCTGACAGCAAAGTCAGCCGGATCATCCTCACCGACCAACCCAATCATGCTGAGATCGACATGGCTTCGCCAAAGAGGTTGTACACTTGTTGCATCTATTTTTTACTCTACATGTTATATATATTGTCCACTGAGCACACGTAGTAACGTGAAATAAGATTAGTTTCTCCTACTATAAGACAAGAAGTGAGGTACCAGACAACTTAGCTATCCGTGATAGACTCTCTTGAACGAAATCATTATTTATCTCTGCGCGTTTGAGCTGTGCATTTGTCGGTGGGCCTGGGAGTTGAGCTAGTAGGGCAGTGGCCTGGGTCCAAAGTAGTAGAAGTAGCACAAAGACATTTTTTGAGGGTAGGCTTTTCCTTGCTCAAGCCTGCCTTAGATCTTCTTCCCCGCCGCCGGTAGCCATGACAACTGCATTACCATCATCAACCGAGCAGATGACCTCGAGGACTACACGGGTCCGCAAGAGAGGTCACACTCTTTTGTGTCTGCTTACGTGATACGTCTCCAACGTATCTATAATTTTTGATTGTTCTATGCTATTATATTATCCATCTAGGATGTTTTATATGCATTTATATGCTATTTTCTATGATTTTTGGGACTAACCTATTAATCTAGAGCCTAGTGCCAGTTTCTGTTTTTCCTTGTTTTTGAGTTTTATAGAAAAGGAAAGCCAAACAGAGTCCAATTGACCTGGAAATTTATGGAGATTGTTTTTGGACCAGAAGAAGCCCATAGAGTACTAGACATGGACCAGAGGAGTCTCGAGGCCACCACGAGGGTGGGGGCGCGCCCTACCCCCCTGGGCACGCCCCCCTATCTCATGGCCGCCTCGGGGACCCCCTGACTTGTACCCGACTCCAACACCTCTTATATATACCCAAACTTCCAGAACATAACCTAGATCAGGAGTTCCGCCACCGCAAGCCTCTATAGCCACCAAAACCCAATTGGGACAATGTTCCGGCACCCTGCCAGAGGGGGAATCCCTCTCCGGTGGCCATCTTCATCATCCCGGTGCTCTCCATGATGAGGAGGGAGTAGTTCACCCTTGGGGCTGAGGGTATGTACCAGTAGCTATGTGTTTGATCTCTCTCTCTCCCTCTCTCTCGTGTTCTTGATTCGGCCCGATCTTGATGTATCGCGAGCTTTGCTGTTATATTTGGATCTTATGATGTTTATCCCCCTCTGTTCTCCTGTAATGGATTGAGTTTTCCCTTTGAAGTTATCTTATTGGATTGAGTCTTTAAGGATTTGAGAACACTTGATGTATGTATTGCATGTGCTTATCTATGGTGACAATGGGATATCACGTGATCCACTTGATGTATGTTTTGGTGATCAACTTGCAAGTTCCGTGACCTCATGACCTTATGCATAGGGGTTGGCACACGTTTTCATCTTGACTCTCCGGTAGAAACTTTGGGGCACACTTTGAAGTTCTTTGTGTTGGTTGAATAGATGAATATGAGATTGTGTGATGCATATCGTATAATCGTACCCACGGATACTTGAGGTGACATTGGAGTATCTAGGTGACATTAGGGTTTTGGTTGATTTGTGTCTTAAGGTGTTATTATAGTACGAACTCTATGATAGATCGAACGGAAAGAATAGCTTTGTGTTATTTTACTACAGACTCTTGAATAGATCGATTAGAAAGGATAACTTTGAGGTGATTTCGTACCCTACAATAATCTCTTCGTTTTTTCTCCGCTATTAGTGACTTTGGAGTGACTCTTTGTTGCATGTTAAGGGATATTTATATGATCCAATTATGTTATTATTGTTGAGAGAACTTGCACTAGTGAAAGTATGAACCCTAGGCCTTGTTTCCTAGCATTGCAATACCATTTACGCTCACTTTTACCACTTTCTACCTTGCTGTTTTTATATTTTCATATTACAAAAACCTATATCTACCATCCATATTGCACTTGTATCACCATCTCTTCGCCGAACTAGTGCACCCATACAATTTACCATTGTATTGGGTGTGTTGGGGACACAAGAGACTCTTTGTTATTTGGTTGCAGGGTTGTTTGAGAGAGACCATCTTCATCCTACGCCTCCCACGGATTGATAAACCTTAGGTCATCCACTTGAGGGAAATTTGCTATTGTCCTACAAACCTCTGCACTTGGAGGCCCAACAATGTCTACAAGAAGAAGGTTGTGTATTAGACATCATTACGTTGTGCATCGCTTAATATTACATGCTACTTTATCATCCTGTTCACCGATTAGACTCTGAGTCAGCTCCAAACTAATGGTCAAACTTGAGTTTTTAAATGGTTGTGGGGTACATATCGGGGCCACAATCAATAGTATCTATCTACTATCTGGTTAATCTCTGGTGTCTACTATGAGTTTCATGTTGGGTGGGAAACAAATAATAAAGACGCCATTATCTGTATTTTTTAACTGAAGCCATTATCTGCCTGCTATCATTGGTTTTGGGTCTATCCACAGGTTGCTACCATCACTCTGGATTTCTACATGCACTCCTTACATAATGTCACTATGTTTTATTCCTATGCATGTCAGTTATTGTACACAATGGAACTGAACATGTAGAGCAAAAGAGACGAGCCTTGCGTGGCAATAAAATTTCATGCAGATGTCGCTCCATCGTAGGCACAAAGGCAGCCCTCTCCACCCATTTCAGATTGTAATCGAGAGGAAGATATCTATTCTGGGGGGATACGGAAGGAGAAGACCACTCCTATTTACCCCCTGAGGTCTTCGCTCTAACTTGGCATGCTGATGTTGGTTATATCATGCATATGGTGCCTTGCATTGCTTACTTTATACATCAAATATGTCATCTGCTTAGTTTAGACATGCTTTGTGTGAATGCCATATGTTTAGTGTATTCATCGTTTATGTGAATTATGCAACGCCATCTTGTTTAGCCAGGCATCATATATGTGAATTTTGCAATGCCATCCTGCTTAGCCAGTCATCTTATATGTGAATTATATCAGGCCATCCTTTTTTCCGTTACGTATTACATTTGTCAACAATGTTAGTACATTCAACTACTGTTCGTGTGCATCAGCCATTTGACATGGTGATGGAAAATTCTGGAGTGAAAACAAGGTCTTCAGAGCAGACTATGCTATCTGACGAAGCACATATCTCGCTGGTTACAGATAGCTCCTCAGAGGAGGATTCAGAGATAGATGACTAGTCCTATCCCCCCCGAGGTGTATGCTCTAACTGGGCAGGGTTATGTTGCTCATATCGTGTGTATGGTGTTTTGCATTGCTATGTCATTTGATTAGTTTAGACATGCTTTGTGTGAATGCCACCTGTTTAGTGTCTAATTACCATATATGTGAATTATGCATTGCCATCTTGTTGCAAGACATTATATATGTGAATTATGCAATGCCATGCTGTTTAGCCAATCATCATGTATGTGAATTATATCATGCTATCATTTTTTGTATTACGTGTTCCATTTGTCAACAACGTTTGTATATTCAACTACTCTTCCCGTGCGTCAGCCATTTGAAGCGGTGATGGAAGTATCTGGAGTGAAAACAAGGTATTCAGAACAAACAATGCTACCTGCTGAAGCAGGCATCTTGCTGGTTATAGAGAGCTCCTCATAGGAGGATTCGGAGACTGATGACCAGTCCTATTTCCCCCCTGAGGTCTATGCTCAAACTTGGCAGGGTTATATTACCCATGTCATGCATGTCGTCTTGCATTGCTTAGTTTTTACATCACATATGAATTGCCATGTGCTTACTTGCTTACTATATAAATCATATATTTGAATTATATCATACCATCATGTTTACATACACAACATCTATCTAAATTATGGCATGGCAACCCATTTAATAAAGACATCATATAGTTATATCATCTCATCCTGTTTAGTGTTTACAGTCATCATGTTTTGAATTATGTCATTCTATCCGTGAATTATATCATGCTATCATGTTTCCATAGGCGGCATGTATGTGAATTATGGCATGCTAACCTATTTAATAAACACATTATATAGTTATATCATGTCTTCTTGTTTACATAGTCATCATATTTTGAACTATGTCTTTCCATCTTTTTTAGTTAGCCATCATAATGTGAAATTGTGTCATGCTACCCTGTTTAGTTAGGCATCATATATGTGAAATTGTGTCATGCTATCCCGTTTGGTTAGACAACATAACTGTGAATTATTACATGCCCTCTTTTATTCCATTACTTTTCTTGTTTATCAGCCATTTGAGTTGGAGAGGGTGATGGCAGTATCTAAGTGAGTAACAACACGGTCTTCAGAAAAGATAGTGCTACCAGTTGATGCACATAGAACTACGGTTGTACTTTCCCAAGAACCAGGCCCACCACACATAACCCAGACTCTCGCAGATTGTACCCCTACCTAGTTGGACAGAGAACCAGCTACACCCCTTCTAACCCCAACCCCAGTAGATAATAACACAATTCCAGTTCACACAGCACCGTCTCCACCACAGAGCACCCAAACACGAGTAGTTAGTAAGGGAGCTGTAGTGCCCAAAGCACGAGGACCACCACTCCGAATGTCAACTGAACACTTAAAGTAGAAGAAGAATTGTTCTCAGGTCAGGATAGCTATGGTTCATACTCCTTTGCTCTTGCATCACTATATTTACTCATACCAACTATTTTCAAATTTGAAGGATGGAATTGAAACTCCAATGGCGCAACAGGTATGCTTTAAACTTGTTTCTTTAACTGATTTGCTATTGTAACTTGCTCTATGTTGATTTCATTTTCAATTGAATAAATAGTTATGTTCTCATGTCATGCACATTACAAGTGTTGTTATTGCTCTATAGTTTCCCACACTTATACTCTGCCTATTCTGCTTTGTCTTGAACAAATAATATTTGAACTATGTCTCTATCCTGATTTGGCAACAAAAACTGGAATTATATAGACCATAAAGTGACCATGGTACATAGATATATGTTTGTTTCATGTTGTAATCATGTCCACTTTACTACTAAACTAATTTACCAAAATGAATTTCATATACAACATGGTAAACTTGGGATGTGTCTGCTTGTTTCTCTCTTAGAATGCGGACAAAATATTGGAGAAAAGTACCCCGTTATGCAATGGTAAAGGAAGCAATGCAGATAAGGTTCAAGATAGTGAGACATCCCTGCTGGTCTCCAAGAAAGCTGATAAAAACTGTCTTGACGACAGTTAGAGAACCCAGAAGTCTTGTCTTGATGTAGTGTTCAAGTTACTGGCCACTACTGCTGGCACAAGCTCTTCGAACTCGCCGCTTGAATCAGTTCGTCTTCTTGAGTCTCAACTTCAAGTTGAAAGACATCGATCAGATGTGCTGCGACAGCAAGCTGAAGGACTGAGGAAGTCCCTGTAGAATTCATATGCATAATTTCTGGTGCAACGGCAAGCGCTGGAGGATTTAAGCGCCAAACAAGAGAAAGTTAATAAGCTTGCTAAGCATCTTGCCAACATTATGGGTACCCAGGATATTGTTTCTTGAGCTCTTCTGAAGTGGTTTCAGTTCTGGACTTGTTTTGTTGTGGCGTTTATTTGCACTGGTCGCCAACTTTGACAACCAGTGTATATGATATGCGGCTTTGTTCCCTATATTTGCACTGGTGGTGAACTTTGATGCCCAGTGGTTGTAATATGTGTAATAGCCGTGATGGCCTAGCGTAAGTTGCTTGCTTATTTATTTCCTAGTTGTCTTGTTTATTTGTTTGCTTGTAGTCAGTGCAGTTCTTTTTCCGCGGTTTGCTAGTGGCCGCAATAACCTATTTTTTAAAACTACACTACTGTAGGATGCTGCTAACACGACACTACGATCAGATACCCTTCGAGAAACTATGTGCGATGCAATAATCGCAAACGGTGGTGTATGAAAACCGTCAAAAAGGTGAAAATGTTTGCGATGGAGGATGCATCAAACACGGTTCAGATTTTAGTTGCATGTGTGATGAAGGGCATACGGTTCAGTTAAATTAACTGTTTGCGATGAGGAGGAACAAAAGAAATGGGCAGCTAGATGAAGGCGTGTGCGATACACAACATACGGTTCACTCAGCTGAACTGTTTGTGATTAGGCAACACAAAAGAAACAGGTAGCCAGATGAAGGTCTGTGCAATATACAGCATACGGTTCACTTGGATGAACTGTTTGTGAATAGGCAACACAAAAGAAACAGTCAGCCAGATCAAGGTGTGTGCGATATACGGCATGCGGTTCACTCAGATGAATTGTTTGCGTTAACACAAGAGAACAGAAACGGTTCAACTTAACAAGACATGTGTGTTGTGCGATTGGATTGCATACGGTTCACTCGGCCCTCGTCGCCAGTGTGTGACCTCTGTGGCAACCATTCACTCCCCAGGCGCCTCTTCGTGTACCATGGCAACCGTCCACCGACTCTTCGCCCTTCCCTCTTGATTTGGAACTGCTGTCGCACGCTAGCTCTTCCTCCCTCCTCCATTTTCCTTCACCCTTCCTTCTGCCATTGTTTGATCGTCTTCTCCATGGAGGGAACAAGCCGGAAATAACCCCGTTATTCTTGCCCCGATCTGAATGATGACGTGGTGGAGGAACTCATTGATCGGTGCGACGTCATCACCTCGGCTAGCATGGCAGGTTCATTCAAGACCATTCTAGACTCAACTAATAACATCATTACAAGGAACCCAAGGGTCCAGGAATGGTTTGATATCCCCTATCTTCTTTGTCTTGACCCTGTTGACTGGCGCGGGGACGAGGGAAGCATCACCTTGTGTAAGTTGATGCCGCTTGATAATGATATGTATGATGTTAAGATGCCATCGCTTGAGGGCAAGGCTTGGGCACGCGCAAATGGAGATTGGGTTGTTTATATTGGGTACAACTGCGAGTGAGAACTTGTGAATGTGTACATTCGTCACCGGGTTCCACTTAAAAAAATCTCAGATGACTGCCCAGAGGTTGAGTACACTGGTATTCTACGTGAGTTCAAATACGATCATGCTGACTATAGTCTACGAAAGATAGCAATTTGTCGATTTCCCAACCGCTCTTGGGGTTATAGGAATGCTTTTGTTGTTGCTATATTCGACAAGCTTGTTTCCTTCCTTCATGGTTCTACTCGATGGATATTGCTCAAAAATCAGTTTCTATACACGGATTAGTACTATGATGCAATTCAATACGAGGGTCTTGTGTTTGCTGCCACCACTCGTGGCACTATTTTTGCATGGAATCCTTATGATTTCGGTACGTTTGTCTTCCACCGTAATTATAATTGTTTCATCCACATGCATGCGGGTTAGCTACTTTCCCTTTACTAATTATCCTTCTTGTGTTTCCAAGGTCCTGTGAACATTCCACCACCTATACTTGAAAATTTTATTCACGAGCATGAGCACGAGCAGGACCCATATACTCAGTGCGCGTGGAAACTTATTCTAATGGATCACCTCTTCTTGTCTGTATACGGGGCACGCTGATGTTACTAAGGAATCAGGTGTTGTCTCGTATGGTCGCACTCTTCGGACCTATTCCAACATCCGTTGCAGGGTATTCGGGATGGATACTAGTGTACTAGTGCCAACACCTTCTCCCTGGTTCAGTATTGAAAGTCTTGGAGGAAACTCACTCTTCCTTGGACAAAACTATCCAATGATGGTGGAAGGCGATCCAGCTGTTGTTGACACAATGTTACTACCATTTATGAGAAGCAACTGTATCTATACCTCAGACATTATTATGCTTCCCTACCATCCCAATATGGGTCCTAACATAGGCCGCTTCAGCCTCGATGATCAGTCCTATGTTGGTCTTGAGATTGACAGTAGTTGGCCCTTCCCAAAGAATCACTTCTGGTTCAAAGCAAGCATTTCCAACGCCGACGAGTGGTTGAGTAGAAGTTCATTTCATCGCTTTGTTATTTGTTGTGTGAGAAAAACTTTACTATAATACTTTGTTGGAAATGATCTATAATCCAACGTGTATCCCCTTGTCGTTGTGGGTTGATTACTTGTTGTATGTAATCAATGGTACATTTGCATATGCGTCCATGAACTCACGCCTGCTAGTGGTGTCCACATGAATAGTGCTAGTGATTTTAGTTGCAAAAATTAGATAGTGCTAGTGATTTGTAGCTGCATATTTTGACAAATCGCAGTGTTACAAGGTTAACAAATGGCAATGTTACTAGACAAACAAATGTCAATCTTTCTAGTTTGAGAAATGGAAACATACCCAAAATGACAGATATGCAAATCTTACCCAATTGTTTGTACGTGGTTGCACACGGGTCATGCAAAACAACCGTTTGTGTTGAAGGGATGCAGAAATCCTCCTCGACACATTTTCCCTTGGCTTCCTGGGGAAGCTGTCGGTTTGCACACAGGATTTCTAACTAAAACCTTTGCGAAGAGTGTTTTATATTTAAAAACTGTTGATGTTTTTTTCAAAAGGAAATCGTTCGATAAGTCTATACATTAAGAGAGAAAAACGCAAGTTCGTTCAAAATATATCATTCATTCAGTCACACTGCGAATTTATATTCATATATGATTGAGAATTCGAGATACAATATTAAACCCCAAAAAAACTATTTCCGGCGGCGGCGGAGGCGGCGTGCCGCGCCGTCGTTTTTGTTGTCATCCTCCAGGACGCTGTTGTTGAAGTCTTCAAGGAAGCACAGAATGTTCTTCACTTGTAAATCAAACATCATGTCGTCGCGCGATCGACGGGCTGCACGCGGGAGGATGGCAACTGGCACCACTGAGACGTGGCGGTCGACGGCAGCGTCCCATGCCGCTGAAGGGGGGGCACACGGGTGATACGTCTCCATCATATCTATAATTTTTAATTGTTCCATGCCAATATTCTACAACTTTCATATACTTTTGGCAACTTTTTATACTATTTTTGGGACTAACATATTGATCCGGTGCTCAGTGCCAGTTCTTGTTTATTGCATCTTTTTTGTTTCGCAGAAAATCCATATCAAACGGAGTCCGAATGGGATAAACACTGACGGAGATTTTTTGGAATATGTGTGATTTTTGGGAAGAAGAATCAACGCCAGATGATGCCCGAGGGGGCCACGAGGCAGGGGGCGCGCCCTAGGGGGTCAGGCACGCCCTGGGCCCTCGTGGCCACCCCGTAAGGCAGTTGGTGCCCTTCTTTCGCCGCAAGAAAGCCAATATCCGGATAAAAATCATGTCCAAAATTCAGCCTAATCGTAGTTACGGATCTCCGGGAATTTAAGAAATGGTGAAAGGGCAGAATCAGCCAACGCAGAAACAGACAGAGACAGATCCAATATCGGAGGGGCTCTCGCCCCTCCCATGCCATGGAGTCCATGGACAAGAGGGTAAACCCTTCTCCCATCTAGGTAGAAGGTCAAGGAAGAAGAAGGGGGGCCTCTCCCCCTCTCTTCCGGTGGCGCCGGAACACCACCGGGGGCCATCATCATCACCGCAATCTACACCAACAACTTGACTGCGATCATCACCAACTCTTCACCCCTCTATGCAGCGGTGTAACCCCTCTTTTACCCACTATAATCTCTACTTAAACATGGTTCTCAATGCTATATATTATATCCCAATGATGTATGGCTATCCTATGATGTTTGAGTAGATTCGTTTCGTCCTATGGGTTAATTGATGATCGTGATTGGTTTGAGTTGCATGTTTTATTATTGGTGTTGTCCTATGGTGCTCTCCGTGTTGCGCAAGCGTGAGGGATCCCCGCTGTAGGGTTTGCAATATGTTCATGATTTGCTTATGGTGGGTGGCATGAGTGATAGAAACACAGACCCGAGTAAGTAGGTTGTTTGCGTATGGGAATAAAGAGGACTTGATGCCTTATAATGCTATGGTTGGGATTTACATTAATGATCTTTAGTAGTTGCGGATGCTTGGTAGAGTTCCAATCATAAGTGCATATGATCCAAGAAGATAAAGTATGTTAGCTTATGCCTCTCCCTCAAATAAAATTGCAATAATGATTACCGGTCTAGTTACAAAAATCTCTCTACTGAAACTAATTTAGTCGTGTCTTCATCTAAACAGCCCCTACTTTTCATTTACATATTCTTTATTATCTTGCAAACCTATCCAACAACACCTACAAAGTACTTCTAGTTTCATACTTGTTCTAGGTAAAGCGAACGTTAAGCGTGCGTAGAGTTGTATCAGTGGTGGATAGAACTTGTGGGAATATTTGTTCTACCTTTAGCTCCTCGTTGGGTTCGACACTCTTACTTATTGAAAGAGGCTACAATTGATCCCCTATACTTGTGGGTTATCAAGACCTTTTTCTGGCACCGTGGCCGGGGAGTTATAGCGTGGGGTGAATATTCTCGTGTGTGCTTGTTTGCTTTATCACGAAGTAGTTTGTATTTGCCGTTCTAAGTTGTTCTCTATCTTTAGTTATGGGTAGGAAACGCAAAGTACCAAAAAAATAGTTGTACCTACTACACCAATGGTTGAAGAACCACTCAAAATCTATCACACTCCTGAAGCTTTTTACTTGGATCATCTTCGATCCCTTTGTGCTCGTGCTGAAACCCCCACTAGCTTAGTTGAGGGAAAATCTTTAGATGAGCATGCTTGTTATGTGCGACACCGCTTATATCAAGAAGGGAAACTTTTACTGGATCAAATTCATCGTTTGCAATGCTATGCTTGGAATTTATGTGAAATATATGATGTTACTTGTTGTTCTGAAAACCCTAAGAAACACCTTCCCTACCAATCTGAGTTTAGTGATAATGGAATCGTATCTTCGTATACTAAGGGTGTTTATAATTACTATGATGTTCAACAAATTGAAGAATTTTTTTCTTTTAAGGGTGCTTATGAAATTGCTTCTTTGATTGAAAAGTATGATGCTACTCGTTACAAATCTGAAAATTTCGCCATACTTAAATATTGTTATGATAATTATGCTTCTAATGCCTATGTTAAACATATATTAAGGACTCCTCTGCTGTCCGAGAAGAGACTAATATTTTGCGGGAGTCTATGGAAGAAGGAATTGATGAAACTGTGAGCTCATTGGATGAAAAAGATGATGAGGAGAGCAAAGAACAAAAGGAGGAAGAGTGGATTAGCTACCCGTGCCCACCTTGTAATGAAAGTAACTCTTCAACTCATACATTACTTAATTTCCCTTCGTGCTTACCGAAGGATGATTGCTATGATGATTGTTATGATCACATTGATTCTTTTGAAATATCCCTTTTTGATGATGCTTGATGTGCTTGTGGCCAAGATGCCAATATGAATTATGCTTATGGAGATGAAATTGCTATAGTTCCTTATGTTAAACATGAAATTGTTGCTATTCCACCCACGCATGATAGTCCTATTATCTTTCTGAATTCTCCCGACTACACTACATCGGAGAAGTTTGCCCTTATTAAGGATTATATTGATGGGTTGCGTTTTACTACTACACATGATGATTTTGATAAATATAATATGCATGTGCTTGCTGCTCCTACTTGCAATTATTATGAGAGAGGAACTACATCTCCGCCTCTCCATGTTTCCAATATGATAAAATTGCAAGAAACTATTTATACTATGCATTAGGCTTTACTATGTGTGCATGAATTGTTCTTTTATGACATGTCGATGCATAGGAAGAGAGTTAGACTTCGTTGTTGCATTATGTTGCTTTGTGCTCATTACTAAACCACAAATCATTGTTAATTAAAATTGGCTTTCATATACCTTGGGATCCAGGTGGATTCATTACTTGAGCACCTTATGCCTAGCTTAATGGCTTTAAAGAAAGCGCTGCCAGGGAGACAACCCGGAAGTTTTAGAGAGTCAGTTATTTCTGTTGAGTGCTTTTATATAGTTTAAAAACAAAAAAATAAAGAGGGGAACCCAAAACTTTTCAAAAAGGAAAGTGAAAGTGAGAGAGACAAGCATTGTTGAAGTGGGGGAGCTCCTTGAACTTTGTTCATGCTCACGGAAACTTTGTGAATCTTGATTACAGAAACTTTTCAACAAAATTAATTATCCCCTTGTACAATTCCATTGTATTATAAAAATAATGTGCCAAGATTTACCTTTAGGATGTTTACATTGCTTGTTGGTTTGTGCGGTGCAAGACAGAAACTTTGGCTATAGTGTGCGATTTTACATTTTTTACTGAAACATCAAACGGTTCTGAAACTTTTTGCACTGTCTTTCTATAATTTTTTTTATTTTTCCTAATTTCAGAATTTTGGGAGTACCAAAAGTATGGTGAATGTTCATATTACTACAGACTGTCCTGTTTAAGACACATTCTGTTTTTGATGCATATTTTGCTTGTTTTGATGAAACTATCAATTTCTATCAGTGGATTAAGCCATGGAAAAGTTATATTACAGTAGGTACAATGCAAAAACAAAATATGAATTGGTTTGCAATAGTACTTAGAGTAGTGATTTGCTTTATTATACTAACGGATCTTACCGAACTTTTTGTTAAGTTTTGTGTGATTGAAGTTTTCAAGTTTTGGGAGAGATCACGATGGATGAAGGAATAAGGAGTGGCAAGAGCCTAAGCTTGGGGAAGCCCGAGGCACCCCAAGTAAATATTCAAGGACTCCCAAGAAACCAAGCTTGGGGATGCCCCGGAAGGCATCCCCTCTTTCTTCTAACAATCATCGGTAATTTTACTTGGAACTATATTTTTATTCGTCACATGATATGCGTAAATCTTGGAGCGTCTTTTGCATTTACTTTTCACTTTTCTTTAATGCACCATGCTGGTATGAGATAGTCCTTGGTTGATTTATAGAATTATCATTGCACTTCACTTATATTTTTTGAGTGTGGCTTTATAGAATGCTTCATGTGCTTCACTTATATCATTTGAAGTTTTGATTGCCTGTTTCTCTTCACATAGAAAACCGCCATTTGTAGAATGCTCTTTTGCTTCACTTATATTTGTTAGAGCGTGGGCATATCTTTTGTAGAAAGAATTAAACTCTCTTGGTTCACTTATATCTATTTAGAGAGATGACAGGAATTGGTCATTCACATGGTTAGTCATAAAATCCAACATAAAACTTGGAGATCACTGGATATGATATTTTTGATTCCTTGCAATAGTTTTGCGATATAAAGATGGTGATATTAGAGTCATGCTAGTGGGTAGTTGTGGATTGTATAAATACTTGTGTTGAAGTTTGTGATTCCCGTAGCATGCACGTATGGTGAACCTTTATGTAACGAAGTTGGAGCATGAGGTATTTATTGATTGTCTTCCTTATGAGTGGCGGTCGGGGACGAGCGATGGTATTTTCCTACCAATCTATCCCCTAGGAGCATGCGCGTAGTACTTTGTTTCTATGACTAACAGATTTTTGCAATAAGTATGTGAGTTCTTTATGACTAATGTTGAGTCCATGGATTATACGCGCTCTCACCCTTCCATCATTGCTAGCCTCTTCGGTACCGTGCATTGCCCTTTCTCACCTTGAGAGTCGGTGCAAACTTCGCCGGTGCATCCAAACCCCGTGATATGATACGCTCTACCACACATAAGCCTCCTTATATCTTCCTCAAAACAGCCACCGTACCTACCTATTATGGCATTTCCATAGCCATTCCGAGATATATTGCCATGCAACTTCCATCGTCTTCATATACATGACTTGAGCATCATTGTCATATTGCTTTGCATGATCGTAAGATAGCTAGCATGATGTTTTCATGGCTTGTCCGTTTTTTGATGTCATTGCTATGCTAGATCACTGCACATCCCGGTACACCGCCGGAGGCATTCATACAGTGTCATATCTTTGTTCTAGTATCGAGTTGTAATATTGAGTTGTAAGTAAATAAAAGTGTGATGATCATCATTATTAGAACATTGTCCCATGTGAGGTTATCAAAATAAAAGTGGCCAAAGAAGCCCCCCCAAAAAAGAGGCCAAAGAAGCCTACAAAAAAAGAGAAATAATAAAAAAATGAGAGAAAAGAGAGAAGGGGCAATGTTACTATCCTTTACCACACTTGTGCTTCAGAGTAGCACCGTGTTCTTCATATAGAGAGTCTCTTGAGTTATCACTTCCATATACTAGTGGGAATTTTCATTATAGAACTTGGCTTGTATATTCCGATGAAGGGCTTCCTCAAATGCCCGAGGTCTTCATGAGAAAGCAAGTTGGATGCACACCCACTTAGTTTCCAGTTTGAGATTTCATACACTTATAGCTCTTAGTGCATCCATTGCATGGCAGTCCCTACTCCTCACATTGACATCAATTGATGGGCATCTCCATATCCCATATATTAGTCGCGTCGATGTGAGACTTTCTTCCTTTTGTCTTCTCCACACAACCTCCACCATCATTTTCTATTCCACCCATAGTGACATATCCATGGCTCACGCTCATGTATTGCATGAAAGTTTAAAAGGTTTGAGAACGTCAAAAGTATGAAACAATTGCTTGGCTTGTCATTGGGATTGTGCATGATTTTAATATTTTGTGTGGTGAAGATGGAGTATAGCCAGACCATATGATTTTGTAGGGATAACTTTCTTTGGCCATGTTATTTTGAAAAGACATGATTGCTTTATTAGTATGCTTGAAGTATTATTGTCTTAATGTCAAATGATAGACTATTGCTTTGAATCACTCGTGTCTTAATATTCATGCCATGATTAGATTACATGATCAAGATTATGCTAGGTAGCATTCCACATCAAAAATTATCTTTTTTATCATTTACCTACTCGAGGACGAGAAGGAATTAAGCTTGGGAATGCTGATATGTCTCTATCGTATCTATAATTTTTTATTGTTCCATGCTAATATTCTACAACTTTAATATACTTTTGGCAACTTTTTATACTATTTTTGGGACTAACATATTGATCCAGTGCCCAGTACCAATTCCTGTTTGTTGCATATTTTATGCTTCGCAGAAAATCCACATCAAACAGAGTCCAAAGGGGATAAAAACTGACAGGGATTTTTTTGGAATATATGTGATTTTTGGGAAGAAGAATCAACGCGAGACGATGCCCGAGGGGCCCACGAGGCAGAGGGCGCGCCCCAGGGGGTCAGGCGCGCCCTGGGCCCTCGTGGCCACCCCGCAAGGCGCTTGCTGCCCTTCTTTTGCCGCAAGAAAGCCAATATCCGGATAAAAATCGTATCCAAAATTCAGCCCAATCGGAGTTACGGATCTCTGGGAATTTAAGAAACGGTGAAAGGCTAGAATCAGTCAACGCAGAAACATAGAGAGACAGATCCAATCTCGGAGGGTCTCTCGCCCCTCCCATGCCATGGAGGCCATGGACCAGAGGGGAAACCCTTCTCCCATCTAGGGAGAAGGTCAAGGAAGAAGAAGAAGAAGAAGGGGGGCCTCTCCCCCTCTCTTCCGGTGGCGCCGGAACGCCGCCGGGGCCATCATCATCACCGCAATCTACACGAACAACTTCACCGCCATCATCACCAACTCTTCCCCCTCTATGCAGCGGTGCAACCCCTCTTTTACCCGCTGTAATCTCTACTTAAACATGGTTCTCAATGCTATATATTATTTCCCAATGATGTATGGCTATCCTATGATGTTTGAGTAGATTCGTTTTGTCCTATGGGTTAATTGATGATCGTGATTGGTTTGAGTTGCATGTTTTATTATTGGTGTTGTCCTATGGTGCTCTCTGTGTCACGCAAGCGTGAGGGATCCCCGCTGTAGGGTTTGCAATATGTTCATGATTTGCTTATGGTGGGTGGCATGAGTGATAGAAACACAGACCCGAGTAAATGGGTTGTTTGCGTATGGGAATAAAGAGGACTTGATGCCTTATAATGCTATGGTTGGGTTTTACCTTAATGATTTTTAGTAGTTGCGGATGCTTGCTAGAGTTCCAATCATAAGTGCATATGATCCAAGAAGAGAAAGTATGTTAGCTTATGCCTCTCCCTCAAATAAAATTGCAATAATGATTACCGGTCTAGTTATCAATTGCCTAGGGACAAACAACTTTCTTGTGTGACAACAAGCTCCCTACTAAAACTAACTTAGTTGTGTCTTCATCTAAGCAGCCCCTACTTTTTATATACGCGTTCTTTATTATCTTGCAAACCTATCCAACAACACCTACAAAGTACTTCCAGTTTCATACTTGTTCTAGGTAAAGCGAACGTTAAGCGTGCGTCGAGTTGTATCGGTGGTCGATAGAACTTGAGGGAATATTTGTTCTACCTTTAGATCCTCGTTGGGTTCGACACTCTTACTTACGAAAGAGGTTACAATTGATCCCCTATACTTGTGGGTTATCAACCGGCACGGGCATGGGCGCGGCAGGTGCAACCAAATGCATGGGGACCGGCACCGCGGTGGGTGGAGGGGCGCGGCGGGGGCAGCCAAACGCACGGGGGCCAGCGCCATGATGGGTGGGAGGGCGCGCATGGGAACGGGTGCTGGCATGTACACAAGCTCGCGCAGGTCCATGGAGACTTCGCTGACGCCCGCAGCTTCCAGCTCTGCGATAGTGCTCAGCGAACAGCCCGTCAATGCTATGGGGATGGTCGCTGGAGCGGGAGCGGGGATGGGAGCTGGGATGGGAGCGGGGGTAGCAACCGCCGCGGCCAGCTCATTCTGGGCCATGTCCATGAGGCCCCATTCCTCCTTATTTTCTAACTCCTTCGGCTTGGAGTAGACTTCACCAAACTTGAAGACTAGTTGCAGATGATCATTCTGCGCCATGGCGGTGGAGGTCTGCGGGGGGAGGGGAATGGGAGGCGAACAATAAGGCCGCCCGTATTAAACAGCGGCTCAGGCGCCATTAATGGAGAGGAAGGTGGGCGGCCATGGAAGTCAAAGGGCTCACTTCCCAGTGAGCCTGCGCAACGTACAGCTCACACGCTTCCCGGTGAGCCTACGCATTGGAGGACAGCTTGCATGCCTCTTGGTCAGCATGCACACCGGACTACGCTCACACGCCTCCCGTTCAGTCAAGGTCAAGCAGCTGTCCGCACGACAACTCCTACAAACATTAAAACCAAGACACGTGGCATCACATGAATGGTTAATAGAAAGCACACAGTTTGAATTATACAAACATTTGAGATATTAAAGTGGCAGCTATTTTTTCAAAATGCCTTTGTTGGCTGTCATTATTCAAGTGCGCCTTCTCTCAAAATGGACATGAAAAATACCACATCATGTCGGGTGCCATTCCATGATAGCATGCCAAGTTTCATGAATTTCAGACGAGTTTTGGATTTACTAGAATTTGAAAACCAGGCATCTCAATGTTTTGTCGGCAATCAACGGTGCCCTGGTGTTCGAAATTCATTCCCATTTCTTGCATAGGAACTAAGCATGCACCCAAGGACACAGATTTGATTTTTCAACCAATTTATATGCACTAGAGCATGTGCATGTACTTCAAATTTGAATTATGCACATAAATGCATTGAAAACTCAATTAATGCATAAAATGTCCAAAAGAACCCCAAAAAATCACAAAAATTGACACAACACTCCTGTTGTTCTATGTTGACACGAGAAAATTTTTGGAAGCAATAAGAGGCAGTGGATATCGTTTCGTCCCCAAAGGTGGTACGTTCCCTACCGAAACCATGATGCTTGTTGTGAGAAGCTCTGGTTTGTGAGAAGCATATACCCAAACCTGCTCCAAACGGGACAAAAATTTTACCATGGCATGTTGATGCCGCTCCATGAAAGCATGCCAAGTTCCATGAATTTCAGATGAGTTTGGGATTTACTAGAATTTAAAAATGAGGCATCGCAATGTTTTGCCGGCAATCAACGGTGCCCTGGTGTTTGAAATTCATTCCCATTTCTTGCATGAGACCTAAGCATGCACCCAAGGACACATATTTGATTTTTCAACCAATTTATATGCACTGGAGCATGTGCATGTAGTTCAAATTTGAATTATGCACATAAATGCATTGAAAACTCAATTAATGCATAAAAATGTCCAAACAAATCCCGAAAAATCCCAAAAATTGACACAACACTCCTATTGTTCTATGTTGACATGAGAAAAATTTTGAGAGCAATAAGAGGCAATGGATATCATTTCATCCCCAAAGGTGGACGTTCCCTACCAAAACCATCATGCTTGTTGTGAGAAGCTCTAGTTTGTGAGAAGCATATACCCGAACCTGCCCCAAATGGGACAATTTTTTTAACACGGCATGTTGATGCCGCTCCATGATAGCATGCCAAGTTTCATGAATTTCTGACGAGTTTTTGATTTACTTGAATTTAAACCAGGCATCTCAATGTTTTGCCGGCAATCAACAGTGCCCTAGTGTTTGAATTTCATTCCCATCTCTTGCTTGGGACCTAGAAATTCACCCAAGGACACAGATTAGATATTTAAACCAACCTTAGTGCATTGGAGCATGTGCTTGTAGTTCAAATTTGAATTATGCACATAAAATGCCTAGAAAACCTAGTTAATGCATAAAAATGTCCAAACGAACCCCAAAAAATCACAAAAATTGACACAACACTCTTGTTATTCTATGTTGACACTAGAAAATTTTTGAAAGTAATAAGAGGCAAGGGATATCGTCTCGTCCCCAAAGGTGGGACGTTCCCTCTCGAAACCATCATGCTTGTTGTGAGAAGGTCTGGTTTGTGAGAAGCTTATACCCGAACCTGCCCCAAATGGGACAAATTTTTTACCACGGCATGTTGATGCCGCTCCATGATAGCATGCCAAGTTTCATGAATTTCATATGAGTTTTGGATTTACTAGAATTTAAAAACCAGGCATCTCAATGTTTTGTCGGCAATCAAGAGTGCCCTGGTGTTTGAATTTCATTCCCATCTCTTGCATGGGACCTAGAAATTCACCCAAGGACACACATGTGATTTTTCAACCAACTTTAGTGCATTGGAGCATGTGCTTATAGTTCAAATTTGAATTATGCACATAAAATGCCGAGAAAACCCAGTTAATGTATAAAAAAGGCCAAACGAACCCCGAAAAATTCCAATATTGAACACAACACTCCTGTTGTTCTATGTTGACACTAGAAAAATTTTGAAAGCAATAAGAGGAAACGGATATCGTCCCGTCACCAATGGTGGTACGTTCCCTATCGAAAACATCATGCTTGTTGTGAGAAGCTTATACCCGAACCTGCCCCAAATGGGACAAAATTTTCACCACGGCATGTTGATGCCGCTACATGCGAGCATGCCAAGTTTCATGAATTTCATACGAGTTTTGGATTTACTAGAATTTAAAAACCAGGCATCTCAACATCTTGCCAGCAATCAACAGTGCCATCATGTTTGAATTTCATTCCCATCTCTTGCATGGGACCTAGAAATTCACCCAAGGACACACATGTGATTTTTCAACCAACTTTGGTGCATTGGAGCATGAGCTTGTAGTTCAAATTCGAATTATGCACATAAAATGCCTAGAAAACCCAATTAATGTAAAAAAAGGCCAAACGAACCCTGAAAAATTCCAAGATTGAACACAACACTCCTGTTGTTCTATGTTGACACTAGAAAAATTTTGAAAGCAATACGAGGCAACGGATATCATCCCGTCCCCAAAGGTGGTCTGTTCCCTATCGAAACCATCATGCTTGTTGTGAGAAGCTTATACCCAAATCAGCCCCAAATGGGACAAAATTTTCACCACGGCATGTTGATGCCGCTCCATGATAGCATGCCAAGTTTCATGAATTTCAGACGAGATTTGGATTTACTAGAATTTAAAACCCAAGTATCTCAATGTTTTGCTGGCAATCAACAGTGCCCTAGTGTTTGAAATTCATTCCCATCTGTTGCATGGGACCTAGAAATTCACCCAAGGACACACATGTGATTTTTCAACCAACTTTAGTGCATTGGAGAATGTGCTTGTAGTTCAAATTTTAATTATGCACATAAAATGCCTAGAAAACCCAGTTAATGTATAAAAAGGCCAAACGAACCACGAAAATTCATTCCCATTTCTTCCATGGGACCTAAGCATGCACTGAAGGACACAGATTTGATTTTTCAACCAATTGTATGCACCGGAGCATGTGCAGGTAGTTTAATTTTGAATTGTGCACCTGAAATGGATAGAAAACAGGTTTAATGTATGAAATGTGCAAACGAACCCTGAATAATTCCAATTCTTTTACGACATACATACAGTTGCATGTTCACTGCAGATAAAAGGTCTAGCAATTCAAACATCGTCCATTGCCATTGTGACCCCATTTTGTAATTCAAATCAAGTAGATCCCACACAGTTTCTCTCACCAACCGTGTGAGATGTAGTACAAAATATCTTGGAGCATTGTCGGTGTATAGTATGCCTATGGCTTACGTGAGAAGGTGCATCGGCTACAGTCCACAGCCGGTGTGCCAAGCACACTAGCTCTCTCCCCAAAAACTCCTGCCTCTGCATCCCTCGCAATCTCGAAAATATCTACCGCCTGGAAGGTTTTAATGTATGATAGCACACGATTAGTATGTGCGGACCGGTGCGATGTCTGTTACTCCCGCTCTGCTTCAGTCCCTTGATTCAAATTCTCAGTAGCCCCGGAATTTTACTCCCGCCTCTGCATTCCACGCAATCTCAAAAATATCTGCTCGCCCTTGATCCAAATTTTTAGTAGCCCCGCCTTGTTACTCCCGCCTAGTAAAATTTTTAGTTGCCGCGGTATTTCCTCAAACACAACCTCCCCTCACACAGACACACACAACCCTCGAAACCATTGGTAGGTCGCATGCCATTGCCGGTGCCTCCATCCGCAACATCTGCCTGTCTGCCGGGGAGCTCGAGTAGCCAATGGTCAAAAAGAGGTTTATCGTGGCCTTTTCGCTCGACGCCGGCGAGGTGGCCGCCGAGGTGTCCCCGTCGTCCTCTGTGGGATCGATCCATCATCGTCAGTCCCCCGATTTGCCCGCCGCTACGCCCCTGCACCGGTTCGAGGACTTTCGCGTCCTCCCCCGGACACGACAGCCGACAAAGTCCTACCTCGGGGTCCGGCAGCGGCTGTGGGTGACGTGGGTCGCCGATATTACAGATCGAGAGACCCTCACCTACCGGTGGCTCGATAGCTTCCACACGGCCGAGCTCGCGGCCGTGCAGTACGACCATTGGCAGGTCCGCTACCATGGCGCAGCGGCTAGGCTCAATTTCCCCTTCAGCACACGTCTGGTCCACCTCATTCCGCACATGTCCTTATGACTTGTTTATTTCAGTTCTTCACAATGTGATGCTCTATATGTGCAACTATTTGCTGTGCAGTTCAATTTCATCAATAACAATTTAAACAATACCATATGAATTACAATATTTGGTTGATGTTAAGGATATTCCAGTTAACATGCCTTTTCGTTTTTCAATTATTGTTTAGCAACATGCATTGTACTGAATGACTAAATATGCAATCCCAGGCTACATAGCAAAAAGGAAGAGTGTTACCTTAATGTTCTGATGATTTCTAGATATACATGTAATAAAATCTTATATAATGGGATGGATGGAGTCTTGTACTACATCATTCAATTGTTGTTTAGCTTCTAATATTAAGTTGGTGCTTTTAGGTACATATATCATTGCCAAAGATCCACACTTCGACCCTTTCTGTGTATGGGGCAATGAGATATTCATAAACCAGCATCAAGTGAGGAAACTGATAAAGATTGTTACTAAAATGTGTCAAAAGATGTCAATTGAACTATTTGTTCACACTTTATGCAAGACAATAGTGAACTGCGGGATGGTAAGTAAGAACCATGTAGCCTTCTTTTTACTGCCCGCAATGAGTTGTGTTAGATGACAATATCTGAACCTTTTTTTCTTTTGCAGTGCATCCTGAAGCAGTTTACTCAAGATTACCTCTCAAACTACATGATTGGCGGCCGGCCATCACAAGGGGTTGGACTAGAGTCCTGCATGCCTTTTGCATCCAGGAGAGCACAATAGGGCCATTCCGCTTCACCTTGTTCAGCAACTGGAATGTCTGTCGCCTCTTTCTTAACCATCTGTAATAGTACAAGTATAGAACCCTGGTACATCATTATTTATTTAGTGCTTCTGTAATTCTTAAACATATGTACCTGTGAATCAAATAATGCATTGGTTGTTTGAACCTGATGGATATGAATAAAGCTATAGCCTACTTTCAGGTTTAAATTAGGTGCAATACCAGCAATTAAATTAGGGTGAAGTTACGTTGTGCAGGTCATTACAGCACACTTGGTTGGTAAAACACAAACGTTTAAGATATACACCATAATCCGAGACGGTTCACGGAGAGGAAACATGTGCAAGCATGCACACAGTTGCCATTTGCAAAGCGTGTGTGATGTCAGACACTATCACATACGATGCGGGAAAACTAAATGTGTGTGATTGTCTACCTATCGTACACGGTTCATAATCATGAACTGTTTGTGATGTGCCAGGCATCATAGAACTCACGTGCCTAGAATCTACCTAGAAAACTCTCGTGCCTGGAATCTGCCTGGTTTTAGGCAGAACCACAAACTCCGACTGTGATGGCAATGCGAGCATAAACAAGTAGCAAGGATGAAGCGTTTGGGATATTCGAGATACCGGAAATGGTTATACAGGGACAACTGTATGCACCAAGGCTCCCTATCCCCGAAGGTTTCGGGGTCGTGTGGGAAGGACCCCCCTATCGCCCACACTCACTTGGAGACAGTTCCATATGCCGTCACGGGAAGGGGTTAAAAACTGTTTTTTAGGACCGACGCGCACCAGTGCTAGGCCACAATAACCATGGGCTACATATTTACTGTAGTTACCATGGGCCTCCTACGGGCCGTACACACAATGGGCCTTCCAAGGGCCGTATAAACAATGGGCCTTCTACGAGTCGTAGCATCAATGGGTCTTCTATGGGACGTATGATCGATTGGCCAAACTTGGGCCAATCACATACTGCATTATGGGTCGTAAACGGGCTAGATTTGGAATCGTCTGTTCATGGGCCGACCATAACGGGTCGTCGTTAATCGGCCGTATTTGATGATGCTATGAAAACGTCCCAACGAGTTAATGGGCCGATTGTAACCACGGGCTGAGTTTGGCCCACAAGCAGAAAAGGCCAATAACGGGCCTTAAGTAACCGAATGCTGGAAATAAGCCCAAGAATAAATGGGGCCTGAGAAGGCCGAAAGATAACACGGGTTGGAAACGGCCCAATGGAATAATGGGTCGTTAATGGGTATAAAGCGGTACACTGTTCATTGTGGGCCAGATTCACCACGTGCCGTTAATCGGTCAGGAGTTACAAATGGCCTCGTATGGGCCGAAAGACATCATGGGCCATACATGGGCCATAAGTTATAACGGGCTGGAATCATATTGAACGGCCCAGATGAAGCTACTGGGCTTAATTCCGATAGGCCGTAATGGGCCGTGAGTTAGCGGGCCGTAAATGGGCTATATACGAATATACCGTTAACAGGCTTGCCATGGGCCGGCCCGTTACCTTTTGACCAAGTCAAACGGGCCGGCCTTTTCACTAGAATGGGCCTTTGTTGGGCCATGCCATGTGTCGACATATCATAGGCGCCTCCTGTCCAATGAATGGATGACATCTATCCCAATGGTGATCCAACACGTGTTTCCTTCGGCCAATGACAATTTTACACGTGGAAAATCCTCATTGGTTCAGGCTGTTAACGGGCTAAGGGATCTAAAACCGGACCCGATAGCTTAATAGCGGCCCATTACGGTGGATGCCATGCGTCAGTCACCCTTGACGAAAGCACTTCTATGACGCGCGGTTTATCGTCATGGAAGTGGACACTTCCGTGATGATAATTTTGGTAATGTCATGGAACACTTCTACAACAGCACATGTATGACTATCTTGATTCTGTCATAAAATCATCATGGATGTACATGCATGACAGAAAATGTGACCTACTGTGACAAACATGTATCATCACGGAAGTATTTTTATTTGTAGTGATAGTCAAGAACCATTACCCTCTCCCAGTCATTGATGAGCTGCTCGATGAGCTAGCTGGGGCTCGGCTGTTCACCAGCCTGGACCTACGGGCAGGTTACCATCAAATTCGGATGCGACCCAAGGACGAGCACAAGACGGCATTCAAAACACACCACGACCACTTCGAGTTCAAGGTCCTACCGTATGGTGTTGCTGGTGGTCTGCCAACCTTTCAAGGCGGCATGAATGTTGTCCCGGCACCATTGCTTCAGCATGGGGTACTCATTTTCATCGACGATATCCTCGTCTACAGTGAAGATCTGGACTCACACATCCGGTTGCTCCGTCAGGTTTTTCAGTTGCTCCAAGAGCACCAATTGAAGATCAAGTACAACAAGTGCACATTCGCCAGCCCGAAACTGCTCTACATGGGCCATGAAATCAGCAATAATGGGTTGCGCACCAATGAGAGGAACATTGTGGAAGTGCAAAAGTGGCTGATACATCTCCATCGTATCTACTTTTCCAAACACTTTTGACCTTGCTTTGGACTCTAACTTGCATGATTTGAATGGAACTAACCCGGACTGACGTTGTTTTCAGCAGAATTGTCATGGTGTTATTTTTGTGCAGAAATAAAAGTTCTCGGAATGACCTGAAACTTCACGGAGAATATGTTTGGAATTTATAAAAAAATACTGGCGAAAGAATCAACACCAGGGGGCTCACACCCTGTCCACAAAGGTGGGGGTGCGCCCACCCCCCTGGGGCATGCCCCCTATCTCGTGGGCCCCCTGAGGCTCCACCGACCTCAACTCCAACTCTATATATTCATGTTCGGGGAGAAAAAAATCATGAACAAGGATTCATCATGTTTTACGATACGGAGCCGCCGCCAAGCCCTAATCTCTCTCGGGAGGGCTGATCTGGAGTCCGTTTGGGGCTCCGGAGAGGGGAATCCACCGCCATCATCATCATCAACCTTCCTCCATCACCAATTTCATGATGCTCACCACCGTGCATGAGTAATTCCACCATAGGCTTGCTGGACGGTGATGGGTTGGATGAGATTTATCATGTAATCATGTTAGTTTTGTTAGGGTTTGATCCCTAGTATCCATTGTGTTCTGAGATTGGTGTTGCTATGACTTTGCTATGCTTAATGCTTGTCACTAGGGCCCGAGTGCCATGATTTCAGATCTGAACCTATTATGTTTTCATGAATATATGTGAGTTCTTAATCCTATGTTGCAAGTTAATAGTCACCTACTATGTGTTATGATCCGGTAACCCCGAAGTGACAATAATCGGGACCACTCCCGGTGATGACTATAGTTTGAGGAGTTCATGTATTCACTAAGTGTTAATGCTTTGGTCCGGTACTCTATTAAAAGGAGGCCTTAATGTCCCTTAGTTTCCAATAGGACCCCGCTGCCATGGGAGGGCAGGACAAAAGATGTCATGCAAGTTCTTTTCCATAAGCACGTATTACTATATTCGGAATACATGCCTACGTTACATTGACGAACTGGAGCTAGTTCTGTGTCACCCTATGTTATAACTATTACATGAGGAATCGCATCCGACATAATTATCCATCACTGATCCAATGCCTATGAGCTTCTCATACATTAATCTTTGCTTAATTACTTTTCCATTGCTACTAATACAATCGCTACAAAACCAATATTGTTACTTTTGCCACCATTACCGCTACTTCCATATTACTTTGCTACTAAATATTTTGCTGCAGATATTAAGTCTTTCAGGTGCGGTTGAATTCACAACTCAACTATTAATACTTGAGAATATTCTTTGGCTCCCCTTGTGTCGAATCAATAAATTTGGGTTGAATACTCTACCCTCGAAAACGGTTGCGATCCCCTATACTTGTGGGTTATCAAGACTATTTTCTGGAGCTGTTGTCGGGGAGCATAGCTCTATTCTTTGAGTCACTTGGGATTTATATTTGTTGATCACTACGAAGAACTTGAAAGATGAAAGAACCAAGATTTTTCCCTCAACTATGAGGGGAGGTAAGGAACTGTCATCTAGCTCTGCACTTGATTCACCTTCTGTTATGAGTAAATTTGGACACCAACTCCTGCTATTGATTCTGATATGTCGCATGTTATTGATGATGCCACTTCTGCTATGCATGATGCTTATGATGAAAATACTTCTATGCTTGATAATACTGGGCCACTAGGTGAATTTCTTGATGAACAACTTTCTAGGGTTAGAGAGAATGAAATTATTGAAACTGATAATATTGATGAAAGTGATGATGAAGATGCTCCCCCTAGATATGAATTGCCTGATGTACCTGAGGGTTATGTTATGGATGAAGAAACTGCTAGAGATTTTTTAGCTTGCAATGATAGATATGATCTTAAGAAACTGTTAGCTAAGCTGAAAGAAAAGTCTTTGAATGCTAGAATGAAATATTACCCTGCTTATGCTACTTCACCTATCTGTATTTCAGATAAGGATTATGATTTCTCCGTCGATCCTGAGTTAATTACTTTGGTTGAATCTGATCTTTTTTATGGCTATGAATCTGAAACTGTTGTGGCACATCTTACTAAATTGAATGATATAGCCACACTGTTCTCTAATCAGGAAAAAATTCGTTACTACTATATCCTTAAGTTATTTCTGTTCTCATTAAAGGGTGATGTTAAAACACGGTTTAATTCTCTTGATCCTGGCTATGTGCGTAGTCCCCAGGATATGATTTATTATTTCTCTGCTAAATATTTCCCCGCTCATAAGAAACAAGCTGCCTTAAGGGAAATACATAATTTTGTGCAAATTGAAGAGGGGAGTCTCCCACAAGCTTGGGGGGGCTTCTCCGATTACTTAATGCTTTGTGAGGGAGTCCTGGATTAGGGGGTGTCCGGATGGCCGAACTATACCTTCAGCCGGACTCCTGGACTATGAAGATACGAGATTGAAGACTTCGTCCCATGTCCGGAAGGGACTTTCCTTGGCGTGGAAGGCAAGCTTGGCGATACGGACATGTAGATCTCCTACCATTGTAACCGACTTTGTGTATCCCTAACCCTCTCTGGTGTCTATATAAACCGGAGGGTTTTAGTCCGTAGGACAACATACACAACAACAATCATACCATAGGCTAGCTTCTAGGGTTTAGCCTCTTCGATCTCGTGGTAGATCTACTCTTGTACTACCCATATCATCAATATTAATCAAGCAAGATGTAGGGTTTTACCTCCATCGAGAGGGCCCGAACCTGGGTAAAACTTCGTGTCCCTTGCCTCCTGTTACCATCCGGCCTAGACGCACAGTTCGGGACCCCCTACCCAAGATCCGCCGGTTTTGACACCGACATTGGTGCTTTCATTGAGAGTTCCTCTGTGTCGTCGCCGTCAGGCTTGATGGCTCCTACGATCATCAATGGCGATGCAGTCCATGGTGAGACCTTCCTTCCCGGACAAATCTTCGTCTTCGGCGGCTTCGCACTGCGGGCCAATTCACTTGGCCATCTGGAGCAGATCGAAAGCTATGCCCCTGGCCGTCAGGTTAGATTTGAAAACTTAAACTACATGGCTGACATCCGCGGGGACTTGATCTTCGACGGATTCGAGCCACTGCCGAGCGCGCCGCACTGCCACGACGAGCATGATCTAGCTCTACCGTCGAACAGTGACCTAGAGGCCGCACCCGCATCGGCTTCGACCCTTAATTCGGAGCCAACTGCGCCGATCGAGGATGGGTGGTTGGACGCCGCCTTGGGGGCTGTGATTCCAACGGCGATCGAGCCGAACACCAGCCCCGCACTCCGCGAGACTTGTGACTCCAAGGAGTCGGACTCCTCTCCGGTCTCTGAACCCTCCGCACCCCTGCCAATCGAATCCGATTGGGCGCCGATCATGGAGTTTACTGCCGCGGACATCTTTCAGCACTCGCCTTTCGGCGATATTCTGAAGACACTGAAGTCTCTCTCTTTATCAGGAGAGCCCTGGCCGGACTATGGTCAGCAAGGTTGGGATACGGACGATGAAGAAATTCAAAGCCCACCCACCACCCACTTTGTAGCCACTGTCGACGATTTAACCGACATGCTCGACTTCGACTCCGAAGACATCGACGGTATGGACACCGATGATGGAGACGATGAAGAACCAACGCCTATTGGGCCCTGGAAAGCCACCTTGTCATATGACATATACATGGTGGACACCCCAAAAGAAGGAGATGGCGATGGAACAGTGGAGGATGACCCCTCCAAGAAACAGCCTAAGCGCCGGCGTCAGCGGCGCCGCTCAAAATCCTGCCAAAACAAATACGGTGATTCAAGCACGAGAGATAATAATACTCCAGAGAGTGCCGAAGAAAACCCCCTCCAGCAAGATTCAGCACAGGAGGATGGAGAAACCAGCCCTCTTGAGAGAGCGGCAGACAGAGAGGTCGAGGACGATAATCATATGCCTCCCTCCGAAGACGAGGCAAGCCTCAACGACGATGAATTCGTCGTGCCAGAGGATCCCGTCGAGCAAGAGCGTTTTCAACACAGGCTTATGGCCACGGCAAGAAGCCTCAAGAAAAAACAGCAACAGCTTAAAGCTGATCAAGATTTACTAGTCGACAGGTGGACTGAAGTCCTTGCGGCCGAAGAGCATAAACTCGAACGCCCCTCCAAGAGCTACCCAAAGCGCAGGTTGCTACCCCGATTAGAGGAGGAAGCACTTGATACGGCCGACCGGCCACCTCGTGGCCGCGACAGAGAGGCGTCACGGTCCTCCACTCAAGCCGCACCCCGTACCAAGGCACGGGAAAATGCGCCAGACCTGCGAGATATGTTGGAGGACAAGGCAAGGCAAACAAGATCGATCTACAGATCGCGTGGGCGCCCCACGACTCGAGACAATAACCGTCATGTCGGACATAAATCCGGTAGGGCCGAACACAGTAGACAAAGCTCATTGGAGCTATGTCGTGATATAGCCCAGAACAGAGGCGCCGCACACCCACTATGCTTCATAGACGAAGTAATGGATCATCAAATCCCCGAGGGTTTCAAACCCGTAAACATCGAATCATATGATGGCATAACAAATCCTACGGTATGGATCGAGGATTATCTCCTTCATATCCACATGGCCCGTGGCGATGATCTCCACGCCATCAAATACCTCCCACTCAAGCTTAAAGGACCAGCTCGGCATTGGCTTAACAGCTTGCCAGCAGGATCAATCAGTTGTTGGGAGGACCTGGAAGCCGCATTCCTTGACAATTTCCAGGGCACTTATGTGCGACCACCAGACGCCGATGACCTAAGCCACGTTATCCAGCAGCCAGAGGAATCGGCCAGGCAATTCTGGACATGGTTCCTAACAAAGAAAAATCAAATAGTCGACTGTCCGGATGCAGAGGCCCTAGCAGCCTTCAAGCACAATATCCGCGACGAGTGGCTTGCCCGGCACCTAGGACAGGAAAAATCAAAGTCTATGGCAGCACTCACGACACTCATGACCCGCTTTTGCGTGGGACAAGATAGTTGTCTTGCTCGTAGCAACAATATGACCAAGAACCCTGGTAATTCGGATACCAGGGACAGTAGTGGCAGGTCGCGTCGCAACAAGCAGAAGCGCCGCATTAATGGTGACGATGTTGAGGATACGGCAGTTAATGCCGGATTCAGGGGCTCTAAATCCGGTCAGCGGAAAAATCCATTCAAAAGGAATCCCAGGGGCCCGTCCAGTTTGGACCGAATACTCGACCGCTTCTGCCAGATACATGGCACCCCCGAAAAGTTGGCCAACCACACCAACAGGGATTGTTGGGTGTTCAAGCAGGCAGGCAAGTTAAATGCCGAAAACAAAGACACGGGGCTACATAGAGATGACGACGAAGAGCCCCGGCCGCCGAACAACAGTGGACAGAAGGGTTTTTCCCCACAAGTGCGGATGGTGAACATGATATACGCAACCCACGTCCCCAAGAGGGAGCGGAAGCGCGCGTTAAGGGACGTATACGCGGTAGAGCCAGTCGCCCCAAAGTTCAACCCATGGTCCTCCTGCCCGATCACCTTTGATGGAAGGGACCACCCCACTAGCACCCGTCATGGCAGATTCGCTGCATTGTTTCTAGACCCAATTATTGACGGATTTCATCTCACTAGAGTCCTTATGGACGGCGGCAGCAGCCTGAACCTGCTTTACCAGGATACAATGCGGAAATGGGCATAGATCCCTCGAGGATTAAGCCCACAAAAACGACCTTTAAAGGCGTAATACCAGGTGTAGAGGCCAACTGTACAGGCTCAGTCACACTTGAAGTGGTCTTTGAATCTCCGGATAATTTCCGAAGCGAGGAGTTAATCTTCGACATAGTCCCATTCCGCAGTGGCTATCACGCACTGCTCGGGCGAACCGCATTCGCCAAGTTCAATGCGGTACCGCACTACGCATACCTTAAGCTCAAAATGCCAGGCCCTCGAGGAGTAATTACGGTCAATGGAAACACCGAACACTCCCTCCGAACAGAGGAGCACACGGCGGCCCTTGCAGCAGAAGTACAAAGCAGCCTCTCCAGGCAGTTCCCCAGTCCGGCCATTAAACGACCGGACACTGTCAAGCGCGCCCGGAGTAACCTACAACAAGACCACCTAGCACGATCCGAGCAGGTGTAGCAATGCGGCCCCAACCCCAGCCCTTGCAAAAAGGCGACGCCAGTGCTTCGCATACATAACTACGCTCTAGAAATACCATGGGTACAGGGGAGGGGCACCATCACGGCACGCCCGAAACACGGCTTAACCCGCACCAGGGGCTACCGATTTTTTAATTTTCTCTTACTTTCAGGACTCCATCCTTCGGAAGGCCAGTTCGACAGTTCAATTGCCGCACAAACGATGCAAGAACCAAGGAAGCAGACAAGCCACACCGCATTACGGAACTCCCAGGTGGTCTCTATCACGAGCAGTATACCTGTTTCGCATACCATTCTGTAGCCTTCCCCTGGAACGGACATGTTAAATAGTCCAACCTTTTGCTTGTCGCATTATTTGTATCGTTCTGCTTTGATCGCAGCCCTTTTTAATAAACAGTGCATAGCTTTTGTGTATTTTTGCATTACTCTTATATATATATATGTTCCTTAACAACATGTTGCACCCGTACACTTTGGTACGGCCAAAATACGCCAGGGGCTTTAGTACCCCTCAATATGGTGTGAGAAGTCCGAACACTTTAACAAGTGCGGCACCCCGAACTTATAACATTATATGCATCGGCTCTGAATCATGTCTTGGGTCAATAGTTGGGTTTGCCCGGCTCCTATGTTTTGCTGCCTTACGTTCCGCTATATCGGCTAAGGTAGCACTAGGAGAACCACTGCGATTGTGCCCCAGTTGAGCTGGGTTGAGCACCTCAGTGGAGAAAGCTAAAACTGACTGTCATGATGAAGCGAGAGCTGGTCGCTGTTCGAGAGGTTTTTCGAGTCCCTAAAGACTTATGTCGCTTAGAGCGAGGAGCCGGCTCTATCCGGCCAAGGCGTCGATAGCGCCCCGAACTCGTTCTTCCGAATACCAGGGGCTTCGCCGAAATTTAAAATTATAGAATTCTATGGCTAAGTGAGAGTGTTCACGCATTATAGTCTGATTGCCTTGTTCGTTGGACTGAGCACCTCCCTCGAAGGACCCAAACATGGGGAAAAGAGCGCTCAGGTTTATCCTCGAACACCCCAGCACTAGCGGCACGGGTGCAGAAGCCGACGACTTGCCATCTCTCAGAATTGATAAACAGCCGCACAGAAGGTAAGATTTTAAATTCCAACAGCATTGCTTAGCGCATATGAACAAGTTTTCAGCGCACAGGACAAAACGAGCAAGTTTCACTCAAAAATTACATCCCTAGAACATTCATCCGCCACAAGACAGGCACCCTTCAAAACATCCTTATAATAATTATCGGGCTTGCGATGCTCTTTCCCCGGCAGTGGCCCGTCCTTCACAAGCTTCTCAGCATCCAGCTTGCCCCAGTGCACCTTAGCACGGGCAAGGGCCCTACGGGCACCTTCAATGCAGATGGAGCGCTTGATGACTTTGAGCCTTGGACAGGCCTCCACCAGCCGCCACACCAGCCCGAAATAGCTCCCAGGCAGAGCCTCTCCAGGCCACAGCCAAACTATGAGGCCCTTCATGGCCTATTCGGCCGCCTTGTGGAGCTCGACCAGTTGCTTCATCTGGTCGCTCAGGGGCACGGGGTGTCCGGCCTCAGCATACTGAGACCAGAACACCTTCTCTGTCGAGCTGCCCTCCTCGGCTCGATAGAATGCGGCGGCATCGGACACACTCCGGGGAAGATCTGCGAACGCTCCTGGAGAGCTCCGGATTCGGGTAAGTAACAAGTAACTCACGTTTATGTGTTTGCTTTGCATAAAGAATGCCTTACCCGCCTCTATCTTCTTCACCTCATCCAACTCCTTGAGGGTCTTCTGGGATTCGGCCTTGGCAGACTTGGCACTTTAAATAGCCACCGCGAGCTCGGACGCTCGCGTCTTTGAGTCAAGCTCCAAACTCTCATGTTTTCCATGAGAGCCTGGAGCTCTTGCCGCACCTTGGCAACCTCGGCCTCATACTTCTCCCGCTCGGTGCGCTTCGTGGCCGCCTCTTCTCGGCCTCGACCAGCGCTTGCTTAAGGGTCGCCACCTCAGACGTGGCCCCTACAATAGCCACGATGATCCTGTCATTTTTTGCAAATTGCACCTTTTTTATATATATTTAAAACAAGGTATTTCTTACCTTCCTTCTCCTCGAGCTGCTTCTTGGTACGCCCGAGCTCTCGCTCGGACTGCTCGAGGTTCTGCTTTAGCGTGTCCACTTCCGCAGTCAGTACGGCGGACACCAGCAGAGAATCCTGCACATGCATATTGACTCCTTTTTGTTAGACTCCTACGAATTTCATTTTGATCCTCTATTCGGCTTTTCTTCCCGAACGCCAAACAGAGCATCAGGGGCTACTGTCTATGCGGTAATATTATTTACACATTTCTTTACTTACCTGAAAGCCTGTTAAAAGGCTAGTACAAGCTTCAGTCAGTCCGCTCTTGGCGGACTGAACCTTCTGGACCACCGCACTCATAATGGTGCGGTGCCCCTCGTCGATGGAGGCGCCTTTGAGCACCTCCAACAGATTGTCCGGTGCCTCCGATTGGACGGGGGTCCCCGGCACGGTGGGCTTGCTCCTCTAGGAAGGAGGTCGCCCGCCGAACTCTGGAACCTTTGAAGGTTCCGGAGCGGTGTCCGGCCTAGGGCCGGACTTGGAGCCCTGGGGGGTTTTGTCCCCTTCACTCCTGGGGTCCGGGAGGTCGCCTTGCGGCGCCTCCAGGACCACCTCCTCCTGGATTGGAACCTGTTGGGACAACACTTCGGTGTCGTCCATAGGGCGGGGGGAGGAAGCCGTCGGAAGCGAATTCACATCCGACGAGTCTAGTGACCCGCTCGACGACGCGTCGAGCCGGTCTTTGGGTGGGCTACATAAACATATTCGACATAAGGGAAAGCTGTGCAACAACGGAATACTATGAATTACTCGGGTATCCGGATACTTACAATTTAGCCAGGGGCTTGGCCCTGGGCGGCCACTCCTCTCCACCATCGTCGGCGTCGATGGAGTAGTTCGGAGGAAGGGTTTTCCCTTTCTTGGACCCTTTGGCCTCCCCAGCTGGGGCGGCCTTCCTTTTCTTCCCTTCCCCCGCTGGAGGGGGAGGGGTCTCTTCTTCCTCCTCCTCGTCTTCATGGGAGGAGTGCGTCTTGGAGTCGTCGGATGAGGGATCCGACACCTCCAGGCGCCGGGCACTCTTTCGAGTCCCCGTGGCCCTCTTCTTGGCCTTCTTCTCCGGCACCACATGGGGTGCCGGAACCAGCAGCTTCGCCAAACGAGCATCCACTGGGCCTTCGGGCAAAGGAGTCGGACAGTTGATCTCTCCGGACGTCTCCTGCCAATCCTGTCAAAGGTAAGGGAGCTTAGATCCCGCATGGAGTCAAACTATGAAAAACTGATACCCTGTAAAAGGAAAAAACAGCTTACCACATGAGCGTGATGCTGCGTACTGAATCCACGGTCCTCGGTAGCGGATGCGAGGGCCTCGGCGCCCTTGAAAAGCACCTTCCAGGCATCTTCGTACGTCATGTCGAAGAGCCTGCTCAGAGTTTGGTGTCGCGCTGGGTCGAACTCCCATAGGTTGAAAGCCCATTGTTGACACAGGAGGATCAGGCGGATGAGCATAACCTGGACTACGTTGACAAGTTTGAGCTTCTTGTCCACCAGGGTTTGGACGCATGTTTGGAGTCCGGTTAGCTCTCCTTTTTTACCCCACGGCATGCCCGTCTCCTTCCAGGAGGTGAGCCGCATAGGGGGTCCGGATCGAAACTCGGGGGCTGCGACCCATTCGGGATCGCGCGGCTCGGTGATGTAAAACCACCCCGATTGCCACCCCTTCAGGGTCGCCACAAAGGAGCCCTCGAGCCATAAGATGTTGGGCATCTTGCCCACCATGGCGCCTCCGCACTCCGCCTGGTTGCGGTGCACCACCTTTGGCTTGACATTGAAAGTCTTGAGCCATAGGCCGAAATGGGGGCGGATGCGGAGGAAAGCCTTGCACACGACGATAAATGCCGAGATGCTGAGGACAAAGTTCGGGGCCAGATCGTGGAAATCCAGGCCATAGTAGAACATGAGCCCCCGAACAAATGGGTGAAGAGGGAAGCCCAGTCCGCAGAGGAAATGGGGGAGGAACACCACCCTCTCATGGGGCCTAGGGGTGGGGATGAGCTGCCCCTTTTCGGGAAGTCAGTACGCGATGTCATTAGACAAGTATCCGGCCTTCCTCAGTTTTTTGATGTGTCCCTCTGTGACGAAGGAGACCATCCACTTGCCTCCTGCTCCGGACATGGCTGGAGAAGGTTGAGGTGGGGAGTGCGGACTTGGATGCTGGAGCTCGAGTGTGTGAGAATGGATAAGAAAGGGAGGAAGAAGGCGTAGGTGAAAAGGTGGATCCTTATCCCCTTATATGGGTGGACGCAACTACGTGTCCCCACTAGCCTGGTAAAACTCGCTTATCTCCAAGCGCCGTAATCAATGGCGCAGTTGGGTTACCCACGCCCGTATTGATGAGAATCCCGGAATAAGGGGACATGATCTCTTCTTTAACAAGACGTGCCAAGGAAACCGCCTCGCATGACGCGCTGAGGTGGGATAATAAAACGACTCGGATAAAGGCTTGGCCGTGGTGTGTCACACTACGGAATACGTCAGCAGATTAGATTTGTGTAAATGTTATTCTCTCTATGGAAATATGTGGAAACTTATTTTGCAGAGCCGGACACTATCTTTGTGTTCAAAATCTTCTATGAAGTACTTGGAGGAGGAACCCGCCTTGCAATGCCGAAGACAATCTGCGCGCCGGACTCGTCGTCATTGAAGCCTGGTTCAGGGTCTACTGAGGGAGTCCTGGATTAGGGGGTGTCCGTATGGCCGGACTATACCTTCAGCCGGACTCCTGGACTATGAAGATACGAGATTGAAGACTTCGTCCCATGTCCGGAAGGGAATTTCCTTGGCATGGAAGGCAAGCTTGGCGATACGGATATGTAGATGTCCTACCATTGTAACCGACTTTGTGTAACCCTAACCCTCTCCAGTGTCTATATAAACCGGAGGGTTTTAGTCCGTAGGACAACATACACAACAACAATCATACCATAGGCTAGCTTCTAGGGTTTAGCCTCTCCGATCTCGTGGTAGATCTACTCTTGTACTACCCACATCATCAATATTAATCAAGCAGGACGTAGGGTTTTACCTCCATCGAGAGGGCCCGAACCTGGGTAAAACTTCGTGTCCCTTACCTCCTGTTACCATCCGGCCTAGACGCATAGTTCGGGGCCCACTACCCGAGATCCGCCGGTTTTGACACCGACACTTTGCCTGATCATCTTCTCAAGAAAAATGAAATACTTGATATCTTTTATAATGGACTAACCGATACTTCCAGAGACCACCTGGATAGTTCTGCTGGTTGTGTTTTCAGGGAAAGAATTGTTGATCAAGTTGAATTTCTATTGAATAATATGTTGAGTAATGAAAATGATTGGACACTTCCTGAACCAACTCCTATGCCAACTCCGAAGAAAAGGGGTATTCTATTTCTCGGTCCTGAAGATATGCAACAGGCAAAGAAATCTATGAAAGAAAAGGGTATTAAAGCTGAAGATGTTAAGAATTTACCATCTATTGAAGAAATACATGGTCTTGATAACCAGACACAGGTAGTAAAGGTAAATTCTCTCTATAGATTTGATGAAAGTGATATTCCTCGTAATAAGTCTACTAGCCAATGCTTGGATGAGTTTGATAATTTTATTGTTAAACAAGAAAACTTCAATGCTTATGGTGGTAGACAATTGAAATGTAATGCTTCTATGATTGAACACTTGAGTGATTATATGTCTAGAGTTAAAGGTGAGCTTAAACTTATTAGTAAACATGCTTCTATGGTTACCACTCAAGTAGAACAAGTACTTAAAACTCATAATGATTTGCTCAATGAATTACATAATAAGAAAAATGAAAATATTGTTAGAGTTGTGACTAGAGGGGGTAAAATGACTCAGGAACCTTTGTATCCTGAGGGCCACCCTAAGAGAATTGAGCAAGATTCTCAAAGGACTAATGTTGATGCACCTAGTTCTTCTAAGAAGAAGAAAAGTAAAAATGATAGGACTTTGCATGCTTCTAGTGAACCTATTGCTGAGACACCTGAGAATCCTAATGATATTTCTATTTATGATGCTGAAACACAATCTCGTAATGAACATGAACCTAGTGATAATATTAATGATGATGTTCATGTTGATGCTCAACCTAGCAATAACAATGATGTAGAGATTGAACCTGTTGTTGATCTTGATAACCCACAATCAAAGAATCAACGTTATGATAAGAGAGACTTTGTTGCTAGGAAGCACGGTAAAGAAAGATAACCATGGGTTCAAAAACCCATGCCTTTTCCTCCTAAACCATCCAAGAAAAAGGATGATGAGGATTTTGAGTGCTTTGCTGAAATGATTAGACCTATCTTTCTGCGTATGCGTTTGACTGATATGCTTAAAATGAATCCTTATGCTGAGTATATGAAAGATATTGTTACAAATAAAAGAAAGATACCGGAAGCTAAAATTTCCACCATGCTTGCTAATTATACTTTTAAGGGTGGAATACCAAAGAAATTAGGAGATCCAGGAGTACCAACTATACCATGCTCCATTAAAAGAAACTATGTTAAAACTATTTTATATGATCTTGGAGCCGGTGTTAGTGTTATGCCTCTCTCTTTATATCGTAGACTTGATTTGAATAAGTTGACACCTACTGAAATATCTTTGCAAATGGTTGATAAATCAACTACTATACATGTCGGTATTTGTGAGAATGTGCTTGTTGTGGTTGCAAACGTTACTATTTTAACGGACTTTGTTATTCTTGATATTCCCGAGGACGATAGTATGTTGATTATCCTTGGTAGACCCTTTTTGAATACTGCGGGAGTTATTATTGATTGCAACAAAGGCAATGTCACTTTTCATGTTAATGGTAATGAGCATACGGTACACTTTCCAAGGAAACAACCTCAAGTCCACAGTATTAATTCTATTGGAAAAACTTCAACGATTATTATTGGAGGTTTTGAATTTCCTCTTCCTACTGTCAAGAAGAAATATGATATTCTTATTGTTGGGGATGTGCATATCCCCGTTGAGGTAACCTAGTGTTATTCGAAAATTCTCCGGCTTCATGTTATTCAAAAAGAGTTTGTTAACAAGACTTGATCAACCTTGTTAGTGGATTCCTTTTGATGAGGATGAGATGGATGAAGTTAGAAAGAACAACTCTCTGTACCCTCCTTTTACTTTCTGTTATTTAGATTAAATAAAGCAAAAGTAGTATTTTCTGTTTGTTTTCTGAATTATCCTTGCAATAAAAAATACCCCAAAAATAAAAGTTCTCCAAATGTCCTGAAAATTTTATATGATTTTTTGTAGAATATTTAATAATTATTGGCACTAAGAACACACTTGGGGGCACTCCACGTGGCCACGACGGTCCAAGGCGCGCCCACCCCCCAAGGGCGCGCCCCCTGCCTCGTGGTCCCCACGTGGCCCCCTCCACTTATTCTTGCACCTACACACTCCGTCTTCCTCCAGAAAAAAATCATCCACCAGCTCAAACCGGAGTTCTAGCTCATCTTGTTGCCATTTTCGATCTCCTTGCTCAAAGCTCCATTCACAAAACTGCTTTGGGGGATTGTTCTTCGGTATGTGACTCCTCCAATGGTCCAATTAGTTTTTATTCTAGTACTTTATTTGTTGCAAATTTTTGCTGCTTAGGTGACCCTGTTCTTGAGCTTGCATGTCAAATTTATGTGGTCAAAAGTAGTTTTAATGCATGATATGGCCTCTAGGCACTTGTGGGAGTAGTTGCTATCAATCTTGTTGAGTTTGGTTCACTTTTATTTTGAGTCACTAAAAATTTCAGAAAATTTTTAAAGGAAGATATTTGTTTAGGAAAATGTACCAAGGTGGTCCCTCAAGGAACCAAGGCCCAAGGCTCGCGATACGTGAGCCGGACAATGAACTACCAAGGGAAGCTCAAGTGCGGCCTTGTGAATGGCCGTCAGAGGAGTTCATGGTCCAGGCAGGCATCAAAGATAAATTTGACGCGTATGTGCGTAACACTGATCTTGAGAGCTTCATGTCAGATAAGTGCCGACAATACCTCTATCTAACTGATTCATTTGTGAGAAGGTTTATATTTACATCCTCATGCAATTCTCACGCTGTTTCATTTGATCTTTATGATAAATCATATACCATGGACCTAGAAGATTTTAATACTGCTTGTAAACTCCCGCACTGGGGCAATGTTAGTGAACCTCGCAAATCTGAATATAAAGACTTTCTTGCTAGTATTACTGTGGAGGAATCTAGGGAAATCACACAAGCTACCATAGGGAGCATTCATTTCCCTTCCATATAGTATTTTGCTCTCTTCATTGGTAGATGCATTAACGGGAAAGATGAGGCTTGTCACATGTACGTTCCAGATCTTAGTGTCCTCAAGAGTGTGGTATTGGGTGATAAACAATATAACTTGGGGGCTATTGTTGCACGTAGGTTGCATCACAACAGTATAACTGGAGATTTGTTTGGTGTAATTTATGCAACTCGTGTAGCTAACTATCTTGATATACCCATACATGGAAATGATATTGAGTTGCCTCCTGCTTATCTAGATTATGAGGCTATGGTTCACCACCAGTTTCTTGAGAGGAACGGTCAGTTCCTCCAGTACCGACTAATCTTTGACAGACGATGCACCGTGCATGTTGATCTCCTAGCTCCTACTTTCTTTGACTTTTAGGAAAAAGGAGATATGTTATAAACAGGGAGGAGGCGTATGAGTATGAGAGGAGGATGGAGGCAGCTAGTCAGGCAGTAGCTGTTGCATCTCAGTACGACCCTAGTTACAACTTTGGATATCCACCAGGCCAGCCATGGCCCTAGACCAACTTAGGCCAAAAACCTAAGCTTGGGGGAGTACGTATTTCTCCCCGACATTACATTCATGTTCACACACTCGTTCTAGTTGTCGATGCTCATACTTTTTCATTGTACTATTCATGCTAGTTTAATTTCTTTTTAAGCTTTCTTCTTGTGTGTTTGAGAAACCTTAAGAAAAACCAAAAAAATTTAGTTGTAGCTTTTATCTAGTTTACTTTCCATGCTTGTAGTAGTAGTAATTAAAAAGAAAACCCCAAAAAATTTCTCGTTCTTCTTTTGCTTGTTGGGAGCTTTCCCGTGTAAATAGTTTTGTTTCTTTTCTTAGGTGGTCTAGAGGAGAAGACCATGATGAAAATGTTGAGTGGCTCTCATATGCATTATTATTGATCTAACCAAGAGCCCATATTACCTTGTCTTCTCCCTTGTATTAAATGCTTGCAGATTCCAGCTTAGTCCAATGCACGTGCACTATTATTATTATCCACACTGTTCGGTCGTGCAAGTGAAAGGCAATAATGACGATATATGATGAACTGATTGAGATGAGAAAAGCTGGTATGAACTCGACCTATCTTGTTTTTGTAAATATGATTAGTTCATCGTTCCTGATTCAGCCTATTATGAATGAAACATGTTTGCAAAGACAATTAGAGATTATAGTTGATCATGCCATGCTTAATTAGCTAGGAGTTTATAATGGTTTACCTTGCGTGCCAAAATGCTATTAAAATGGTTGTGATGTGGTATGATAGGGTGGTATCCTCCTTTGAACGATTCGAGTGGCTTGACTTGGCACATGTTCACGCATGTAGTTGAAACAAAATCAACATAGCCTCCATGATATTTATGTTCATGGTGAATTATATCCTACTCATGCTTGCATTCAGTGTTGATTAATTTTAATGCATGTTCATGACTGTTGTTGCTCTCTAGCAGGTCACTTCCCAGTCTCTTTCTAGCCTTCACTTGTACTAAGCGGGAATACTGATTGTGCATCCACTTCCATAAACCCCAAAAGTTATTCCATATGAGTCCACCATACCTTCCTATATGCGGTATCTACCTGCCGTTCCAAGTAAATTTGTATGTGCCAAACTCTAAACTGTCGGCGTTCTGGGAACGGGGGTCCCTAGACTTGCCTGCCTACGTCCTACGGTGTGGCTCTGCGAGCGGGCCCGTACGGCCCATCTTCACTAACAAGCTTTCAAGACCCTCGTGAGGGGCCAAGCCTCGCGATGTGGACAACACAAGACCTCCTCAGGAGCGGCCTCACAAGACCTCCTCAGGAGCAGCCTCACCAGGATGGCTCGTGAGGGATGGAGAGTTCAAGGCAAGGCAAACCTCACGAGGTTCCGATGACATGAGCCATGACGATCGAGATCAGGCGGGCGCCAGCGCGCACAGTGTCCTTGTTTCCTCTTTGGTGCCAAGGGAGCAAGCGCAGGCACGGAGTACCGAGGCGTCAAGCAAAGGTTTCCATATCAGTGCAACGAGACCAAGACTAGCAGGACGGCAAGATGGAGGTCACCATGGAGCCCAAGACGGCGTCACCACCAGAGCTTTGGGCAGGCGACAACTGCTTTTGTCAGGGTAAGCTGTACTAGTTGTCCCCTTTCGGATTGGCTGTTGTTGGCTCCGTTCCCGCTCAATATTTGGGGAGAGGACCAGGGCCTCTATAAATAGGATTAGCCACCACATTAGGAGCGGGATCCAGATAGGCTAGAACTCACTCAGCTCATCCTTTCACCCACCAAGCACAAGAACACCTCGCCTCAGGAGGCTGTTCTTCCCCTTGTACTGTTCATCCTCAGCCCAAGAGGCAATCCACCACTACCACACTGGAGTATGGTATTACACCACAACGGTGGCCCAAACCAGTATAAATCTTGTGTCCTTTGCATTGCGAGTTCGTCGAGTTAGCCCGAGAGATCTTAGCGAAGCTAAGACGCGGATAGGTAGAGGGAGATCTTCATGCGCACCCCAGTGTTCGAACCTTGAGGGTTTTGCCGAAACCCGTGATCCAACATTTGGCGCGCCAGGTAGGGGGTGCGTCGAAGTTTTCCTTCCGTCGATCTGTGCTCCGCCGCTACCTCGCTTTGCCCTCATGGCAGGCGTCTCGCTCCCTACTCCGACGACCGGTGCCGCCGGTGGGGCCAGGGGGCTCCTAGCCTTGGCCCCCGCTCTACGGCAGGTGCACTGGCCGCCCAAGTTCAAGCCGGAGATGCCGCCGCGCTATGACGGCATAGCGGACCCGACGGCTTTCCTGCTGGCGTATGAGGAGGCCGTCCTTAAGGCCGGTGGCGACGACAAGGTCATGGCCAACTGGCTTCCCATGGCTCTCACTGGCGTACTGCGCGCCTGGCTGCTCAACCTCCTCGGATCCACGGTGGCATCTTGGGAGGAGTTGCGCGGGCTCTTCGCCGCACGCTACGCAACGCCGGCGCACCACGTGGTTGCGGCCCTCCTCGGTAGCTCGCAAGCACCACCCTCAGATCGTCATGTCAAGCCATTCTTTCGCTAGGTCGGCACTGCTTCCAAGCGCCCCGGGGCTCCGCCGGGCTGGGCCGCGCCCGAGGCCAACCTCACCTTAGACTCAGGGGATCATCCGGCCTCCACCATAGGCTCGGGTGCGCTCCCAATGCTTTGCACGCCCACCATCTGCCACATGTCCATCACCAAGACGCTCACCGACGGCAGCGCCGGCCTCAACATGCTCTCCGTCGAGGCCTTCATCCTTCTTCACGTACCGCTCGAGCGGCTCCACCCTAGCAAGCCTTTCTTAAGGGTTGGTGGAGGATCCGCCCGCTCCCTGGGGAAGATCCGCCTCCCCGTGACCTTCGGCACGCACGACAACTACCGCACCGAGCTCATCTACTTCGACATCGCCCACACCGGCCTCCCATACAACGCCATCCTCGGGTACCCGGCTCTAGCCTAGTTCATGGCAGCAACCCATCCGGCTTACAACCTCATGAAGATGTCGGGGAGCGAGGGTGTGCTCACCATCAAGGGGGGCACCAAGAAAGCCTTGATGACGCTCAAGCTCGCCCTCATGACCACCGCAACAGCGCAGCCTTCCGACTCGGACACCTCCAAGGCCAAGGGAGCCGCACCAACCAAGAAGAAGTAGTTTTTCACTCAAGACAAGGCAGAAACTAAGCGAGTGCCAGTCAAGGAGGACGGGTCCTTAGGGGAAACTTTACCATAGGCGCCAACCTCGAGCCTGGTCGGGAGGAGGCGTGGGTGAAGTTCTTGCGTGCAAACAAGTAAGTGTTCGCTTGGGAGCCCGGTCAGCTGGTGGGGGTCCCAAGAGAGGTGATAGAGCACCACCTGAAGGCGTGCCCCAACGTACGCCCCGTGAAGCAGAAGGCGAGGCGGCAGTCCACGGAGAAGCAAGCTTTCATCGTCTAGGAAACCCGCAAGCTAGAGGCTGCGGGTGTCATTTGCGAGGTTCGGTACCCCGAGTGGCTGGCAAACCCCGTCGTCGTCCCCAAGAAAGGCGGGAAGGAGCGGATGTGCGTCGACTTCACCAACCTCAACAAGGCCTGCCCCAAGATCCGTTCCCTCTTCCACGCATCGACCAGATTGTCGACTCCACTGTCGAGTGTGACTTGCTGTGCTTCATGGACGCGTTCTCAGGATATCACCAGATCAAGATGGCGGTAGAAGATGTGGAGAAGACGGTCGTCCTAACCCCGTGTGAGGTGTACTGCTATGCTTGCATGCCTTTCAGACTGCGCAACGCAGGCGCAACCTTCCAGCGGCTCATGCACATCGCCTTGGGTCGGCAGCTCGGGAGGAACGTTGAAGCCTACGTCGACGACATCGTGGTGAAGTCCCAGGAGGCGTGGACCTTGATCCAAGACCTGGAGGAAACATTTCAAAGCCTCTGCCAGGTGGACTTGCGGCTCAACCCGGAGAAGCGCGTGTTTGGCATCCCTTCCGGCAAGCTGCTGGGCTTCCTTGTGTCCCACGGGGGGATCGAGGCCAACCCAAAGAAGGTCAAGGCCATTGAAGACATGAGTCCACCGCAAACTCTCAAGGAAATGCAGAAGCTTGCTGGATGGGTGACTGTGTTGGGACGCTTTATTTCCAAGATAGGAGAGCGAGCCCTACCCTTCTTCAAGCTGATGAAGAAGAAGGTCCCATTCGAGTGGACCCCGGAGGCCTACTGAGCATTTCAAGACCTCAAGAGATACCTGACTAGCCCTCTAGTGATGGTGGCGCCGCGACCTCTCGAGCCCCTGGTACTCTATCTTGCCGCCACTCCCTACTCTGCCAGCGCGGCTCTAGTGGCGGTTCGGGAAGAACACCAAGCCAAGGGCGCATCGCGACGAGCTACACCCCCAGCAGGGACGACGCAAGACCAGAAAGGCGCCACAAGGGCCGCCGCAGCAACAGCAGAAGAGCAAGCTCAGCAGGAAGACGCTTCCGAACCCGCAAAGGCCTCGATAAGCGATCAAGCGTTGGGGGCTCCACCACCTCAGGAGGCACCCCAACTCTTGGAAGATGCAAGCCTCATCAGCATGCCTACCCTCGTCGAGCACCCGGTATACTTCGTCATCACGGTGTTGCGGGACGCAAGGGCACGATATCCCATGCCTCGTAAGCTATTACTCGCGCTCTTAGTGGCTTCGCGTAAGTTGTGGCACTACTTCCAGGGCCGCCCCATCAAAGTCATCTCGGCCTACCCACTGGAGAGGGTGCTTAGGAGCCCCTACTCTACTGGAATGGTCGCTGAGTGGAACATCGAGTTGCAAGCATTCCAGTTGGAGTTCAGCACTACCAGGGTCATCAAGGGAGCCGCACTCGCTGATTTCGTGGCAGAATGGATAGACGCCCCGGCGCTTGAAGTAGGAGAAGATCAGTCCCTCTCACCGGGAACTATGGCGCCTGACGGCTGGGTCATGTATTTCGATGGTGCCTTCGCACACCAAGGTGCGGGGGCTGGAGCGGTGCCCATCTCACCCACTCAGGACAAGCTCTACTACGCCGTGCAGCTCTGCTTTCAGCAGGGCGAGAGGGTCTCCAACAACATCGTAGAATACGAAGGCCTCGTAGCTGGCCTGAAAGCTGCGGCAGCTCTCGGGGTGAAGTGCCTCACCGTTAGGGGTGACTCACAGCTCCTCGTCAACTTCTCCAACAAGGTGTACGAGCCGAAGGACGAGCACATGGACGCATACCTCGCGGAGGTGCGCAAGATGGAGAAGCAATTCCTGGGCCTAGAGTTGCAGCACGTGCCCCGTGGCACCAACAAGGAAGCTGGCGACATTGCCAGGAGAGCATCCAAGCTACATCCCCAAGAGCCTGGCATCTTCGAGGAGAGGCTCTTCAAGCCATCAGCAACACCACCGCTTTCAAGAACAGCTCTGCCTCGGGAGGAACTCCCGCAGCCGCCTGCCACATGAGCTCCGACCAATGGCCCGACCTCAGGAGCGCGCCTACTCTTGGCGCTCGAGCCCTAGGAGGGATGCTGGACCAAGGAATTCAAGGAATACCTGACGCAACGGATGTTGCCGGAGAAGGAGGAGGACGCAGAGCGCGTGGCCCGGCAGGCCACAGCATACTGCATCCAGGATGGTGACTTATACAGGAAGCGGCCAAATGATGTTTCACTGCATTGTATCGCCAGGGAACAGGGGAAACAGCTGATAGCCGACATACACGGCGGGGACTGCGGGCACCATTCGTCGTCGCGAACCCTCGTTGGCAAGGCATTCCGCAGCGGATTCTACTGGCCTACGATGCTAAATGACGCTGCTGAGCTGGTGAAGTCTTGCGAGGCCTGCCAATTCCACGCCAGGTAGATCCATCAGCCAGCTCAGGGCCTCCAGACCATTCCACTCTCGTGGCCATTCGCAGTGTGGGAGCTAGATATCCTGGGCCCATTCCCTCGGGCGCCTGGGGGCTATCGATACCTCTACGTCGCCATCGACAAGTTCACTAAGTGGGCGGAGGTTGAAGCCGTCCACACCATCCCAGCTGGCTCTGCGGTCAAGTTCATCAAGGGCCTCGTGAGCCGTTTTTGGGTCCCCAACCACATCATCACCGATAATGGCTCGCAGTTCACTAGTAATCTCTTCAAGTCATATTGTGCTAACCTTGGAACGCAGATCTGCTACGCTTAGGTAGCACACCCTAGGAGCAATGGCCAGGCCGAACGTGCCAACGCGGAGGTCCTGAGAGGCCTCAAGACCAGGACCTTCAAGAAGAAGCTCGAGGCCTATGGCAGGGGCTGGCACGATGTGCTCCAGTCCGTGTTGTGGTCCATCCGCACCACCACCACCAACCCGATGGGTGAGACCCTGTTCTTCCTCGTCTATGGAGCAGAAGTAGTCCTCCCTCACGAGGTCAGACATCGCTCTGCATGGGTCCTAGCATTTGATGAAATGCAGCAGGACGCCAGGTGGGGGATGGACCTCGTGCTGGGGGAGGAACATCGCCGCGAAGCTGCACTACGGGCAGCAAGATACCAATAGGCGCTGCGGCGGTACAACTATCGCAGCGTCCGCTCCAGGACGCTCGAGGTGGGTGACCTCGTCCTGAGGTGGGTCCTCTCCAGGGAAGGGTTGCATAATCTCTCATCCATGTGGGAGGGCCCGTTCAAGGTCTTCCATGTCTCCCGGCCTGGCGCCATGCGCCTGGAGACACAGGACGGGGTACCCATCCAGAACGCCTGGAACATTCAGCACCTCCGGAAGTTCTGTCCCTGAAGAAAGGCCCAACGCCTGTGAAGAAGGCCCAGCGCCTGTAAAGAAAGGCCCAGCGCCTGTGAAGAAGGCCCAACGCCTGTGAAGATCGTCGCCCGTGACACTATCACATAATAACGAGTGGGGTTGTACACGCCCCGGCATCTCAGGAGTGCCGCCCTTGGGCCTCGGGGGCTCCCTCCCACATCTTAGTGGCAGCACTTAGCTCTGCGCTGGTGAGAAGACGTTGAAGACTAGACTAGGTGCCGGACGCGGCTATTCATTTGCTTTCCAAAGTTGGCTCACCCCTCTTTAATTGAAATTTGCTTTCTGGTGTCCCTTGCTGGTCTCGCCCTTTCGCTTTCTGCCCCTGTTTGTGCCTTCATTTCTTTGGTCGGCCTGCACTCTCTCGCGCGTTCCTCGCAAGGGGGCTGAACATGTACCTTCGTGAGCTTCCTTCTTCTGTTTTTTGCGAGGTACCCTCGTTCGAGCCCACAAGGTGGCGCACCTCTCTCTCAATCCGTTCCCCTCGGGTACCACGATACGAAGCATTGGGTCAAGGCCTCAGGCGAACGATAAACCTCTTGACGAATTGTTTGCAGCTCCTAAGCGCCTACGAGGCCAAGGAGGCCCCGGCAGGCACCAGGAAGCAAGCGCCTCGTGAGGAGGAGGCTACCCCGAGCAAGTAAAGCTAAGTTATCCCTACATAAAACGACGATGTTGCGACACAACACAGGAACGAAAAACACAGCATAATGATTGAGCACTACAAGAAATATGTCAACTTATGACCTTCTGTCAGTGACCCTCGAAGAATTGGTCATAAATTTATGACCATTTTAGACCAATTGGTCCAAAGCTGTCTGGGGGGCTCTAAACCCTAAACCATAACGACCATTTTGGTGAGAAAGGTCATAATTTCATTAGAGGAAATGGTCATAAAGCAAACAGCGCTAGTCCGCTACCTTATTTCTAGTTGTTAACGACCAATATAGATGGTCATAGCCTTGTAAATTGTGGTGGGTTGCTAGGACTAGGCGCCATATCATCAGTTTTGCCTATGTGCCATGTCCATATGGCAGTTTTTGCCCTAGGTTGTGAAGCAACCTATATTTCTGTCATCCCTAAATTCCCAAAAAAAACTCATAAATTCTTTGGGCCATATCTTCGTCAAATATGTAAAAACCTTCCTTGTCTAGTTCAAAAATAATTCAAAAATATTCATTTTTATATTCTGTTCAGAACAACAGTTTGTGAAGGAAGTACCACTTTGGCATGTCCAAATAGTATCCATTTTCTACAGTGCTTTCCTATGCCCAAATAACCATCCTCCACCAAATGCCAGCTCAATCCATTTATTATTTTGAGCCGAGCTTCAACATTCGTAGTCATGTCAGTGTGGTAGTTTGCAAAGCAAGTACCACCTAGGCTCCTCCTTTTGAGCTGAAAATTTGTGAAGACGGTCTTCTTGGTAACTGATCATCCTCAACAAAAACTCACACCCATTAGCCATGTACATTTCCCGTACCGCTAATCAAACACTTGGCTGCTAATTCATGTTTGAGCATCGATCGGTCTCCTCGTGAGAATCTTATGTTGTAATTTTCTTCCTAGCACCTACCTGGGGAGTGCCCAACCCACTAGACATGCCTAGGCCACCCAGAACACATGGCAACACCACGGTCATGCGGTGACCACGCGGCGGGCATGCGAGTTTACGCGCTCTAGAGTTGGGGCCCTCGGCCACCACCCAAACCTCGATGTATCGCCACCAAACCATGTATTTATGATTAAATAGGTGCTTATGTAACTAGAAATGATGTTTGGAAAAAATAAATAGCAAACTATGAGGCAGCTGCAGTTCAAATTTGACCCGCTTCCAGCTGAATCGGCGGAAATTTGTCTTTTTCACGAGAGGTGGATAAAAACATTTTACACCCAATAATCTTGTCAATTGTACATTAAATATGTCCTAGTATTTTAGAAAATTTATTTGGTCAAATTTTGCAACAATTATTTGGTAGGTCCTTCACAAAAAAAACCCTCCTTTTGGGCACTCAAAAATGGAAAATGGTTTTTTCATCCAAAGAAAATGAAAACTTCCTTAGGCAACATTGTTTGCCATTCCAATATGCCCCCTTGTGCACAATATGAGATCATTTGAACAAACTATGCCATGGATGTGGCCATAAGATTGATCATTTGGCTTGAAAGCCATTGATCTCCACACGTGATAGCTCGTTTCTAAGAACACTTTTTTAAAATAATTGCCGTATTACAAGTTTGTTATTTTTCCTAGGAACTTGGCCACATATAATGACACAATGCGAAGGTTTCTCAATGTTTTGATTTTTTTTTTATTTTTTATGCCCGTTTCAAAATGCGGTCAAAACGGCGGGAATGACCGTTCCTAGCTAGTGGTTGAATCTTGGAACTTTTTTGGTGTTTCTATGATTAAATAGATACTTATTTACCTAGAAATGATTTTTGAAAAAAATAAAGAGCAAACTACAAGGTAGCTATAGTTCAAATTTGACCCGCTTCTAGCTGAATCAGCGGAAATTTGTCTTTTTCATGAGAGGTGGATCAAAACTTTTTACACCCAACCATTTGGTCAATTGTGCATTAAACATGGCCTAGTATTTTAGAAAAATGATTTGGTCCAATTTTGCAACAATTATTTGGTAGGTCCTTCACAAAAAAACCTCCTTTTGGGCACTCAAAAAATGGAAAATGGTTTTTTCGTCCAAAGAAAGTGACAACTTCCTTAGGCAACATTGTTTGCCATTCCAATATGCACCCTTGTGCAGAATATGAGATCATTTGAACAAACTATGCCATGGATGTGGCCATAAGATTGATCATTTGGCTTGAAAGCCATTGATCTCCACACGTGATAGCTCGTTTCTGAGAACACTTTTTTAAAATAATTGCCATATTACAAGTTTATTATTTTTCCTAGGAACTTGGCCACATATAATAACACAATGCGAAGGTTTCCCAATTTTTTGATTTTTTTTGAATTTTTTATGCCCGTTTCAAAATGCGGTCAAAACGGCGGGAATGACCGTTCCTAGCTAGTGGTTGAATCTTGGAATTTTTTTGGTGTTTCTATGATTAAATAGATACTTATGTACCGAGAAATGATTTTTGTAAAAAAATAAAGAGCAAACTATGAGGCAGCTACAGTTCAAATTTAACCCGCTTCCAGCTGAATCGGCGGAATTTGTCTTTTTCACCAGAGGTGGATCAAAACTTTTGACACCCAACCATTTGGTTAATTGTGCATTAAACATGGCCTAGTATTTTCGAAAATTGATTTGGTCCAATTTTGCAACAATTATTTGGTAGGTCCTTCACAAAAAAACCTCCTTTTGGGCACTCAAAAAATGGAAAATGGTTTTTTCGTCCAAAGAAAATGAAATCTTCCTTAGGCAACATTGTTTGCCATTCCAATATGCACCCTTGTGCACAATATGAGATCATTTGAACAAACTATACCATGGATGTGGCCATAAGATTGATCATTTGGCTTGAAAGCCATTGATCTCCACACGTGATAGCTCGTTTCTCAGAACACTTTTTTTAAATAATTGCCGTATTACAAGTTTGTTATTTTTCCTAGGAACTTGGACACATATAATGACACAATGCGAAGGTTTCCCAATTTTTTTATTTTTTTGAATTTTTTATGCCCGTTTCAAAATGCGGTCAAAACGGCGGGAATGACCGTTCCTAGCTAGTGGTTGAATCTTGGATTTTTTTGGTGTTTCTATGATTAAATAGATACTTATGTACCTAGAAATGATTTTTGTAAAAAATAAAGAGCAAACTATGAGGCAGCTACAGTTCAAATTTGACCCGCTTCCAGCTGAATCGGCGGAATTTGTCTTTTTCACCAGAGGTGGATCAAAACTTTTGATACCCAACCATTTGGTCAATTGTGCATTAAACATGGCCTAGTATTTTAGAAAATTGATTTGGTCCAATTTTGCAACAAATATATTGTAGGTCCTTCACAAGAAAAACTAATTTTGGGCTCTCGAAAAATGATTGTCTTAAAAAACACTCATTTTGGATAATACCTTTTAGAGATATTTGTATTATTCAAAGTTTGTTATTTTTACTGAAACGTAGATCACAATTGGTGACACAATGCTAATGGTTTTCTTTTCTATTTATTTTTATAAATTTCTAGGCCGTAAAAAAGCTGACATGATTTAGCATCTTATTTTTAATCGATCACGGCCAATTTAAATGGTCATAACACCATTGAAGAGATACTGCGTTGTGATTGGTCCAAAAACATATCAGGCGGATCACGGATTAAGCACCGTCGGATGCTCCGGATCGAACGATAGCCCTCGGTAGCCCTCGTCGCTCTCATCCCCCTCCCGAATCATCCCGTGCCCCTCTCATCCCTCTCACCCTCGTCCACCCACGAAACCCTAGCACATCTCTCATATGCCGCCGCCGCTCCCTTCTCCCACCCGCCGCCACTACCTTCTCCCCACCGCCGCCGCTCCCTTTTCCCCACCGCCGGTCCTTCACCCACGCGCTCCACAGAACAGACTCCACCCACCTCGCGCTCCCCAGATCCATCTGGAGCCGCCTTCTCGCGCTCCCCAAATCCGTCTCGATCCACCTCCCCCTCGACTTGACCCGCCTCCACCCACCTCCCACCTCCTCCCTCTCACTCCTCCGCCCGCCCGCACGCGCCCGACCATCCTCTCCCCCGCGACGAGCGCCGCGCCAAGGAGCGGGGAGGGCAGCCAGGCAGCCGGAATGCCCGTATAGAAGCGCCCGCACTCGTCGCTCGACATGGACGACGGCCACGTCCAGGAGGAGGAGGTTGCCACCGGCTCCGGCATGGAGGGCGGTGGCGCAAGCGTCCAGAGGGTGGCCAACGCGGGCTCTGTTGAGCTGGCCAAGGACGGTGCCGGTGAGAGCACTGCTTCCAGCGACGCGTGCCGCTGACTCATCTCCCACCACGCGATGCCCGCTAGTTCAGGTTGCTTCGATTTGATGCTTTTGCTTGTTTCGTAGGCGTTAGGCATATGATTTAGGATCTGTTTCATCTCCTCTTCCTTCATCATGAGCTGATCCGGTTTCTGGCCTTGTTTCTCATGGTTTTGCAGCGTGGATCCATTCACCAAGAAGAAGTGGTATGACAAATTAATCCAGTACTATTGAATCAAGAAGAAGTGGCCTTACTATTATGTTTATCTATCCTATGAATTTGGATGCTTGGTACTCCATTTTACTACTGCTCTGTTCCGTGATCTCCCACTAATCTTCTTCGTGATTGTGGAGCCCGGTCGTTTGGTGCGATCCTATGTGTGTATGGAAACCTGATGTTGATCTTTATAAGATCTTCAACAGATGTTGATCTCTTCTCTGTGGTTGCCTACCTAGCTAGCTCGATCTGCATTCAGGTGTTTTCATGCATTGCGGGAGCTTTTTTCTTAATGGTTATGCATGTTTAGCTAGTTCTTGCAGCGAGGCATATTTGTGATGCTAGTTTAGATCGACGTCCATGGCAGGAGCTCGGTGCTTGCTCAACGACCATGGTGTCCATGCGTACGAATGCACGGTTTACCAACTGCTGCTCTTAGGAGCAGCTGGATTTCTGTTGTGCTTCCCCTCCATTTCAAACTAGCCTCGCCTCGTTGCTAGCTGACGATGCGTGCTAGCTGCATGCATGTACATGCATCTTCTGGAATAGAGTGATTGATTTGAATTCAAGTGCAGAATATAGGCAAATGGGTGCTAGCTGTACATATTAATTGCCTCCGTTCAGTGTCAATTTCTTCAGTGTACTACTGCTAGTGTCGATTGATGCATTGGTTTGAGTTTGATTTAGTCAGGCAGGTTTAGTAATTCATTTTTTAGATTAATTTGACATGGGTTTGATGAACTATGTAATACTCCCTCTGTCTCAAAATATAAAACGTCTTTTGCTCTAAATGTTATCCAGTACTATTGCCTACATGCTTCTAGCGGCTGATGCTTTTAATTTTGCTTAGTTTTTATGCTTCAGATCGCTTCCTCCATGACACCCCGATCCGGGCGGCGCCAGCAGCGATGGCGATCGACAATCGAGTGTGCCTAACTCTGCATCTATAACTGGTCTGTCTTCTTTGGACGGTCAGCTGCTTCCTCCCCACATTGAAATCTCGACCCCTTTCTTGTTGATGGACTCATTGACTGATTCGTATGTGCGTGGATGCAGGGTGCAGGTGCTCTACTACGCGCTACTCCGAACGGATCACCTGGACAGATGTTCTTGTTGTTTTTGAGCTACTTCCACTTTTTTAGCCGATTGACTACTGGCTTATTTTATAATGCAACGATGACTACTGCACTGCACCTATATTTGGCTAGCTCACTTAGACTGGCTATTCTTCTGCTCTTTTGATGGCATATATATATCAACTATCAAGCAATGAAGCAATGCTCCCCTTTGCCTTGGCATGTGTGCAAACTGTGTGTTATATATTTTGTTCTAGCGGTACTATATAAGCCTGCATGTACGGATGTGTATGCCAATGCCTGCATGAACAAAAACTTTTACAAGGTTCTGGTTGCTTTGATAGTACACTGTATGTTCTACATTATATTTCTATATCTATATAATTTGGTTTGAGAAAGTAACTTAAGGATGTGTATCCCTTTTTATAATTCCTCTACACTACTCAATTGCTATCTGCCTCTAATTATTATAGTGACATCACTTATGGGTACAATGCTGAATTCTTGAGAACCTGCAGTAATCATCATATTTTTAGCTATCTTAATTCTTCTGTGCGATGCACATTGTTGGTGTTAATCCACCACCCGTTTGGCCACTGTAATATTTACATAGTATTTTTTTGATGTCCTAGTAGTAATGCCACTATAGTATTTACATAGTAGTTTGTCTATTACTTGTATCCAGATTTTATATCCTGCCCTATGCCCTTGTCGACTTGCTTAGGTACATAATTGTTATGTCTTGCAATCTGGTATTGATGATTGTCAATGTATTCATGTATACCCTTCTAGTGTACCTTGTATGTGACCCTGCTAATTTGTATATCAATGCTTTGTTTCCAATAGATGTATGTTGATGCCTGATTCCTTAAAACTTCACTGTTGCAGTAGCATTTTTCCTTAGTGCATAGATGTATGAGCCATCACTTATGCTTGAAACCTTGCTCTCTTTCCCAGGAACCATCGTGGTTTGCATCACTACTGGGGCGTGTGTATCCGTGGTCAGCACACCAAGACTACCAGCAGGAGAGGGAAGACTGTTGGTGTCTCCAAGAAGCGATAAACAGCTTCACAAAGATCCCCGCATAGCTTCACTACTACTGTGTTGGTCCATTTCCAGAATCTTAAGGAGTGTTCTTGTTTAGACGATTACCTTGGATGATGCTTTTGCTTGGGGAGAGGCTCAAGAAGATCAGGTATAAACTCCTCCCCCTCTCGTTTGTTTTTGTTTCATACAGTTTGGTGGTTGATACATTACTGTGCAAGTTCTATGGTAGGTGAGTTCTTTTTGTTGTTGCAAGCATTGACACAATATGTCATGTGTAGGGAGCTTTGCATCCGAGTTTCAGCCATCCTCTACAGCAAGGAGCTCTCAGCCAAAGGAGCAAGCAGCGCTGCTAGTTCCTTGAGGCCAGATCGAGTAAGATGGCGCACCATGGCGTGTGGTGGCGTATTTTGCTTCCGAGAACAATACTGTTTATTTTAAGTGAGATGTACTTGTGTAGTGCTTGGTAAAAAATTGAAGGATGAAGTATCATGTACTGTCTATGTTGCAGTGAGCTGTAGTAGGAGTGTAATGAAATTTTATCTGCTGTTATATGTGCTATTTTCCTCTAATGTGTTGTGTACATTTTTACTTGAACAGTAAATTCTCTGGAAAAATGTTCTTACTGGACCTGATAGTGGTCACATCCCAAATATACTTGTACTATTAAGATGCCATGGCCCAAAATAACCTGAGCTGAAAAGCTATTCAGAATAACTATAAGCAGGCCTCAACTCAAATAGAAAATAGAAACAAAAAGGAAACGGACTATGTGGAAAGGTAAAGGCCCATGATAGAACAGGCCCAAAAAAATTCAGGAAAAAATCATAAATGGGCCGAATTGTTGGGCTAGGCCCATGTAGAAAACCGAATTGGACCGGGCTGAATCTTGTGCCACATCAGCTTGCCACGCTGGATGCCTACGTGGCCTGGGGAGGTTTCTAGTGACCAAAACAGAACAATAGGCTTATTTTGGTCATAAACGTCTTCGACCATTCCAGAAGAAAGGTCGCTATAGTTAGTTTATGACCGCCAGCTTTTGACCTTCTGTTTTTGGTCACAAAAAGGTCGCAAATGAAAAACCATGACCTTTCAGTGACCAATAGTGGTGGTCACAAGTTGACATATTTCTTGTAGTGGAGATCATAGTTCGATACATGCCCCTCCGGGGCCCATTCTGGTTTCTTTTTTATGCAGGAAGGAAAGGAAGAACAAAATAAAAGCGACGCGTGCCCCTTGTAACACCCCAGATGTATTTTACCTTATATGTACTCCAACTCTTGCCGTTTCCGGCCTAAGTTATTTTATTTCCTCGGGTTTGGGTTTTTGTCTCCAGGTGTTGTTGCCTTTGTCATGCATCTCATATCATGTCATCATGTGCATTGCATTTGCATACGTGTTCGTCTCATGCATCCGAGCATTTTCCCCATTGTCCGTTTTGCATTCCGGCGCTCCTATCTCCTCCGGTGGTCCTTTCTACCTCTTTTCGTGTGTGGGGGTTAAACATTTCCGGATTGGACCGAGACTTGCCAAGCGGCCTTGGTTTACTACCGGTACCGCCTGCAAGTTTTGTGCCATTTGGACTTCGTTTGATACTCCAACGGTTAACCGAGGGACCGAAAAGGCCTCGTGTGTGTTGCAGCCCAACACCCTTCCAATTTGGCCCAAAACCCACCTAAACTCTCTCCATCATCTAGAATGTTCAATCACGATCACGTGGCCGTAAACCGCACTCCATTTGGAGCTTCCTAGCTCCCTCTATGCCTATATATAGATCCCTTCCCCGAAATCCGGACGAAACCCTAGTCTCCCCCTTCCTCGCGCCACCGGACACGTCCACCGCGTGCCAGACATGTCCGCCACCGTCCCTCGCCCAATCGGACGCTGACACGTCACCGGGCCGAGCCCCACATCGCCGCCTCCGCCGCGCGGCCCGTCCGGCCCGTAGCTGGCCCCCGCGGCCCATCCCCCCGCGCGCCGCCGCCTGCCTCATCGCCGCCCGGCTCCGCCTTCCCCGTCACCCGCGCGCGCCACCACCGACGTCGCTGCACCGCCAAGCCGCTCGGTCGCCGCCTCGCCGCCACCAGATCCGATGTCCGGACCTCGCCGCCTCGTCCTCCCTCGACTCCAGGCGACATCGCCACCGCAGATCCAGCGCCCCCTCGCCGGTGCACCTTCCTCTCCGGCCGTCTCCCGCAGCTCCGGCGAGCTCCCCGGCCATTCTCGGTTCGCATGCCCGTGGGATCTAGACCCAGTGCTACAGTAACCCTAGGTTGACTTCAGATTTTCCCTAAGTCCCGAGTAATTTTAGCATACTTCATCGCATCATAACTTTGCACCCGTAACTCCGTTTTGGGCGTGTAGCATATCAAAATGTCCGTCTCAGAGAGTACATCATTTCATCTCATTGCATCATTTTCATTTGAGCTCATCTTGATGCCCGAAATGCTGTTGGAAGAGGGCTATATGATAATATTGTCAGATCTGTTTCATCAAATGGATATTTGTCATTTTTGCCATGATTTATGTGTGCATGATATGCTCCTGAGCTCTGCATGAGTTTTGTTATATGCCATGCCATCTTTACAGAGGTGCTTACCATGTATTTTTGTGATATGTGTGGTGACTAGCACAAGCCTGCAAAGTAGTGCATTCGTTAATGCTGATTTCAGGGACTTAGAATTTCTCTAAGTCATTGTCCTGATTTTGTCATTATGCCATATGTTCATGTTGTTTCCTAGTGATCCGTGCCTCTTTTGAGGATGATCAGTAAGGATGATTTGTTAAAATTATGGTGCTCTATCCATCCATGTCTTTGTTTGCATTTATGGAGCAACCAAGCTTGAGTCAATCGAGCTCTACTTTTGCTATTTCGTGAATCCTGGCAGATTGTTGACTTGTTAGCGATTTTGCCGAGGATGTTGTTATTGATCCGTGCATGCTATGTTGTTGTTATTGCCATGTCTAGCTTCTATGATATGTATTCTTGATGGATGTATTCTTAGTTTGTCATGCCATGCTCTGTAGTGAGTGCATCGAGCTCGTGATCATGCCTACTCACTAACTGATTTGCATGCTCCAGTTTTTCACCAAGTCTGAGATCTGTTTATGTTTTTTCCATGTTCGCATGCTTGCAATTGTATTTTCTGATCCCTTTTGGCTCAAGATCACTAAGGGACTTTTGTTAAGTGCTTTGAGTAGCTTCATGCCATGCCTTGCTTTGCCATGTTAAGTTCCTGCAGCTTATAGTTTTCATGCTCCAAAGTGTGCTTCCCGATGTTAAATTCCAGACTTGTGTTAATTTCACTAAGTCTGAAACCTGTTATCGTTTGCATTTTTTCCATGCTTGTTTGAACCTGTTAATGGATGAATTAGCCGTAGCTCAGTGTTCATTTTTGTAAAGCATCATGATTAGATCCGTGCCATGTATTTTGTTGTCATATTTGAGTGTTGTAGCATATCTATCTTGATGCATTTAGATGGCTACTTGCTGATTATCGCAGACCGGTGTCATATTTGTTTTGCTTGCCATTTCCAAACCGTGCATCCGATTCCGGTGATCTTTATATTGATTTCAACCGAAATTACCTTGCCTTTCCAGTGGCACTCTTGGATTTCCATGCTAAGGACAGGTTCAATCATTCCTTGTCAAATCTTGCATATGCATCACATACCGCATCCCGCATAGCATACCATGTTTGCATCATGTTTGTTTGAGCATTGGACGTGGTTGCTTATGTTCCTTTTGCTTGTTTGTCTTGTTTGGCTAGAGCCAGGAGACGAGTTCGCTAACGAGGAGCCCATTGAGTTTGCTTTCGAGGATCAAGTCAACTCTGATAACTTTGCAGGCAAGATGATCATACCCTCGAAATCACTTCTATCTTTGCTTGCTAGATGCTCGCTCTTTTGCTATGCCAATGCTACGATACCTACCACTTGATTATCATGCCTCCAAAATTGCCGTGTCAAACCTCTAACCCACCATGTCCTAGAAAACCGTTGATTGGCTATGTTACCACTTTGCTCAGCCCCTCTTATAGCGTTGCTAGTTGCAGGTGAAGATTGGAGATCGTTCCTTGTTGGAACATTGTTTATTGTGGGGATATCACTATATTATCTTGTTATCTTAATGCATCTATATACTTGGTAAAGGGTGGAAGGCTCGGCCTTTTGCCTAGTGTTTTGTTCCACTCTTGCCGCCCTATTTTCCGTCATATCGGTGTTATGTTCCCGGATTTTGCATTCCTTACGCGGTTGGGTGATAATGGGAACCCCTTGACAGTTCTTCTTGAATAAAACTCCTCCAGCAATGCCCAACCTTGGTTTTACCATTTGCCACCTAGCCTTTTTTCCTTTGGGTTTCCGGAGCCCAAGGGTCATCTTA
>NC_041392.1:493727872-493742467 GCF_002162155.2 Triticum dicoccoides
CAGTGCTCCTCTGAGTGTTGGTCCAAACTAGAGCCCTGTGCAGCGCCCCCTCCGGGAAACTCGAGGTTTGGTTTTAGTTGTATGGAGAACTCATCTGAGTGTGCCCTGAGAACGAGATATGTCCAGCTCCTATCGGGATTTGTCGGCACATTCGGGCGGTGTTCCTGGACTTGTTTTACCATTGTCGAAGATTTCTAGTAGAACCGGGATACCGAGTCTGATCGGAATGTCTTGGGAGAAGGAATATCCTTCGTTGACCATGAAAGCTTGTGATGGGCTAAGTTGGGACTCCCCTGCAGAGATTTGAACTTTCGAAAGCCGTGCCCGCGGTAATGGGCAGATGGGAATTTGTTAATGTCCGGTTGTAGATAACATGTAACTTAACTTAATTAAAATGAATCAACCGCGTGTGTAACCGTGCTGGTCTCTTCTCGGCGGAGTCCGGGAAGTGAACACGGTGTTGGAGTAATGCTTGACGTAGGTTGTTCTAGGATCACTTCTTGATCATAGTTCTTCGTTCGTGCTTTGCCTTCTCTTCTCGCTCTCTTTTGCGAACAGGTTAGCCACCATATATGCTAGTCGCTTGTTGCAGCTCCACATATTTCCTTGCCTTACCTATAAGCTTAAATAGTCTTGATCGCGAGGGTGCGAGATTGCTGAGTCCCCGTGACTCACAGTTTACTTCCAAACCAGATGCAGGGACCGATGATTCCGTTCCAGATGATGCGCTTGAGCTCAAGTGGGAGTTCGACGAAGACTCTCGTCGTTACTATGTGTCTTTCCCTGATGATCAGTAGTGGTGCCCAGTTGGGGCGATCGGGACCGTGTCGCATGTTGGGGTTGATCTTTTATTTTGGTACCATAGTCGGACCATGAGCGTATTGGATGATTGTAATGTTATTCATGTATTTGTGTGACGTGGCGAGTGTAAGCCAACTATGTATCTTTTCCCCTATTATCTATTTACATGGGTTGTTGTGAAGATTACCTTACTTGCGACATTGCTTTCAATGCGGTTATGCCTCTAAGTCGTGCTTCGACACGTAGGAGATATAGCCGCATCGAGGGCGTTATACCCCTACAGCGATCCGCGAGGGCGGGCTCTTGGCGCCATCCCGAGCTCAGCCAGACCCCTCCTCGCGCTTCACGAAGACGCGGTGATGAGACGACCCACTACCGCCTTCAAAGCGGGCGCGGCGGCGTCGCGGCTGGTTGTAACCGCCGCTGTTGGAGCTGTCGCTGGAGGAAGAGCCATCGTAGCTGGACGAGACGTGGTCGGTCCCAAGGGCGGGTTCACCCTCATCCTCATCACGACCATCGCCAAGGCCGAGCACCTCCTCGTCGTCGTTGACCTCGGGGCAGCACCCGGCACGGCGACCATCTTCCCCAAATACCCTCACATAGAGGGTCGCGTCACCATCATACTTGAAATGGAGGGTGCACCGCTTGCCTAGGCCGCGCACGCGGGCAAACGTCTGCCAGCCATGGGCCAGGGCTATGTTGCCTGCAATGGAGACCTCGACCGCGACCCAGGAAGCCCTGCTGCAGCGGTCGTCCGCCTGCAGCCAGAGCCGCCTGGACTACAGGCTGGCAGCTCACCGACGAAGAAACGCGGGAGCTGAAGCCAGTTGTCGGCCGGGTTCTCCGACCAGATGACGAACTACGGCAGCACCTCCGCCGAGTGGAAGCGCGACCGGGGAGGCCGTGCAAGCACGACACGTCTCCCTTCATCGACAGGACCGCCGCGACCGGAGCGACCCCTGCCATGCGAAGCGGCACCACCACGGCTGCGCGGGGCCGCGGCGGGGGTCGCGGTGTGCTTGCGGGGACGGCCGCGTCCACGCTTGGGCACCGGAGAGTCGGGCCCCTCGCGAGGGGCCTTCCCCTTATCCGCGGAGGAGAACCTCTTCGACAGCGCCATTGGTGTCGCAACTGGCGATGGAGCAAAGGGGGAGAAGTGAGCGGAATGGGAAAAGATGGGCGACGGGGGCTCTGCCCCTCCCCATTTATAGCAGAAGAAGGACAACCAGCGCCCCCCACGATCACAAGTAATGATGGTTTTTTCCTGCATGCAGCAGAGACTCGTCAAATCGAGCAGTTGCCGAGGCCACGTGGGGAAGCGGAGACGCTGATATCCAGTCCATCTCCATGCATCGACCAAGGCTGCAGGCTAATGGGGCCCGCGGTGCTCCGAGTTTGCCCTTTGGCTTCGCCTCGAAGCCAAGCCCGAGCGCGCCTTGGGCTCGGGGGCTACTGTCGGCGTTCTGGGAATGGGGGTCCCTAGACTTTCCTGCCTACGGCCCATGGCGTGGCTCTGCGAGCGGTCCCGTACGGCCCATCTTCACCAACAAGCTTTCAAGACCCTCGCGAGGAGCCAAGCCTCGCGAGGCAGATGACACAAGACCTCCTCAGGAGCGGCCTCACCAGGTTGGCTCGTGAGAGGCGGAGAGTTCAAGGCAAGGCAAACCTCGCAAGGTTCTGATGACGTGAGGCATGATGATCGAGATCAGGCGAGCGTCAGGCGGGCTCCAGCACGCACAGTGTCCTTGTTTCCTCTTTGGTGCCAAGGCAGCAAGCGCAGGCGCGGAGTACCGAGGTGTCAAGCAAAGTTTCAATATCAGTGCAATGAGACCAAGACCAGCAGGACGGCAAGACAGAGGTCACCATGGAGCCCAAGACGGCGTCACCACCAGAGCTTTTGGTAGGCGAAGACTGCTTTTGTCAGGATAAGCTGTAGTAGTTGTCCCCTTTCAAGTTGGCCATTGTTGGCCCCCTTCCCGCTCAATATTTGGGGACAGGACCAGGGCCTCTATAAATAGGATTAGCCACCACAGTAGGAGGGGAATCCAGATAGGCTGGAACTCACTCAGCTCATCCTCTCACCCACCAAGCACAAGAACACCTCGCCTCAGGAGGCTGTTCTTCCCCTTGTATTGTTCATCCTCAGCCCAAGAGGCAATCCACCACCACCACACTGGAGTAGGGTATTACACCACAACAGTGGCCCGAACCAGTATAAATCTTGTGTCCTTTGTGTTGCGAGTTTGTCGAGTTAGCCCGAGAGATCTTAGCGAAGCTAGGACACGGATAGGTAGAGGGAGATCTTCACGCGCACCCAAGTGTTCGAACCTTCGGGGTTTTTTTGGAACCCGTGATCCAACATAAACCTTCAAACGAAATTCTGTTTTGTATGCTCGAATAGCTCATGTATCAACTAGGGCTGTCTATATCTTCCATGCTAGGTGGGTTATTCTCACGAGGAGTGGACTCCGCTCCTCATTCACGAGAAAATGGGTGGTAACCGGGATGCCCAGTCCCATGCTTAATTAAAATAATTGCAAACAAAACTCCCCCAGGATTGTTGTTAGTTGGAGGCACCCGTTGTTTCGACAATCCATGGATTGATGTTTGTTGGTGGTGGGGGAGTATAAACTTTACCATTCTGTTTGGGAACCGCCTATAATTTGTGTAGCATGGAAGATATCGAGATCTCTCGGTTGTTATGTTGACAATGAAAGTATGCCACTCAAAATATTATTTATCTCTATTTCAAAAATCGAGCTCTGGCACCTCTACAAATCCCTGCTTCCCTCTGCGAAGGGCCTATCTATTTACTTTTATGTTGAGTCATCATCCTCTTATTAAAAAGCACCAGTTGGGGAGCACCGCTGTCATTTGCATGTATTACTATTAGTTTACATTGAGTATGACTGTGACTGGATCTCTTTTACCATGAATTACAATGTTTAGTCGGTCCTTGATCTTCATAGGTGCTCTGCATTTATGTTTTGCAGTCTCAGAAAGGGCTAGCAAGATACCATCTTGTTATATCATATTATGATTGTTTTGAGAAAATGTTGTCATCTGAGATTTACTATTATTGCTCGCTAGTTGATTATGCCATTGATATGAGTAAACATGAGACCTAAATGTTATTGTGAATATGGTTAGTTCATAATCTTTGCTGAAAACTTGAAGGTTGGCTTTACATATTTACAACAACAAGGTTAAACAGAGTTTGTAAAAGTTTTCTTTATCACTTTCAGTTTGTCAACTGAATTGCTTGAGGGCAAGCAAAGGTTTAAGCTTGGGGGAGTTGATACGTCTCCATCGTATCTACTTTTCCAAAAACTTTTGACCTTGTTTTGGACTCTAACTTGCATGATTTGAATGGAACTAACTCGGACTGATGCTGTTTTCAGCAGAATTGTCATGGTGTTATTTTTGTGCAGAAATAAAAGTTCTCGGAATGACCTAAAACTTCACGGAGAATATTTTTGAAATTTATAAAAAATACTGGCAAAAGAATCAACACCAGGGGGCCCACACCCTGTCCACGAGGGTGGGGGCGCGCCCACCCCCCTGGGGCGCGCCCCCCTGTCTCATGGGCCCCCTGAGGCTCCACCGACCTCAACTCCAACTCTATATATTCACGTTCGGGGAGAAAAAAATCAAGAAGGATTCATCGCGTTTTACGATACGGTGCCGCCACCAAGCCCTAATCTCTCTCGGGAGGGCTGATCTGGAGTCTGTTCGGGGCTCCGGAGAGGGGAATCCGTCGCCATCGTCATCATCGGCCTTCCTCCCTCACCAATTTCATGATGCTCACCGCCGTGCATGAGTAATTCCATCATAGGCTTGCTGGACAGTGATGGGTTGGATGACATTTATCATGTAATCGAGTTAGTTCTGTTAGGGTTCGATCCCTAGTATCCATCATGTTTTGAGATTGATGTTGCTATGACTTTGCTATGCTTAATGCTTGTCACTAGGGCCCGAGTGCCATGATTTCAGATCTGAACCTATTATGTTTTCATGAATATATGTGAGTTCTTGATCCTATCTTGCAAGTCAATAGTCACCTACTATGTGTTATGATCCGGTAACCCCGAAGTGACAATAATCGGGACCACTCCCGGTGATGACTATAGTTTGAGGAGTTCATGTATTCACTAAGTGTTAATGCTTTGGTCCGGTACTCTATTAAAAGGAGGCCTTAATATCCCTTAGTTTCCAATAGGACCCCGCTGCCACGGGAGGGTAGGACAAAACATGTCATGCAAGTTCTTTTCCATAAGCATGTATGACTACATTCGAAATACATGCCTACATTACGTTGATGAACTGGAGCTAGTTCTGTGTCACCCTATGTTATAACTGTTGCATGAGGAATCGCATACGACATAATTATCCATCACTGATCCAATGCCTACGAGATTTTCAAACATTGATCTTTGCTTAGTTACTTTTCCATTGCTACTGTTACAATCACTACAAAACCAATACTGTTACTTTTGCCACCGTTACCATTACTTCCATATTACTTTGCTACTAAATATTTTGCTGCAGATATTAAGTCTTTCAGGTGCAGTTGAATTGACAACTCAATTGTTAATACTTGAGAATATTCTTTGGCTCCCCTTGTGTCGAATCAATAAATTTGGGTTGAATACTCTATCCTCGAAAACTGTTGCGATCCCCTATACTTGTGGATTATAAGTGGCCAGTCCTTACCAATGTGAAGGGAGTAAGGGGTTCCCTCGGTTTGGCTGGCTACTACCGCAAGTTTGTCCATGGTTTCGCCATCACCTCTCAACCTCTCACAGATTTTCTTAAGAAAGGGACCATTTTCCGCTAGACTAAACTCGAAGATGGCGCATTCCGGGCCCTGCAACATGCGTTGGTCAGCGCGCCGGTGCTGGCCCTACCAAATTTCTCCAAGACATTTGAGCTAGAGATGGATGCGTCTGATTTGGGCATCAGGGCGGTCTTGATGCAAGAGAAGCATCCTCTCAGTTTTCTGAGCCGCGCACTGGGGCCGCGCAACTGGATTCTCTCTACCTATGGGAAGGAAGGGTTGGCTATTCTTATGGCCGTCGATCAGTGGTGCATGTATCTCCAACATGATGAATTCATCATTCACACAGATCAAGGAAACTCATTCATTAGGAAGATTAGCGGGTATCTACCCCATGGCAGTAGAAAGTCATGGTCAAGATGCTAGGCTTGCAGTATCGCATCGTCTAGAAAAGAGGTTTGGACAACCGGGCGGCCAACACTCTCTCTTGCCTCCCCGGTCCTCCACAGGGAGACCTAGTGTCGGTGTCAAAACCGGCGGATCTTGGGTAGGGGGTCCCGAACTGTATGTCTAGGACGGATGGTAACAGGAGGCAAGGGACACGAAGTTTTACCCAGGTTCGGGCCCTCTCGATGGAGGTAAAACCCTACGTCCTGCTTGATTAATATTGATGATATGGGTAGTACAAGAGTAGATCTACCATGAGATCGGAGAGGCTAAACCCTAGAAGCTAGCCTATGGTATGATTGTTGTTGGGTATGTTGTCCTACGGACTAAAACCCTCCGGTTTATATAGACACCGGAGAGGGTTAGGGTTACACAAAGTCGGTTACAATGGTAGGAGATCTACATATCCATATCGCCAAGCTTGCCTTCGACGCCAAGGAAAGTCCGTTCCGGACACGGGACGAAGTCTTCAATCTCGTATCTTCATAGTCCAGGAGTCCGGCTGAAGGTATAGTCCGGCTATCCGAACACCCCCTAATCCAGGACTCCCTCAGTAGCCCCTGAACCAGGCTTCAATGATGACGAGTCCGGCGCGTAGATTGTCTTCGGCATTGCAAGGCGGGTTCCTCCTCCAAGTACTTCATAGAACATTTTGAACATAAAGATAGTGTCCGGCTCTGCAAAATAAGTTTCCACATATTGCCATAGAGAGAATAATATTTACACAAATCTAATCTGATGACGTATTCCGTAGTGTGACACACCATGGACAAGCCTTTATCCGAGTCGTTTTATTATCCCACCTCAGCGCGTCATGCGAGGCGGTTTCCTTGGCACGTCTTGTTAAAGCAGAGATCGTGTCCCCTTATTCCGGGATTCTCATCAATACGGGCGTGGGTAACCCAACCGCGCCATTGATTACGGTGCTTGGAGATAAGCGAGTTTTACCAGGCTAGTGGGGACATGTAGTTGCGTCCACCCATATAAGGGGATAAGGATCCACCTTTTCACCTACGCCTTCTTCCTCCCTTGCTTATCCATTCTCACACACTCGAGCTCCAGCGCCCAAGTCCGCACTCCCCACCTCAACCTTCTCTAGCCATGTCTGGAGCGGGAGGCAAGTGGATGGTCTCCTCTATCACGGAGGGACACATCAAAAAACTGAGGAAGGCTGGATACTTATCTAACGACATCGCGTACCGGCTTCCCGAAAAGGGGCAGCTCATCCCCACCCCTAGGCCCCATGAGAGGGTGGTGTTCCTCCCCCATTTCCTCCGCGAATTGGGCTTCCCACTCCACCCATTTGTCCGGGGGCTCATGTTCTACTATGGCCTGGATTTCCACAATCTGGCCCCGAACTTTGTCCTCAACATCTTGGCGTTTATCGTCGTGTGCGAGGCTTTCCTCTGCATCCGCCCCCATTTCGGCCTATGGCTCAAGACTTTCAATGTCAAGCTGAAGGTGGTGCGCGGCAACCAGGCAGAGTGCGGAGGCGCCATGGTGGGCAAGATGCCCAACGTCTTATGGCTCGAGGGCTCCTTTGTGGATACCATGAAGGGGTGGCAATCGGGGTGGTTTTACATCACCGAGCCGCGCGACCCCGAATGGGTTGCAGCCCCCGAGTTTCGATCCGGACCCCCTACGCGGCTCATCTCCTAGAAGGAGACGGGCCTGTCGTGGGGTAAAAAAGGAGAGCTGACCGGACTCCAAACATGCGTCCAAACCCTGGTGGACAGGAAGCTCAAACTTGTCAACGTAGTCCAGGTTATGCTCATCTGCCTAATCCTCCCATGTCAACAACGGGATTTCAACCTGTGGGAGTTCGACCCGGTGCGGCACCGAACTCTGAGCAGGCTCTTCGACACGACGTACGAAGATGCCTGGAAGGTGCTTTTCAAGGGCGTCGAGGCCCCCGCATCCGCTACCGAGGATCACGGATTCAGTATGCAGCGTCATGCTCATGCGGTAAGCTGTTTTTTCCTTTTATAGGGTATCAGTTTTTCATAGTTTGACTCCATGCGGGATCTAAGCTCCCTTACCTTTGACAGGATTGGTAGGAGACGTCCGGATAGATCAACTGTCCGGCTCCTTTGCCCGAAGGCCCAGCGGACGCTCGCTTGGCGAAGCTGCTGGTTCCGGCACCCCATGTGGTGCCGGAGAAGAAGGCCAAGAAGAGGGCCACGGGGACTCGAAAGAGTGCCCGGTGCCTGGAGGTGTCGGATCCCTCATCCGATGACTCCAAGACGCACTCCTCCCATGAAGACGAGGAGGAGGAAGAAGAGACCCCTCCCCCTCCAGCGGGGGAAGGGAAGAAAAGGAAGGCCGCCCCAGTTGGGGAGGCCAAAGGGTCCAAGAAGGGGAAAACCCTTCCTCCGGACTACTCCACCAACGCCGATGACGGCAGAGAGGAGTGGCCGCCCAGGGCCAAGCCCCTGGCTAAATCGTAAGTATCTGGATACCAAAGTAATTCATAGTATTCGTTTATTGCACAGCTTTCCCTTATGTCGAATATGTTTATGCAGCCCACCCAAAGACCGGCTCGACGCATCGTCGAGCGGCTCACTGGACTCGTCGGATGTGAACTCGCTTCTGAAGGCTTCCTCCCCCCGCCCTATGGACGACACCGAAGTGTTGTCCCAACAGGTTCCAAGACGAGAGGAGGTGGTCCTGGAGGCGCCGCAAGGAGACCTCCCAGACTCCAGGAGTAAAGTGGATGAAACCCCCCAGGGCTCCAAGTCCGGCTCTAGGCCGGACACCGCTCCGGAACCTTCAAAGGTTCCAGTGTCCGGCGTGGGACCTCCTTCCAAGAGGAGCAAGCCCACCGTGCCGGTGACCCCCGTCCAACCGGAGGCGCCGGACAATCTGTTGGGGGCGCTACAAGGAGCCTCCATCAACGAGGAGCACCGCACCATTATGAGTGCGGTGGTCCAAAAGGTTCAGTCCGCCAAGAGCGGACTGACTGAAGCTTCTACTAGCCTTTTAATAGGCTTTGAGGTAAGTAAAGAATGTGTAAATAATATTACCGCATAGATAGTAGCCCCTGATGCTCTGTTTGGCATTCGGGAAGAAAAGCCGAATAGATGATCAAATAAAATTCGCAGGAGTCTAACAAAAAGGAGTCAATATGCGTATGCAGGCTTCTCTGCTTGCGTCCGCCGCACTGACTGGGGAAGTGGACACGCTAAAGCAGAACCTCGAGCGGTCCGAGCAAGAGCTCGGGCGTGCCAAGAAGCAGCTCAAGGACAATGAAGGTAAGAAATACCTTGTTTAAATATATATATATATATATATATATAAAGGTGCAATTGCAAAAAATGACAGGATTATCGTGGCTATTGTAGGGGCCACGTCTGAGGTGGCGACCCTTAAGCAAGCGCTGGTCGAGGCCGAGAAGAGGGCGGCCACGGAGCGCACCGAGCGGGAGAAGTATGAGGCTGAGGTTGGCAAGGTGCGGCAAGAGCTCCAGGCTCTCATGGAAAAACATGAGAGTTTGGAGCTTGACTCAAAGACACGAGCGTCCGAGCTCGCGGTGGCTATTGAAAATGCCAAGTCTGCCAAGGCCGAATCCCAGAAGACCCTCCAGGAGTTGGATGAGGTGAAGAAGATAGCGGCGGGTAAGGCATTCTTTATGCAAAGCAAACACATAAACGTGAGTTACTTCTTACTTACCCGAATCCGGAGCTCTCCAGGAGCGTTCATAGATCTTCCCCGGAGTGTGTCTGATGCCGCCGCATTCTATCGAGCCGAGGAGGGCAGCTCGACAGAGAAGGTATTCTGGTCTCAGTATGCTGAGGCCGGACACCCCGTGCCCCTGAGCGACCAGCTGAAGCAACTGGTCGAGCTCCACAAGGCGGCCGAACAGGCCATAAAGGGCCTCATAGTTCGGCTGTGGCCTGGAGAGGCTCTGCCTGGGAGCTTTTTTCGGGCTGGTGCGGCGGCTGGTGGAGGCCTGTCCAAGGCTCGAAGTCATCAAGTGCTCCGTCTGCATTGAAGGTGCCCATTGGGCCCTTGCCCATGCTAAGGTGCACTGGGGCAAGCTGGATGCTGAGAAGCTTGTGAAGGACGGGCCACCGCCGGGGAAAGAGCATCGCAAGCCCGAGAATTATTATAAGTATGTTCTGAAGGGTGCCTACCTTGTGACGGATGAATGTTCTAGGGATGTAATTTTTGAGTGAAACTTGCTCATTTTGTCCTGTGCGCTAAAAACTTGTTCATATGCGCTAAGCAATGCTGTTGGAATTTAAAATATTACCTTCTGTGCGGCTGTTTATCAATTCCGAGAGATGGCAAGTCGTCGGCTTCTGCCCCCGTGCCGCTAGTGCTGGGGTGTTCGGGGATAAACCTGAGCGCTCTTTTTCCCATGTTTGGGTCCTTCAAGGGAGGCGCTCAGCCCAACGAACAAGGCAATCGGACTATAATGCGTGAACACTCTCACTTAGCCATAGAATTCTATAATTTTAAATTTCGGCAAAGCCCCTTGTATTCGGAAGACCGAGTTCGGGGCGCTATCCACGCCTTGGCCGGACAGAGCCGGCTGCTCGCTCTAAGTGGCATAAGTATTTAGGGACTCGAAAAACCTCTCGAATAGCGACCAGATCTTGCTTCATCATGATAGTCAGTTTTAGCTTTCTCCACTGTGGTGCTCGACCCAGCTCAACTGGGTCACAATCGCAATGGTTCTCCTAGTGCTACCTTAGCCGATATAGCGGAACATAAGGCACCAAAACATCGGAGCCGGGCAAACCCAACTATTGACCCAAGACATGATTCGGAGCCGATGCATATCATGCTATAAGTTCGGGGTGCCGCACTTGTTAAAGTGTTCGGACTTCTCACACCATATGGAGGGGTACTAAAGCCCCTGGCGTATTTTGGCCGTACCAAAGTGTACGGGTGCAACATGTCGTTAAGGAACATATATTTAAAAAAAAGAGTAATGCAAAAATAGACAAAAGCTATGCATTGTTTATTAAAGAGGGCTGCGATCAAAGCAGAACGATACAAATAATGCGATAAGCAAAAGGTTGGACTATTTAACATGTCCGTTCTAGGGGCAAGCTGTGGAATAGTATGCGAAACAGGTATACTGCTTGTGATAGAGACCACCTGGGAGTTCCGTAATGCGGCGTGGCTTGTCTGCTTCCCTGGTTCTTGCATCGTTTGTGCGGCAATTGAACTGCCGAATAGGCCTTCCGAAGAGTGGAGTCCTGAAAGTAAGAGAAAAATAAAAAATCGGCAGCCCCTGGTGCGGTTTAAGCCGTGTTTCGGGCGTGCCATGATGGTGCCCCTGCCCCTGTACCCATGGTATTTCTAGAGCGTCGTTATGTACGCGAAGCACTGGTATCGCATTTTTGCGAGGGCTGGGATTGGGGCCGCATTGCTACACCTGCTCGGCTCGTGCCAGGCGGTCTTGTTGTAGGTTACTCCGGGTGCGCTTGACGGTGTCCGGTCGTTTAATGGCCGGACTGGAGAACTGCCTGGAGAGGCTGCTTTGTACTTCTGCTGCAAGGGTCGCCGTGTGCTCCTCCGTTCGGAGGGAGCGTTCGGTGTTCCCATTGACTGTAACTACTCCTCGAGGGCCTGGCATTTTGAGCTTAAGGTATGCGTAGTGCGGTACCGCATTGAACTTGGCGAATGCGGTTCGCCCGAGCAGTGCGTGATAGCCACTGCGGAATGGGACTATGTCAAAGATTAACTCCTCGCTTCAGAAATTATCCGGAGATCCGAAGACCACTTAAAGTGTGACTGAGCCTGTACAGTTTGCCTCTACACCTGGTATTACGCCTTTAAAGGTCGTTTTGGTGGGCTTAATCCTCGAGGGATCTATGCCCATTTTCCGCACTGTATCCTGGTAAAGCAGGTTCAGACTGCTGCCGCCGTCCATAAGGACTCTAGTGAGATGAAATCCATCAATAATTGGGTCTAGAACCAATGCGGCGAATCCGCCATGACGGATGCTAGTGGGATGGTCCCTTCGATCAAAGGTGATCGGGCAGGAGGACCATGGGTTGAACTTTGGGGCGACTGGCTCTACCACGTATACGTCCCTTAACGTGCGCTTCCACTCCCTTTTGGGGACGTGGGTTGCGTATATCATGTTCACCGTCCGCACTTGTGGGGGAAAACCCTTCTGTCCATTGTTGTTCGGCGGCCGGGGCTCCTCGTCGTCATCTCTATGCAGCCCCTTGTCTTCATTTTCGGCATTTAACTTGCCTGCCTGCTTGAACATCCAACAATCCCTGTTGGTGTGATTGCGGGCTTTTCGGGGGTGCCATGTATCTGGCACAAGCGGTCGAGTATTCGGTCCAAACTGGATAGTCCCCTAGGATTCCTTTTGAATGGCTTTTTCCGCTGACCGGATTTAGAGCCTCTGAATCTGGCATTAACTGTCGTATCCTCAGCATTGTCGCCGTTAATGTGGCGCTTCTGCTTGTTGCAACGCGACCTGCCACTACTGTCTCTGGTATCCGAATTACCAGGGTTCTTGGTCATATTGTTGCTATGAGCAAGCCAGCTGTCTTCTCTCGTGCAAAAGCGGGTCATGAGTGTCGTGAGTGCTGCCATAGACTTCGGCTTTTCCTGTCCAAGGTGCCGGGCAAGCCACTCATCACGGATATTGTGCTTGAAGGCTGCTAGGGCCTCAGCGTCCGGACAGTCGACTATTTGATTTTTCTTTGTTAGGAACCATGTCCGGAATTGCCTGGCCGATTCCTCTGGCTGCTGAATTACGTGACTTAGGTCATCGACGTCTGGGGGTCGCACATAAGTGCCCTGGAAATTGTCGAGGAATGCGGCTTCCAGGTCCTCCCAATAACTAATTGACCCTGTTGGCAAGCTATTAAGCCAATGCCGAGCTGGTCCTTTAAGCTTGAGTGGGAGGTATTTGATGGCGTGGAAATCATCGCCGCGGGCCATGTGGATATGAAGGAGATAATCCTCGATCCATACCGCAGGATCTGTTGTGCCATCATATGATTTGATGTTTATGGGTTTGAAACCCACGGGGATTTGATGATCCATTATTTCGTCTGTGAAGCATAGTGGGTGTGTGGCACCTCTGTACTGGGCTATATCACGACGTAGCTCCAATGAGCTTTGTCTACTATGTTCGGCCCTGCCGAATTTGTGGCCGGCGTGACGGTTACCGTCTCGAGCCGTGTGGTGCCCACGCGATCCATATATCGATCATGTTTGCCTTGCCTTGTCCTCCAACATATCTCGTAAGTCCGGCGCATATTCCCGTGCCTTGGTATGGGGTACGGCTTGAGTGGAGGGCCAAGAGGCCTCTCTGTCGCGGCCACGAGGTGGCCGGTCGCCGCATCAAGTGCTTCCTCCTCTAATCGGGGTAGCAACCTACGCTTTGGGTAGCTCTTGGAGGGGCGTTCGAGTTTATGCTCTTCGGCCGCAAGGACTTCAGTCCATCTGTCGACTAGCAAATCTTGATCAGCTCTAAGTTGTTGCTGTTTTTTCTTGAGGCTTCTTGCCATGGCCATAAGCCTACGTTGAAAACGCTCTTGCTCGACGGGATCCTCTGGCACGACGAATTCGATGTCGTCGAGGCTTGCCTCGTCTTCGGAGGGAGGCATATAATTATCGTCCCCGACCTCTCTGTCTGCCGCTCTCTCATGAGGGCTGGTTTCTCCATCCTCATGTGCTAAATCTTGCTGGAGGGGGTTTTCTTCGGCACTTTCCGGAGTATTATCATCTCCCGTACTGGAATCACCGTATTTGTTTTGGCGGGATTTTGAGCGGCGTCGTTGACGCTGGCGCTTAGGCTGTTTCTTGGAGGGGTCATCCTCCGCTGTTCCATTGCCATCTCCTTCCTTTGGGGTGTCCACCATGTAACGCCCCGAGACCGATGTGCCAGGTGTCGTGCAGTTATTCGCTGTTGTTGCCTTGTCATTGCTTGCATGTCATGCATTGCATATTATGTCATCATGTGCATTGCATTTGCATACGTGTTCGTCTCATGCATTCGAGCTTTTTCCCCGTTGTCCGTTTTGCAATCCAGCGCTTCGTTCTCCTCCGGTGGTCATTTCTACCTTTCTTTCATGTGTGGGGATTAAACATTTCCGGATTGGACCGAGACTTGCCAAGCGGCCTTGGTTTACTACCGGTAGACCGCCTGTCAAGTTTCGTATCATTTGGACTTCGTTTGACACTCCAACGGTTAACCGAGGGACCGAAAAGGCCTCGTGTGTGTTGCAGCCCAACACCCCTCCAATTTGGCCCAAAACCCACCAAACTCTGCTCCATGTCCTAGAGCGTTCGATCACGATCGCGTGGACGAAAACCGCACCTCATTTGGACTCTCCTAGCTCCCTCTACCTATAAATATGTGGCTCTCCCCGATTTTTCGCGCAGTCCAACCCTAGATCCAACTCCCTCCGCGCCGCCGGACATGTCCGCCCGCCGGCGGACACGTCCATCTCGCCGGCCACCTCACTCCAGCCAACCCCGCGCCGCCACATCACCGCCTCCGCCGCCTCAGCCAACCCCGCGCCGCCACCTCAGCCGCGCCGGCCCTCCTCTCTCTCCTCCCCGCCGCCAGGCCCGCCAGGCCCGCGGCC
>NC_041392.1:493743002-493745369 GCF_002162155.2 Triticum dicoccoides
CGCCGCCGCCAAGCGCCCGCAGCGCGCCTCCTCGCCGGAGCCTCCCTGCCGCCTCCTCTCGCCGTTGCAAGCTCCGGCAGCCGCGCCGGCGTGCGCCGCCCCGTCTTCGACCTCGCCGGAGTTCGTCCCTCGCCAGCCGGACCCGGAGAAGAAGGTGGACGAGATCCACCACTCCCTTCATCCAAACGCGCCCGCGCCCGAACCGGATCCCTCCGTCCCGCACCGCTTCATCCCGGGTTGATTTTTCTCGGAGAGGTTGAAATTGTACTAAGTCCCCGAAATTCCCAGATCCATATGCCCTTATTCGCGGCTCCGTAACTTTGCATCTGTAGCTCCGATTCATGCATATAGCATATCAAAATGTTCATCTCAGAGAGTACATCATTTCATTCCATTGCATAATTTTCATTTGAGTTCATATTGATGCCCGAAATGCTGTTAGAAGAGGGCTACTTGAGTTAATTGTTAGATCTGTTACTCCGTTTAGCACTTTTGTCATTTTTGCCATGATTAATGTGTGCATGCTATGCCCATGAGTTCTTCATATGTTTTGTTAAGGGTTTTGTCATCTATCCAGAGGCGCAACCCGTGTATTTTTAGGATGTGTGTGGTGACTTGTGCAAGCTTGCAAAGTGGTGTACTTGCTAATTCTGTTTTCAGGGACTTAGTGATTTCACTAGGTCCTGGGATTGTTTAGTTCACGATGCCATATGTTCATGTTGTTTCCTAGTGATCCGTGCCTTTTTTGAGGATGATCAGTAAGGGAGTTTTGTTAATATTGTAGTGCTCTATCCATCCATGTCTTTGTTTGCAATTATGGAGCACCCTAGCTTGAGTCAATCGAGCTCTACTTTTGTTTCGTTGCGAATCTGGGCAGATCGTCAACTTGTTTGCGATTTTGCCGATGTTATTGTAGTTGATCCATGCATGCTATGCCATTGTTCTTGCCATGTCTAACTTGTATTTTGTGCCTTATTTATGGTTGTATGCTTGTCTTGCCATGACTTGCACCGTGGTGAGTGCATCGAGCTCGTAAACATGCCTTCGTGAGTTATGTTTCAGCATGTCCCAGTTTTCACTAAGTCTGAAAACTGATTATGTTTTTGCTATGTTCGTGTGCTTGTTAGTATATTTTTGTGATCCCTTTTGGCTCAAGGTCACTAAGGGACTTTTGTTAAGCTTGTTGAGTAGCTCCATGCCATGTCTTTCTTTGTCATGTTCAGGTCCTGTAGCATGTTGTTTTGTTGCTCCGAAGAGGGCTATATGATCTGAAATTCCAGACAAGTGTTAATTTCACTAAGTCTGAGATCTGTTTTACCATTTGCGTTTTTGCCATGCTCGTTTGAACCTCCTAATGGATGAATTGGCCGTAGCTCATTGTTAGCCTTTTGTTAAGCATCGTTAATGCTTCCCTGCCATGTATTTTGTTGTCATGTTTGGTGGCTGTAGCATGTTCATTTCGTTGCATTTAGATGCCTACTTGCTGTAAATCGCAGACCGGTGTCATTTTTGAAACGCTTGCCATTTCCAAACCGTAACTCCGATTCCGGCGTTCTTTATATCGTTTTCAAGCGATTTCATCTCATCTTTCTAGTGGCACCCTTGGAATTCCAAGTTGAGGCCAGGTTCTTTCATCTCTTGTTAAATCATGCATATACATCGCATACCGCATCCCGCATATCATATCATGTTCATGTGTTGGTTGTTTTCTATGTTGTGTGCTTCTTTTCCGGTGTTGCTTCTTCGGGTTGGTTCCGATAATGTCGTGTTGTGAGGATTCGCTCGACTACGTCCGTTTGTCTTCTTCATGGACGCGTTCTTCTTCCTTGCGGGATTTCAGGCAAGATGATCATACCCTCGAAATTACTACTATCTTTGCTATGCTAGTTTGCTCGCTCTTTTGCTATGCCATTGCTACGATGCCTACCACTTGCTTGCAAGCCTCCCAAATTGCCATGTCACACCTCTAACCCACCTTGTCCTAGCAAGCCGTTGATTGGCTATGTTACCGCTTTGCTCAGCCCCCTCTTATAGCGTTGCTAGTTGTAGGTGAAGATTGGAGGCCGTTCCTTGTTGAAACATATTTTATTTACTTGTTGGGATATCATTATATTATCTTGCTATCTTAATGCATCTATATACTTGGTTAAGGGTGGAAGGCTCGGCCTTATGCCTGGTGTTTTGTTCCACTCTTGCCGCCCTAGTTTCCGTCATATCGGTGTTATGTTCCCGGATTTGGCGTCCCTTACGCGGTTGGGCTATAATGGGAACCCCTTGACAGTTCTCCTTAAGTAAAGCTCTTCCAGCAATGCCCAACATTGGTTTTACCATTCGCCACCTAGCCTTTTCTTTCCCTTGGGTCGGCCA
>NC_041392.1:493745599-493750870 GCF_002162155.2 Triticum dicoccoides
CTGCGGGGCCACCTCGGGGAAACTTGAGGGTTGGTTTTACTCGTAGCTAGTCTCATCTGAGTGTGCCCTGAGAAAGAGATATGTGCAGCTCCTATCGAGATTTGTCGGCACATTCGGGCGGTGTTGCTGGTTTAGTTTTACCCTGTCGAAATGTCTTGTTGTACTGGGATACCGAGTCTGATCGGAATGTCTCGGGTGGAGGTCTATTCCTTCGTTGACCGTGAGAGCTTGTCATGGACTAAGTTGGGACACCCCTGCAGGGATTTGAACTTCCGAAAGTCGTGCCCGCGGTTATGGGCAGATGGGAATTTGTTAATGTCCGGTTGTAGATCACTTGAACCTTAACTTAATTAAAATGAATCAACCGCGTGTGTAACCGTGATGGTCTCTTTCCGGCGGGATCCGAGAAGTGAACACGGTTGTTGGAGTTATGCTTGACGTAGGTTGTTATAGGATCACTTCTTGATCATACTTTTATCGACCATGCTTTGCCTTCTCTTCTCGCTCTCATTTGCATATGTTAGCCACCATATATGCTAGTCGCTTGCTGCAGCTCCACCTCATACCTTTACCTTACCCATAAGCTTAAATAGTCTTGATCACGAGGGTGCAAGATTGTTGAGTCCCCGTGGCTCACAGATACTTTCAAAACCAGCTTGCAGGTGCCGATGAGTCCGTGCAAATGACGCAACCAAGCTCAGGAGGAGCTCGTTGAAGATCTTGTCCTTTGTGTTGTTCCGTTCTAGTTGATCAGTAGTGGAGCCCAGTTGGGGTCGATCGGGGACCTTTGTCGCATTTGGGGTTCTTCTTTTATTTTGGTTCCGTAGTCGGACCCTAATTGTATTTGGATGATGTAATGCTTTATTCATGTAATTGTGTGAAGTGGCGATTGTAAGCCAACTATGTAAATTCTTCCCCTATTTTATTACATGGGTTGTGTGAAGATTACCTCACTAGCGACATTGCTTTCAATGCGGTTATGCCTCTAACTCGTGCTTCGACACGTGGGAGATATAGCCGCATCGAGGGCGTTACAAGTTGGTAATCAGAGCCTTCCCCGACCTTAGGAGCCCCATTGCTTGATCGTTTTTAGCGGCCGAGTTGTGTCTAGAAAAATGTTTTGAGACTTTTAGGAATTATATATCGGAGAGATTAGGAATTCTTTTTACTTCCTAGTCTCCTCATCGCTCTGGTAAGGCATCCTGACGTAGAGTTTTGACTTTTCTCTTCTCAAATTTCACTAATTTTTTTAGGATCACGCGGGTATCTTGGAATCGTTCTGATGGTTTTATGATGAGAACATTGTCTTGGTGCCTCCTGTCAGGGGTTTAGTGGAAGTGTCCCGGGGAGTTGAGCTCTGAGGTGTTGTCGTCATAATTTTATCGTTGCAGTTCTGGAATACCTGAGTTTAGTACGCCGACATCGAAAATCTCTTTTATGCAGTTCATTGGTGAGATAACCTCGACGCCACCCAGTACTGGGGCGGGAGTTCGGGAGTATTGCCATAACTTGTATAACGGATGCTTTTCGAAAGTTGAGGTAGATGATTTCCGAAGGTTTCTTGGTTATGTGTTGAAGGATGGATACAGCTGGATGTAGGATTTGCTAGTTTGGGTGAGATATTATGCTTCCCCTGTATCCCCAACACCTGATTGCATAATCGTAAAGTTTCGGGAGTTTCATAGGTGGGAATTCAAGTAGCTCTTAGGATATCTTCCCGACAGATGTATGATATGAAATTGGGGTTCGACGTCTAGTGGTCCGCCTATTCACGGTCGGTTTACAGTGGTCTCGTTGTGTCTTAGAGAGTCCATGGCTATGCCGACTCGGGGACGCTTCGTATGTCATGTGCACTGCCTTGTACATGATGGTGCTGTACGATCGAGCCCGTGTAGGCCCCACCAGGAAAACTTCGGACGAAATCTCTATCATATGTTTGTTCAGGCTTATTCTGCAAGCCAATCCTTTGTTTTGTTTTGAGTTGTGCTATTCAAGTTTCTTCAATGTCAAGTGTTGATTTCATACCTTCCCCAAATGGTGCTCTCATACTCCTATGTGAATACTAATCCTTCTCGATCATTGAGTTTGTCGTGTCAATCCTTTTCACCGGTGTGCTTGTCTCCAAGTGGATCCGATCATTTCAACATCCGCAAGATCAAGTATCAGTTCTTCTCAACGGTGTTTGCTTCATCCGTTCGAAGTTGTCTTTGTTTTCCCACCCTCCCACCCTTGTTTTCTTCAACGACTCAGATTTCTTAATCGAGTATCCATCTTATTGATGTGAAGTCTCTCCATTCTTTTCTGTCAATGTTCTTATCCGGTGATTCTCATGAAGATACTAATATTTGCCTTTTCTTCTCCGGTGGATCTAATTCAAGCTTTCGGTGTTGTTCATATTCTTTTCCGTATTTCAAATGTTTTCTCATGCCGGTGCACCTCATATTCATCCCTCTTCTCGCTATTCAATTGTTCCAGAGTGCTCAAGATATCTCGAAGATTCGTGTTTCCACTCTGCAGTTATTCAATATCTTCGAGGACGTTCTCTCTTGCAAGTCTTTTAATTCAACCGGTGCAATCTCTCTTTTAAATCATTTCAACGATGTATCTTTTGAGTGGGCCCTAACCCACAGGTCTTTTTCCAGGATCTTACCTGATTCTTCCAGTCTTCCCGGAGCTATCCTCAAATTTCTTTTGAAGTTTGACGTAAGAATGATTCATCATCAGTCATATGTTTTCTCCAAATTCTTGCAAATTCTTTTCATCGTTGGATCAACCTCTCCTCTTTTAATCATTCTGGAGTGTCTCAACAATTTGGTGCTGGTTCTCATCGTCATTCTCAGATTTTGAAGACCGAAGAAGAGTTTCCCCTTGAATTTTGTTTCGATCTATCAAACATTCATGATTCTAGCTTGTTGCCATCCTCTCATAATTATTTTCGATTGTGGGAATTCTTTTCACCCATCCGGAGCTATTCAAGAGTCTTCTCAGTCTGATTATTCGGAGCCCATCATCTAAGATTTATTCATTCTCAGTTTTCAGCTCTCTTTCTCTAAATCTTACCAGCGCATCATTCAAGTATTCTCTTATCAGCTCGTGATCTCTTCGTTCTCATGTATCTAAATCCCCTCTAGCTTCTTTGTTCATTTTTCAATTCTTCCCGGTGTTTCATTATCTTTTATTCGTTCATTTGCAATTCTTACGGTGGTTCATTCAAGATTTCTTCTTCCTTCTTATCATATCAATTTATTCGTTGTTTCAAACCTTCCATTCGTTCAATACCTTCCCAAGTCTGATGTTATATCTCTCTTAATCTTTTCTACGAGAATAAGTAATATGCCAAACCCGTTGATTGTCATCAATCTAATTGGTGAAGGTTAAGCATAATGTAATTCTAATTCTTGTTTCACCCAAATGATTATTTCCCTATTCCGGAGGTTCATCAAGATCTCAATTGTTCATCTTATCTTTTCTTCCCGGAGTTCCAAGCTCTAATTATCACAGATATCCATCTAAATCATTGCAAGGGTTCACCTTGTGTTTTCATTTTCTCTTTCTTTTTATTCTTTTGTTACCGGAGTTTCTTCTTGGAGGTTCTACATGATGGATTCATCAAGGAGTTAATTCCTTTTCGAAGTTTTCATCGACATTCTTTTCTAAGGAGTTCAAGCTTTCTTCATCTTGATATCTGGAGCGCAATTCTTTCTACCGTGTTATTTGAGGTGGTGCTATGTCATTCTTGATAATTTGAATTCATGTTTCTTCGTTCACATGTTGTCAAGATCGAGATATCTTAAATCCATCAAGCTCGTCATGGGAGTTATCTTGGGTTATATTTCACCTAATGCCTTCCCTAAGGATTGTTGCTATCTGTGGTGCTCATAAATGATCCAAGCTCTTCTTTATCCTCCCGGTGAAATACTTTCTCGTCTCCTTGTTCAAATAAATACAATTCTTTTCCGTGAGTGGCAGATTGTCACCTCATAATCTTGAGATGTATTTCATAAGACCATATCAAGATTATTCTTTTCGTTGTTGATTTTCAACAACTCCATTCTAGCATTTGTTGTAACCGTGCTCTCTCAAGATCTTGTTTTCCCTTTGTTCTGGAGTCATTGTGATGTTGCTCTTTTCAACCCATCATCTTGTTTGTCAAAAATCATGTTCTAAACGTGCTTATCCATTTAACCGGAGTGTCGTGTCCACTTCTCAAGTTCTTTTCATCTTATCTAGTCTTGTGTCACTTTTCAACCGGAGTGCTGTTCGAATTTGGTCTTCCTTGATCCCCTTCCTTAACCGGCGTGTTTTCAATATATATCTTCCCTTCAACCAAAAGGTTTTTCGCAATGTTCTTTGTCCCTCTTTGCTAACGGAGTGTTTTCGACCTTGTTCACCTTCGTTGTATTCTTTTCTCGAATTTGTTTAACCTTTTCAAGGTTCTTTGGTTTCACTCGTTTGTCAAAGAAGCAACTTAGTCTTACCTCTTCTCTTTCTCTTCCGTTTGTCCCTCCGGTGCCATTCTAGATCTCGGGACGAGATCCTCTCGTAGTGGTGGAGTGTTGTAACGCCCCGAGACCGATGTGCCAGGTGTCGTGCAGTTATTCGTTGTTGTTTCCTTGTCATTGCTTGCGTGTCATGCATTGCATATTATGTCATCATGTGCATTGCATTTGCATACGTGTTCGTCTCATGCATTCGAGCTTTTTCCCCGTTGTCCGTTTTGCAATCCGGCGCTTCGTTCTCCTCCGGTGGTCATTTCTACCTTTCTTTCATGTGTGGGGATTAAACATTTCTGGATTGGACCGAGACTTGCTAAGCGGCCTTGGTTTACTACCGTAGACCGCCTGACAAGTTTCGTATCATTTGGACTTCGTTTGATACTCCAACGATTAGCTGAGGGATCGAAAAGGCCCCGTGTGTGTTGCAGCCCAACACCCCTCCAATTTGGCCCAAAACCCACCAAACTCTGCTCCATGTCCTAGAGCATTCGATCACGATTGCGTGGCCGAAAACCGCACCTCATTTGGACTCTCCTAGCTCCCTCTACCTATAAATATGTGGCTCTCCCCGATTTTTCGCGCAGTCCAACCCTAGATCCAGCTCCCTCCGCGCCGCCGGACATGTCCGCCCGCCGGTGGACGCGTCCATCTCGCCGGCCACCTCACTCCAGCCAACCCCGCGCCGCCACGTCACCGCCTCCGCCGCCTCAGCCAACCCCGCGCCACCACCTCAGCCGCGCCGGCCCTCCTCTCTCTCCTCCCCGCCGCCAGGCCC
>NC_041392.1:493751163-493753581 GCF_002162155.2 Triticum dicoccoides
CTCCTCGCACCTCGCCGCGCCGCCCTGCCTCGCCTACCTCCCGCGCCGCCGCCGCCATGCGCCCGCATCGCGCCTCCTCGCCGGAGCCTCCCTGCCGCCTCCTCTCGCCGCTGCAAGCTCCGGCAGCCGCGCCGGCGTGCGCCGCCCCGTCTTCGACCTCGCCGGAGTTCGTCCCTCGCCGGCCGGATCCGGAGAAGAAGGTGGACGAGATCCACCACTCCCTTCATCCAAACGCGCCCGCGCCCGAACCGGATCCCTCCGTCCCGCACCGCTTCGTCCCGGGTTGATTTTTCTCGAAGAGGTTGAAATTCTACTAAGTCCCCAAAATTCCCAGATCCATATGCCCTTATTCGCGCTCCGTAACTTTGCATCCATACCTCCGATTCATGCATATAGCATATCAAAATGTTCATCTTAGAGAGTACATCATTTCATTTCAATGCATAATTTTCATTTGAGTTCATCTTGATGCCCGAAATGCTGTTAGAAGAGGGCTACTTGAGTTAATTGTTAGATCTGTTACTCCGTTTAGCACTTTTGTCATTTTTGCCATGATTAATGTGTGCATGCTATGCCCGTGAGTTCTTCATATGTTTTGTTAAGGGTTTTGTCATCTATCCAGAGGCGCAACCCGTGTATTTTTAGGATGTGTGTGGTGACTTGTGCAAGCTTGCAAAGTGGTGTACTTGCTAATTCTGTTTTCAGGGACTTAGTGATTTCACTAGGTCCTGGGATTGTTTAGTTCACGATGCCATATGTTCATGTTGTTTCCTAGTGATCCGTGCCTCTTTTGAGGATGATCAGTAAGGGAGTTTTGTTAATATTGTAGTGCTCTATCCATCCATGTCTTTGTTTGCAATTATGGAGCACCCTAGCTTGGGTCAATCGAGCTCTACTTTTGCTTCGTTGCGAATCTGGGCAGATCGTCAACTTGTTTGCGATTTTGCCGATGTTATTGTAGTTGATCCGTGCATGCTATGCCATTGTTCTTGCCATGTCTAACTTGTATTTTGTGCCTTATTTATGGTTGTATGCTTGTCTTGCCATGACTTGCACCGTGGTGAGTGCATCGAGCTCGTAAACATGCCTTCGTGAGTTATGTTTCAGCATGTCCCAGTTTTCACTAAGTCTAAAAACTGATTTTGTTTTTGCTATGTTCGTGTGCTTGTTAGTATATTTTTGTGATCCCTTTTGGCTCAAGGTCACTAAGGGACTTTTGTTAAGCTTGTTGAGTAGCTCCATGCCATGTCTTTCTTTGTCATGTTCAGGTCCTGTAGCATGTTGTTTTGTTGCTCCGAAGAGGGCTATATGATCTGAAATTCCAGACAAGTGTTAATTTCACTAAGTTTGAGATCTGTTTTACCATTTGCGTTTTTGCCATGCTCGTTTGAACCTCCTAATGGATGAATTGGCCGTAGCTCATTGCTAGCCTTTTGTTAAGCATCTTTAATGCTTCCCTGCCATGTATTTTGTTGTCATGTTTGGTGGCTTTAGCATGTTCATTTTGTTTCATTTAGATGCGTACTTGCTGTAAATCGCAGACTGGTGTCATTTTTGAAACGCTTGCCATTTCCAAACCGTAACTCCGATTCCGGCGTTCTTTATATCGTTTTCAAGCGATTTCATCTCATCTTTCCAGTGGCATCCTTGGAATTCCAAGTTGAGGCCAGGTTCTTTCATCTCTTGTCAAATCATGCATATACATCGCATACCGCATCCCGCATATCATATCATGTTCATGTGTTGGTTGTTTACTATGTTGTGTGCTTCTTTTCCCGTGTTGCTTCTTCGGGTTGGTTCCGATAACGTCGTGTTGTGAGGATTCGCTCGACTACGTCTGTTTGTCTTCGTCATGGACGCGTTCTTCTTCCTTGCGGGATTTCAGGCAAGATGATCATACCCTCGAAATCACTACTATCTTTGCTATGCTAGTTTGCTCGCTCTTTTGATATGCCATTGTTACGATGCCTACAACTTGCTTGCAAGCCTCCCAAATTGCCATGTCACACCTCTAACCCACCTTGTCCTAGCAAACCGTTGATTGGCTATGCTACCGCTTTGCTCAGCCCCCTCTTATAGCGTTGCTAGTTGCAGGTGAAGATTGGAGGCCGTTCCTTGTTGGAACATCTTTTATTTACTTGTTGGGATATCATTATATTATCTTGCTATCTTAATGCATATATATACTTGGTTAAGGGTGGAAGGCTCGGCCTTATGCCTGGTGTTTTGTTCCACTCTTGCCGCCCTAGTTTCCGTCATATCGGTGTTATGTTCCCGGATTTTGCGTCCCTTACGCGGTTGGGCTATAATGGGAACCCCTTGATAGTTCACCTTAAGTAAAGCTCTTCCAGCAATGCCCAACATTGGTTTTACCATTCGCCACCTAGCCTTTTCTTTCCCTTGGGTCGGCCAGCCCGA
>NC_041392.1:493753730-493772105 GCF_002162155.2 Triticum dicoccoides
GGGCCACCTCGGGGAAACTTGAGGGTTGGTTTTACTCGTAGCTAGTCTCATCTGAGTGTGCCCTGAGAAAGAGATATGTGCAGCTCCTATCGGGATTTGTCGGCACATTCGGGCGGTGTTGCTGGTTTAGTTTTACCCTGTCGAAATGTCTTGTTGTACCGGGATACCGAGTCTGATCGGAATGTCTCGGGTGGAGGTCTATTCCTTCGTTGACCGTGAGAGCTTGTCATGGGCTAAGTTGGGACACCCCTGCAGGGATTTGAACTTTCTAAAGCCGTGTCCGCGGTTATGGGCAGATGGGAATTTGTTAATGTCCGGTTGTAGATAACTTGAACCTTAACTTAATTAAAATGAATCAACCGCGTGTGTAACCGTGATGGTCTCTTTCCGGCGGGATCCGAGAAGTGAACACGGTTGTTGGAGTTACACTTGACGTAGGTTGTTAGAGGATCACTTCTTGATCATACTTTTATCGACCGTGCTTTGCCTTCTGTTCTCGCTCTCATTTGCGTATGTTAGCCACCATATATGCTAGTCGCTTATTGCAGCTCCACCTCATACATTTACCTTACCCATAAGCTTAAATAGTCTTGATCGTGAGGGTGCGAGATTGCTGAGTCCCCGTGGCTCACAGATACTTCCAAAACCAGCTTGCAGGTGCCGATGAGTCCGTGCAAATGATGCAACCAAGCCCAGGAGGAGCTCGTTGAAGATCTTGTCATTTGTGTTGTTCCCTTCTAGTTGATCAGTAGTGGAGCCCAGTTGGGGTCGATCGGGGACCTTTGTCGCATTTGGGGTTCTTCTTTTATTTTGGTTCCGTAGTCGGACCCTGATTGTATTTGGATGATGTAATGCTTTATTCATGTAATTGTTAAGTGGCGATTGTAAGCCAACTATGTAACTTCTTCCCCTATTTTATTACGTGGGTTGTGTGAAGATTACCTCACTTGCGACATTGCTTTCAATGCAGTTATGCCTCTAAGTCGTGCTTCGACACGTGGGAGATATAGCCGCATCGAGGGCATTACACACCATGTATATGTCATATGACGAGGTGGCTTTCCAGGGCCTGATAGGCGCTGGTTCTTCATCGTCTCCTTCATCGGCGTCCATACCGTCGATGTCTTCGGAGTCGAAGTCGAGCATGTCGGTTAAGTCGTCGATAGTGGCTACAAAGTGGGTGGTGGGTGGGCTTTGAATTTCTTCATCGTCCGAATCCCAACCTTGCTGACCGTAGTCCGGCCAGGGCTCTCCTGATAAAGAGAGAGACTTCAGTGTCTTCAGAATATCGCCGAAAGGCGAGTGCTGAAAGATGTCCGCGGTAGTAAACTCCATGATCGGCGCCCAATCGGATTCGATCGGCAGGGGCGCGGAGGGTTCGGAGTCCGGAGAGGAGTCCGGCTCCTTGGAGTCACAAGTCTCGCAAAGTGCGGGGCTGGTGTTCGGCTCGATCGCCATTGGGATCGCAGCCCCCGAGGCGGCGTCCAACCACCCATCCTCGATCGGCGCATTTGGCTCTGAATTAAGGGTCAAAGCCGATGAGGGTGCGGCCTCCAGGGCACTATTCGGTGGCAGAGCTAGATCATGCTCATCGTGACAGTGCGGCGCGCTCGGCAGTGGCTCGAATTCGTCGAAGATCAAGTCCCCGCGGATGTCAGCCGTGTAGTTTAAGCTTCCAAATCTGACCTAATGGCCAGGGGCATAGCTTTCGATCTGCTTCAGATGGCCAAGTGAATTGGCCCGAAGTGCGAAGCCGCCGAAGACGAAGATCTGTCCGGGGAGGAAGGTCTCACCCTGGACTGCATCGCCATTGATGATCGTAGGAGCCATCAAGCCTGACGGCGACGACACAGTGGAACTCTCAATGAAAGCACCAATGTCGGTGTCAAAACCGGCGGATCTCGGTTAGGGGGTCCCGAACTGTGCGTCTAGGCCGGATGGTAACATGAGGCAAGGGACACGAAGTTTTACCCAGGTTCGGGCCCTCACGATGGAGGTAAAACCCTATGTCTTGCTTGATTAATATTGATGATATGGGTAGTACAAGAGTAGATCTACCACGAGATCGGAGAGGCTAAACCCTTGAAGCTAGCCTATGGTATGATTGTTGTTGGGTATGTTGTCCTACGGATAAAACCCTCCGGTTTATATAGACACCGGAGAGGGTTAGGGTTACACAAAGTCGGTTACAATGGTAGGAGATCTACATATCCGTATCGCCAAGCTTGCCTTCCATGCCAAGGAAAGTCCCTTCCGGACACGGGACGAAGTCTTCAATCTCGTATCTTCATAGTCCAGGAGTCTGGCTGAAGGTATAGTCCGGCTATCCGAATACCCCCTAATCCAGGACTCCCTCACATAGCGACCATCATGACGGTTGTTCTAGCCTGGCTTAAAGCAGTCCAGCTTGGTTAACAAGATGACCCGTCAGCACAACGCCTGTTGGCCCTACTGGCAACAACCCAGGATGCTCAAGATTGGTATCATCTGCATGACGGCATCATCCGACAACATGGCCGGGTGTGGCCTGGTGACAATGTGCCCCTTCGAAAGCAAGTGCTGGATATTCCTGAAGCTGCAACCGTATGTGCAGCGCTCGGTGACCACCTGTGCCAACCAGAAGCTGCCCTTCAAGTACTTTGGGTCGTGCGATACTTCAGTGCGTGGGAGCCGTGGCCTACAAGCTCCAGCTGCCGGACTCCAGCATCGTTCACCCGATGTTTCACGTCTCCCAGCTTCATCAAGCCCTACCTCCAACGGTGCACGTCCTCGAGCAACTTTCGGCAGCAGCAACGGCAAGTCCAGTCCCCAAGGAGGTCCTGGAGCACCGAGTCGTCTAGTGCGGGGGCACCAGCGCGCCGCAAGTCCGAGTTCGTTGAACAGACCAACCGTCGAAATTGGCGACCTCGGAGGACGTCGCCGAGCTCCAGCACCAGTTCCCGGATGCACTAGCTTGGGGGCAAGATGTGTCTCGAGGGGGAGGGGATGTTACGGTCCCTGCCACCCTGGCCCCACCTGCAGCGACCACTACGGGCCATGTTGCTACATCAACCAACGAACTGGAACAACCGCGACCCGAAGTGAAGCCCAACAACATGTTTCCGGCCCATACTTGGGAGACGACGGGTAGGGTTAAGTAGGTCTCGAAGCCTCCTGCGCGAGGTGTGGAGAAAGTAATTGGCTGGCGGCGGCTCTCTTCCCTCCCGATTCCCCTCTCTTCTTCCCTGGAACCCTAGACCGATCAGGGCTTGTATCGAATATTTACTCAGAGTGCTACTTAGATCGAGTGGGAGCATAACAGAGCGACGGAAACGCTAAAAAATGCCTTGCCTCATACAATAACATACCGAACCAGATGTGAGTAGAACCGAAGAAAAAGCCTTGGGCTCCAAACACACAGTGAAAACAACGAGAGAAAAGAGGACGATTAGAAAAAAACAGATCATCAAACATACTTACATCATCAAATTTGAATCTTAAAAAACATGAGTGCACTACATTATGGAATAATGGAGGGGGTAGAAGGCAAACGTGATCTAAACCCAGTCAGTGCGTCGATATCCCCGCCCTGGTCAGCACCGAAATCTGTCTGCCATATCCACGTCACATTTTTTGTTTGGCAAAAGTCTGAAAAAAACCTTGACTTCGTAGTTGAAGTCTAAAATGAACCCTAAACTCCAAATCCTTGAAATTAGCACCCTGTCTTACATAATCCCGGTCTATCCCGACCCTTCTTGGCTGAGAAGGTGTTTGTCTCCGCTGGGATTACACAAATGGTAGAGAGGGGGGGAACAAGGCCAGCTGGTCTGAATGACGTGGTCTGTACAAACGTTGCTGGTGTTTTTTACGCACAAGCACACCATACCACTTCTTTGCTTGCTGCTCTAAACGTGTTGATTTGTTCTACACTTGCACAAATGGTAGTGATCGGAAGTTTTTTTTGCAAAAATAAAGATACATAGAAAACACATTTGGACTTGTACGTGTGACATGATAGGAAAAACTCATTAAAAAAATTGGGCGCTTATAGACGCCGGCGCGCCGGCCGAAAGTTTGGGTCGGTCGAGCCCAAGCCGTTGGACGTGAGCCGTGTGGCCGTTGGATCCAGACAAGAAAAAAACAAATTGTCCCTAGCTTCTTCTTCTTCGGGTTATCGGGGTGGATCCCCATGTCCCGCTCAGGGAGCTTGCCTCCTATCCGGGTCGCAGCCCCGGAGGAGAAGGGAGGGGATGCGCGTGCATGAAGGCTAGAGGTAGGGGATGGAGGTGTATAGGAAAGAAGGCGTGTCACACAGGGCCACTGCGTATTGCACGTTGGGCCAGCGTGGTGTGCGAGCGCCCAATGTTTATCTAAAAAAAGTCTTTAATTTCAACTAAAACTAGCTTCCTCAATTTTACTCACGACTAACACACACATGCATTAATGCTCACCCGTCAGAGCTCTCAAACCAACACCGGGAGACGATGACCGCGGTCGCCATGGACCGGAGCCATCACGAACCGGAGCAAATCGAGTCAGAGACGACGCTTCCCATGGAGCTCCGGCAGGCAGCAAGGAGTCGCCGCAGCGCCGCCGCCTACGCAATCGTGGAAGGGCGCCCATCTTTATCCGTCGGTGCCGACTGCCACACATGCCACACCGCGTGCCACCAACTCCCGGTGCCAACTCCCCACGGCGACCACTCTCCTTCGCGGCAGAGCGCCTCGCAACACCGTAGCCCAGTGAGAGGGAAGAAACGGAGTGCCTCGCCGCCACCGGTACCGTGTGGGCTTTGCCCGGCGGCGCCTACTGACGGCGGTGAGTTGAGGGAGATCTGGGTAGGAGGTAGTTCCCTCGGCGGCTAGGGTTCTGCCCGGGTCGCCCGCGGGGTCCTGTTCTTGATTACACTCCATTTGTTTGCCAGTTCCGAGATATATCAGTCTAGCAGGAGATGAACTATACACAAGATTGAGAAATTTTACACCATTACTGATTAACGATGAAACATGGTGAAACATGCACGTTCCTTCACACACCTACGTATTTGGCTTGGCTAGCTAGCTAGCAACAATGGAGCTTGCGTGCACAGGGCAGACGACTGAACGGCCAGTGATTGAGCACACGTACTCGGTACTCACGCCTGCAAGCACTAAAGATTGAACGGCCACTTCGGTAATTCTCCATCTATCACATTGCAAAACTATTCGGTTTTCCCTAATCTCTGTTACGTGTGCAATCTTGACGGGGACAAATGCCTCCTCGGCCAAAAAGGTCGGGATAAACCGGGATCAGATAAGACGGGGTGCTAATTTCAGGGATTTGGAGTTTAGGGTTCATTACAGACTTCCACTACGAAATCAAGGTTTTTTTTAGACTTTTCCCTTTTTGTTTTGAGGGAACCATATCCACGCCACCTTGGTAAGCCTGCTGAATCGTTCAACGACATGTCTTAATAATGAGTGAGTGAATCCAGGCCGTTGAATTTGGAAAATGAATCTGACCATGCATGGTACCAAACCCGGCCCGGGGCAACGTGGACCGCTTGTCACTACAAGATGATTCTCTCCGCTCTTTCTCTTCTCTGTTCTAGTAGCAGAGAAGACCGCTCCTGTGTGCATGTACACTTGCGACGTTTGATGTGAGATAGCGACGACTGGTCGCCTATGCATCGCTGCGCTTGGTTACCTCGGGTGAAGAAAAAAAATCAAAAGAATCAGCTTCAGCCACGTCAGATCGTACGTGCGTCGGTTGGCGTGGTTGGTAAGACGGGCGGCGTGGATTTGCAGCGGGGACGGAAATGGATCATAATATATGACAGATATGGACATTATAAGGAGCACGACACGACACACCACACCACACCACACTGCAAAGCCGGTTAAGCTAGAGGAGTCAGGAGAGGAGGTATCATGGACCAACTCGGATTCGGAGTGGTCTCGGACAGTGCAGCGCCTCTGCTTGTGGCCTCGCTCCTCGCCGCCGTCGCCTTCTTCCTCCTCACGCTGGTCAGACATGGCGGCAAGCACGGCCGCCTTCCCCCGAGCCCCATGGCGCTGCCGTTCATCGGCCACCTCCACCTCATCCGCCCGCCTCCCCACCGCGCGTTCGACCGCATCATCAACCGCTACGGCCCGCTCGTGTACCTCCGCCTGGGCCCCTCCACCCACTGCGTCGTCGTCGGCTCCGCCGACGTCGCCCGCGACGTCCTCAAGTTCGAGGGCAGCATCCCCGAGCGCCCGCTCACGGCGGTCACGCGGCACCTCGCCTACGACTCGGCCGGCTTCGCCTTCGCGCCCTACGGCCCGCACTGGCGCTTCATGAAGCGCCTCTGCATGTCGGAGCTGCTCGGCCCGCGCACCATCGAGCAGCTGCGCCCCGTCCGCGCCGCCGAGCTCGCGGGCGTCATGGGCGCGGCGGCAGAGGCGGCCGCCAAGGGCGAGACCTTGGACATGAGCAGGCAGCTCATTCGCATGTCCAACAACGCCATCATGAGGATGGTGGCGAGCGCGCTGCCGGGCGACATGGCCGACACCGCTCGGGACTGCGCCAAGAAGGTGGCGGAGCTGGTGGGCGCGTTCAACTTGGAGGACTACGTGGCGCTGTGCCGCGGCTGGGACCTGCAGGGGCTGGACCGGAAGACGCGCGACGTGCGCGACAGGTTCGACGCGCTGCTCGAGTCCATGATCAGGACCAAGGAGAAGGAGCGGCGTGGGGAAGCAGACGAGACCAACACCAAGACCAAGGACTTGCTTGACATTCTCATGGACGCGGCGGCGGACCCGGCCGCCGAGGTGAAGCTCACCCGCGACAACATCAAGGCGTTCGTCCTCGTGAGTGCTCCACTCTGTTCTCATGGATTAAATTGAGTTGAGTGCAGTGTCTCGTAACGGTTACTAACAATCTATGAAACAGGACATCTTCACTGCCGGGTCGGACACGACAGCCACCACGGTGGAGTGGATGCTGGCAGAGCTGCTCAACCACCCGGACTGTCTGCAGAAGCTGCGGGCGGAGCTGGATGCCGTGGTGGGCAGGTCCCGGGTGGTGGGCGAGCCGGACGTGGCCCAGATGCCGTACCTGCAGGCGGTGCTCAAGGAGACCCTGAGGCTGCGGCCGCCGGCGGTGTTCGCGCAGCGGGAGGCGATCGAGCCCATACACGTCCGTGGGTACACCATCCCTGTCAAGACGTCGGTCTTCTTCAACATCTTCTCCATCGGGCGCGACCCGGCGTACTGGGAGGAGCCGCTCGAGTTCCGGCCGGAGCGGTTCATACCCGGCGGCGCCGGCGAGGCCGTGGACCCTAAGGGGCAGCACATGCAGCTGATGCCGTTCGGGAGCGGGCGGCGCGCGTGCCCCGGCATGGGGCTGGCCATGCAGGCCGTGCCGGCGTTCCTGGCCGCGCTGGTGCAGTGTTTTGACTGGGAGGTGCCAAATCCGCCGCTGGACATGGAGGAGGAGGCGGGGCTGGTCACCGCGAGGAAGCAGCCGCTCGTGCTCCTGCCCACGCAGCGCCTCCATCCACTGCCCCTTCCTTAAATGCTTCCACGCATGCAACCATGGATCCCGGGCACGAGATGTCCATTGTATCACATACTCCTTTCCTAAATGCTTCCTTGCGTCGACACAAAAGCAATTCTACCATGCACGGCGCGGTTGCTTTGAGATTCTCCCAAGTTTTCAGTGTGTCGCCATGTTGTGAAAAAATTACCATCAGGATCGATCATATGCCTTATTTTGGTCACGAGTGTTGTAAAAAAAAAGGTGTGTCTACGTGATTACGTCTCAGACGCTGACATCAGCGCTTAGAAAAAGGCCCGGTTGATTTCGTTTTTTTTCTGTTTGTAATTGTTTAGGCTGGGCTTTATCATCAACGAGGCTTTCTCTTTTGTCTTTCTGTTTGCTTGTCTTTTCCACTAGCTGTTTTCTTGTGCTGCCAAATGACTACTAACAATCTACCGAAAAATAACCAGGACAAAAGAGCCGACTAAAACAAACAAAAAATTTCCAACACCCATTGGCACTTGATCGTGTTGGACGTCATCTGGACGCTGTAAGGAAAACACCACATAGCCGACTCAAATGACACTTTTAGTTGTGTTCTCACAAACATCATGGAGTTTCTGTTTTCTATCTTTCAAGAAATATATGTTAAATGACATAGCAAAATTTACTGAAAAATACATGAACATTTTTAATAGGTGAACACTTTTTAAAAACTGTAAAAACATTTTAAAAAACTCATGTACACCTCTCAAATTTCAAGGTTGTTTAAGTCTTAATTTCAAAAAAATCATCTTTCTTTTCTTATTACTTACAAAATGCAAATAGTATGTTTGCATTTCTGACGATATTTTTAGAAAAAAGTGTTACATAATTTAAAAAATATTCATCTTGTATTAAGAAGCATATTCATTATACATTATGTATTTGGAAAAAATAAGTTCAATATTATTTATAAAAGGTTAATCCAATAATTTAAAAATTAAGTTGTATTTGAAAACAATGTTTCATTGTGTACTTTTGAAAACAAAAACCATGTTGAATCTGCGTTGCGACCGAGGGGACACTTGAAGTAGAATGCTCTAGTGGTAAACATGCAATAGCCACCTCAAAATGACACTTCTGATGTTCTAAGTTTCAGTCGTGTTGAAGAGATGTTGTTGCAGTTGGGGCGACACTTGCAGTTATGTACGTATTGATAGGCATGCAACTGTCCTGCTCGCCCCTAAAAACACCAATGAGTTCAAGTTGTGTGGAAGACATATAGTTACATACAAGGGGCACACTTGCAATAGTGTGTCTAGTGAAAAATATGCAACCGTCCACTTTTTGACAAAACACCACATAGTTGCAGGAGAAAATTCCTTATTTGACACTGTCTTAAAATCTGGTTCCTTATTTGACACTGGAAAAAAATTTCTTCCCTATTTGACACTAGTCCTAAATTTTATTCACTATACGACACTTCCGTCCATTTTGAGTCTAAATGATACCTGAAAAGATGATTTTGCCTCTCATGCGGTATGTGCGTGCGCGCGTGTGTGTTGTTGCGTGTGTGGGTGCACGTGCACATGTGTGCTGCTGTTGCATGTGTGTGTGTGCATGTGTGCTGATGCGTCTATGTTTGCTACTGCGTGTGTACGTGTGCGCGCGTGTGTGTGTTGTTGCGTGCCTATGTGCTGCCTGCGTGTGTGCTACTGCTGTGTGTATGTGTGTGTGTGTGCTGCCTGCGTGTGTGTGCGCGTGCATGTGTGTTGCTGCGTGTGCGTGTGTGTGTGTGCACGCGCGCGTGCGTGTTGTTGCGTGTGTGCGCGCATGCGTTTGTGTTGGTGCATGTGTATGTGTTGCTGCATGTGTGCTCCTGCCCTCGCACTGATGCTGTGTGTGTGCACTATTGCCCCCCACACACATACCACATGCGGGGCAGGAGAGTCTTTTCAGGTGTCATTTAGGCTTAAAATGGACGGAAATGTCATATAGGAAATAAAATTTAGAACTTGTGTCAGATAGGGAAGAAAAACTTTTCCAGTGTCAAATAAGGAAGCAGATTTTAAGATAGTGTTGAAGGAAATATGCCCTAGAGGCAATAATAAAGTTATTATTTATTTCCTTATTTCATGATAAATGTTTATTATTCATGCTAGAATTGTATTGACCGGAAACATAATACATGTGTGAATACATAGACAAACAAAGTGTCACTAGTATGCCTCTACTTGACTAGCTCGTTAATCAAAGATGGTTATGTTTCCTAACCATGAACAATGAGTTGTTATTTGATTAACGAGGTCACATCATTAGTTGAATGATCTGATTGACATGACCCATTCCATTAGCTTAGCACACGATCGTTTAGTATGTTGCTATTGCTTTCCTCATGACTTATACATGTTCCTATGACTATGAGATTATGCAACTCCCGTTTGCCGGAGGAACACTTTGGGTACTACCAAACGTCACAACGTAACTGGGTGATTATAAAGGAGTACTACAGGTGTCTCCAATGGTCGATGTTGAGTTGGCGTATTTCGAGATTAGGATTTGTCACTCCGATTGTCGGAGAGGTATCTCTGGGCCCTCTCGGTAATACACATCACATAAGCCTTGCAAGCATTACAACTAATATGTTAGTTGTGAGATGATGTATTATGGAACGAGTAAAGAGACTTGCCGGTAACGAAGATTGAACTAGGTATTGGATACCGACGATCGAATCTCGGGCAAGTAACATACCGATGACAAAGGGAACAACGTATGTTGTTATGCGGTCTGACCGATAAAGATCTTCGTAGAATATGTAGGAGCCAATATGGGCATCCAGGTCCCGCTATTGGTTATTGACCGGAGACGTGTCTCGGTCATGTCTACATTGTTCTCGAACCCGTAGGGTCCGCACGCTTAAGGTTACGATGACAGTTATATTATGAGTTTATGCATTTTGATGTACCGAAGGTTGTTCGGAGTCCCGGATGTGATCACGGACATGACAAGGAGTCTCGAAATGGTCGAGACATAAAGATTGATATATTGGAAGCCTATGTTTGGACATCGGAAGTGTTCCGGGTGAAATCGGGATTTTACCGGGTTACCGGGAGGTTACCGGAACCCCCCGGGAGCCATATGGGCCTTCATGGGCCTTAGTGGAAAGGAGAAAGGGGCAGCCCAAGGGGGCTGCGCGCCTCCCCCCTTCCCCTAGTCCTATTAGGACTAGGAAAGGTGGCCGGCCACCCCTCTCCCTCTTTCCCCCTTGGGAATCCTAGTTGGAATAGGATTGGGGGGGGGGGGGAGTCCTACTCTCGGTAGGAGTAGGACTCCTCCTGCGCCTCTCTCTCTTGGCCGGCGCCCCCCTCCCCCCTTGGCTCCTTTATATACTGAGGTAGAGGCACCCCAAAGACACACAAGTTGACACAAGTTGATCCACGTGATCTATTCCTTAGCCGTGTGCGGTGCCCCCTGCCACCATATTCCTCGATAATACTGTAGCGGAGTTTAGGCGAAGCCCTGCTGCTGTAGTTCATCAAGATCGTCACCACGCCATCGTGCTGACGAAACTCTTCCTCGACACTTTGCTGGATCGGAGTCTGGGGATCGTCATCGAGCTGAACGTGTGCTCGAACTCGGAGGTGCCGTAGTTTCGGTGCTTGATCGGTTGGATCGAGAAGACGTACGACTACTTCCTCTACGTCGTGTCATCGCTTCCGCAGTCGGTCTGCGTTGGGTACGTAGACAATACTCTCCCCTCGTTGCTATGCATCACATGATCTTGCGTGTGCGTAGGAAATTTTTGAAATTACTACGAAACCCAACAGTGGCATCCAAGCCAGGTTATTGATGTTGATGTTATCTGCACGAGTAGAACACAAGTGAGTTGTGGACGATACAAGTCATACTGCCTACCAGCATGTCATATTTTGGTTCGGCGGTATTGTTGGATGAGACGACCCAGACCAACCTTACGCGTACGCTTACGCGAGACCGGTTCCCTCGACGTGCTTTGCACAAAGATGGCTTGCGGGCGACTGTCTCTCCAACTTTAGTTGAACCAAGTATGGCTACGCCCGGTCCTTGCGAAGGTTAAAACGGAGTCTATTTGACAAACTATCGTTGTGGTTTTGATGCGTAGGTGAGATTGGTTCTTACTTAAGCCCGTAGCAGCCACGTAAAACATGCAACAACAAAGTAGAGGACGTCTAACTTGTTTTTGCAGGGCATGTTGTGATGTGATATGGTCAAGGCATGATGCTGAATTTTATTGTATGAGATGATCATGTTTTGTAACCAAGTTATCGGCAACTGGCAGGAGCCATATGGTTGTCGCTTTATTGTATGCAATGCAATTGCGATGTAATGCTTTACTTTATTACTAAACGGTAGTGATAGTCGTGAAAGCATAAGATTGGCAAGACGACAACGATGCTACGATGGAGATCAAGGTGTCGCGCCGGTGACGATGGTGATCATGACGGTGCTTCGGAGATGGAGATCACAAGCACAAGATGATGATGGCCATATCATATCACTTATATTGATTGCATGTGATGTTTATCTTTTTATGCATCTTATCTTGCTTTGATTGACGGTAGCATTATAAGATGATCTCTCACTAAATTATCAAGAAGTGTTCTCCCTGAGTATGCACCGTTGCCAAAGTTCGTCGTGCCCAGACACCACGTGATGATCGGGTGTGATAAGCTCTACGTCCATCTACAACGGGTGCAAGCCAGTTTTTGCATACGCAGAATACTCAGGTTAAACTTGACGAGCCTAGCATATGCAGATATGGCCTCGGAACACGGAGACCGAAAGGTCGAGCGTGAATCATATAGTAGATATGATCAACATAAACGATGTTCACCATTGAAAACTACTCCATCTCACGTGATGATCGGTCATGGTTTAGTTGATTTGGATCACGTAATCACTTAGAAGATTAGAGGGATGTCTATCTAAGTGGGAGTTCTTTAAGTAATATGATTAATTGAACTTTAATTTATCATGAACTTAGTCCTGATAGTATTTTGCAAATTATGTTGTAGATCAATAGCTCGCGTTGTTGCTTCCCTGTGTTTATTTTGATATGTTCCTAGAGAAAAATTGTGTTGAAAAATGTTAGTAGCAATGATGCAGATTGGATCCGTGATCTGAGGTTTATCCTCATTGCTGCACAGAAGAATTATGTCCTTGATGCACCGCTAGGTGACAGACCTATTGCAGGAGCAGATGCAGACGTTATGAATGTTTGGCTGGCTCAATATGATGACTACTTGATAGTTTAGTGCACCATGCTTAAACGGCTTAGAATCGGGACTTCAAAGACGTTTTGAACGTCATGGACCATATGAGATGTTCCTGGAGTTGAAGTTAATATTTCAAGCAAATACCCGAGTTGAGAGATATGAAGTCTCCAACAAGTTCTATAGCTAAAAGATGGAGGAGAATCGCTCAATTAGTGAGCATGTACTTAGATTGTCTGGGTACTTCAATCGCTTGAATCAAGTGGGAGATTATCTTCCAGATAAGATAGTGATTGACAGAATTCTCTAGTCACCACCACCAAGTTAGTAGAACTTCGTGATGAACTATAATGCAAGGGATGACGTAAACAATTCCCGAGCTCTTCGTGATGCTAAAATCGACGAAGGTAGAAATCAAGAAAAACATCAAGTGTTGATGGTAGACAAAGACCACTAGTTTCAAGAAAAGGGCAAAGGGAAGAAGGGGAACTTCAAGAAGAACGGCAAGCAAGTTGCTGCTCAAGTGAAGAAGCCCAAGTCTGGTCCTAAGCCTGAGACTAAGTGCTTCTACTACAAAGGGATTGGTCACTGGAAGCGGAACTACCCCAAGTGATTGGCGGATAAGAAGGATGGCAAAGTGAACATAAGTATATTTGATATACATGTTATTGATGTGTACTTTACTAGTGTTTATGGCAAACCCCTTAGTATTAGGTACTAGTTCAGTTGCTAATATTAGTAACTCGAAACGGGAGTTGCAGAATAAACAAAGACTAGTTGAAGGGGAAGTGACGATGAGTGTTGGAAGTAGTTCCAAGATTAATATGATCATCATCGCACACTCCCTATACTTTCGGGATTAGTGTTGAAACTAAATAAGTGTTATTTGGTGTTGGCGTTGAGCATGAATATGATTTGATCATGTTTATTGCAATACGGTTATTCATTTAAGTAAGAGAATAAACTGTTGTTCTGTTTACATGAATAAAACCTTATATGGTTACACACCCAATGAAAAATGGTTCATTGGATCTCGATCGTAGTGATACACATATTCATAATATTGAAACCAAAAGATGCAAAGTTAATAATGATAGTGCAACTTATTTGTGGCACTGCCGTGTGGGTCATATCGGTGTAAAGCGCATGAAGATACTCCATAAAGATGGATTTTCGGAATCACTTGGTTATGAATCATTTGATGCTTGCGAACCGTGCCTTTTGGGCAAGATGACTAAAACTCCGTTATCCAGAACAATGGAACGTGCTACTGACTTATTGGAAATAATACATACCGATGTATGCAATCCAATGAGTGTTGATGCTCGTGGCAAGTATCATTATTTTCTGATCTTCACACATGATTTGAGCAGATATGAGTATATCTACTTAATGAAACACAAGTCTGAAACATTTGAAAAGTTCAAAGAATTTCAGAGTGAAGTGAAAAATCATCGTAACAAGAAAATAAAGTTTCTACGATCTGATCGTAGAGAAGAGTATTTGAGTTACGAGTTTGGCCTTCAGTTAAAAAACAATGTGAAATAGTTTCACTACTCATGCCACCTGGAACACCACAATGGTGTGTCCGAACGTCATAATTGTACTTTATTGGATATGGTGCAACCTATGATGTTTCTTACCGATTTACCACTATCGTTTTGGGGTTATGCATTAAAGACAGCTGCATTCATGTTAAATAGGGCACCATCAAAATCCGTTGAGACGACGCCTTATGAACTGTGGTTTGGCAAGAAACCAAAGTTGTCGTTTCTTAAAGTTTGGGGCTGCGATGCTTATGTGAAAAAGCTTCAACCTGATAAGCTCGAACCCAAATCGGAGAAATCTGACTTCATATGATACCCAAAGGAAACTGTTGGGTACACCTTCTATCACAGATCCGAAGGCAAGACATTCGTTGCTAAGAATGGATCATTTCTAGAGAAGGAGTTTCTCTCGAAAGAAGTGAGTGGGAGGAAAGTAGAACTTGACGAGGTAACTGTACCTGCTCCCTTACTGGAAAGTAGTTCATCACAGAAAACTGTTTCTGTGACACCTACACCAGTTAGTGAGGAAGCCAATGATGATGATCATGAAACTTCAGAACAAGATACTACTGAACCTCGTAGATCAACCAGAGTAAGATCCGCGCCAGAGTGGTACGATAATCCTTTTCTGGAAGTCATGCTACTAGATCATGATGAACCTACGAACTATGAAGAAGCGATGGTGAGCCCAGATTCCGCAAAGTGGCTTGAAGCCATGAAATCTGAGATGGGATCCATGTATGAGAACAAAGTATGGACTTTGGTTGACTTGCCCGATGATCGGCAAGCAATTGAGAATAAATGGATCTTTAAGAAGAAGACTGACGCTGATGGTAATGTTACTGTCTACAAAGCTCGACTTGTCGCAAAAAGGTTTTCGGCAAGTTCAAGGTGTTGACTACGATGAGAGTTTCTCACTCGTATCTATGCTTAAGTCTGTCGGAATCATGTTAGCAATTGCCGCATTTTATGAAATCCGGCAAATGGATAAACAAAACTGCATTCCTTAATGGATTTATTAAAGAAGAGTTGTATATGATACAACCAGAAGGTTTTGTCAATCCTAAAGGTGCTAACAAAATATGCAAGCTCTAGCGATCCATCTGTGGACTGGTGCAAGCATCTCGGAGTTGGAATATACGCTTTGATGAGTTGATCAAAGCATATGGTTTTATACAGACTTGCGGTGAAGCCTGTATTTACAAGAAAGTGAGTGGGAGCACTACAACATTTCTGATAAGTATATGTGAATGACATATTGTTGATCGGAAATAATGTAGAATTATTCTGCAAAGCATAAAGGAGTGTTTGAAAGGAGTTTTTCAAAGAAAGACCTCGGTGAAGCTGCTTACATATTAAGTATCAAGATCTATAGAGATAGATCAAGACACTTGATAAGTTTTCAATGAGTACATACCTTGACAAGATTTTGAAGTAGTTCAAAATGGAACAGTCAAAGGAAAAGGTTTCTTGCCTGTGTTACAAGGTGTGAAGTTGAGTAAAACTCAAAGCCTGACCACGACAGAAGATAGAAAGAGAATGAAAGTCATTCCCTATGCCTCAGTCTTAGGTTCTATAAGATATGCCATGCTGTATACCAGATCTATTGTATGCCCTACCACTGAGTTTGGCAAGGGAGTACAATAGTGATCTAGGAGTAGATCACTGGACAGCGGTCAAAATTATCCTTAGTGGAATAAGGATATGTTTCTCGATTATGGACGTGACAAAAAGGTTCGTCGTAAAGGGTTACGTCGATGCAAGTTTTTTGACACTGATCCAGATGATTCTAAGTCTCAATCTGGATACATATTGAAAGTGGGAGCAATTAGCTAGAATAGCTCCGTGCAGAGCATTGTTGACATAGAAATTCGCAAAATACTTACAGATCTGTATGTGACAGACCCGTTGACTAAAATTATCTCACAAGCAAGACATGATCACACCTTAGTACTCTTTGGGTGTTAATCACATAGCGATGTGAACTAGATTACTGACTCTAGTAAACCCTTTGGGTGTTGATCACATATCGATGTGAACTATGGGTGTTAATCACATGGTGATGTGAACTATTGCTATTAAATCACATGGCGATGTGAACTAGATTATTGACTCTAGTGCAAGTGGGAGACTGAAGGAAATATGCCCTAGAGGCAATAATAAAGTTATTATTTATTTCCTTATTTCATGATAAATGTTTATTATTCATGCTAGAATTGTATTGACCGGAAACATAATACATGTGTGAATACATAGACAAACAAAGTGTCACTAGTATGCCTCTACTTGACTAGCTCGTTAATCAAAGATGGTTATGTTTCCTAACCATGAACAATGAGTTGTTATTTGATTAACGAGGTCACATCATTAGTTGAATGATCTGATTGACATGACCCATTCCATTAGCTTAGCACACGATCGTTTAGTATGTTGCTATTGCTTTCTTTATGACTTATACATGTTCCTATGACTATGAGATTATGCAACTCCCGTTTGCCGGAGGAACACTTTGGGTACTACCAAACGTCACAACATAACTGGGTGATTATAAAGGAGTACTACAGGTGTCTCCAATGGTCGATGTTGAGTTGGCGTATTTCGAGATTAGGATTTGTCACTCCGATTGTCGGAGAGGTATCTCTGGGCCCTCTCGGTAATACACATCACATAAGCCTTGCAAGCATTACAACTAATATGTTAGTTGTGAGATGATGTATTACGGAACGAGTAAAGAGACTTGCCGGTAACGAAGATTGAACTAGGTATTGGATACCGACGATCGAATCTCGGGCAAGTAACATACCGATGACAAAGGGAACAACGTATGCTGTTATGCGGTCTGACCGATAAAGATCTTCGTAGAATATGTAGGAGCCAATATGGGCATCCAGGTCCCGCTATTGGTTATTGACCGGAGACGTGTCTCGGTCATGTCTACATTGTTCTCGAACCCGTAGGGTCCGCACGCTTAAGGTTACGATGACAGTTATATTATGAGTTTATGAATTTTGATGTACCAAAGGTTGTTCGGAGTCCCGGATGTGATCACGGACATGACGAGGAGTCTCGAAATGGTCGAGACATAAAGATTGATATATTGGAAGCCTATGTTTGGACATCGGAAGTGTTCCGGGTGAAATCGGGATTTTACCGGGTTACCGGGAGGTTACCGGAACCCCCCGGGAGCCATATGGGCCTTCATGGGCCTTAGTGGAAAGGAGAAAGGGGCAGCCCAAGGGGGCTGCGCGCCTCCCCCCTTCCCCTAGTCCTATTAGGACTAGGAAAGGTGGCCGGCCACCCCTCTCCCTCTTTCCCCCTTGGGAATCCTAGTTGGAATAGGATTGGGGGGGGAGTCCTACTCCCGGTAGGAGTAGGACTCCTCCTGCGCCTCTCTCTCTTGGACGGCGCCCCCTCCCCCCTTGGCTCCTTTATATACTGAGGTAGAGGCACCCCAAAGACACACAAGTTGACACAAGTTGATCCACGTGATCTATTCCTTAGCCGTGTGCGGTGCCCCCTGCCACCATATTCCTCGATAATACTGTAGCGGAGTTTAGGCGAAGCCCTGCTGCTGTAGTTCATCAAGATCGTCACCACGCTGTCGTGCTGACGAAACTCTTCCTCGACACTTTGCTGGATCGGAGTCTGGGGATCGTCATCGAGCTGAACGTGTGCTCGAACTCGGAGGTGCCGTAGTTTCAGTGCTTGATCGGTTGGATCGAGAAGACGTACGACTACTTCCTCTACGTCGTGTCATCGCTTCCGTAGTCGGTCTGCGTTGGGTACGTAGACAATACTCTCCCCTCGTTGCTATGCATCACATGATCTTGCGTGTGCGTAGGAAAATTTTTGAAATTACTACGAAACCCAACAAGTGTCAAATAAGGAATTTTCTCTAGTTGCAGTTGAGGGTGACTTCTAGTTGCACGCCTAGTCACAGACATGCAACTGCCCACCCTGACAAAATACCACAGAGTTGCAATTTCATTGAAGACATGCAGTTGGGGGTGACACTTCAGTTGCGTGCCTACTGGTAGACATACAACTGGCCTACTCCCCTCGAAAAAACACCACATAGTTGCGGACCTATCTAAGGCATGCAGTTGCAGACGATT
>NC_041392.1:493772312-493806923 GCF_002162155.2 Triticum dicoccoides
TCCTATCGAAGACATGAAGTTGCAGTCCGGAGTGACACTTGCAGTTGCACCTAGTGGTAGAAATGCACACCGGCCTACTCCCCTAACAAAACACAACATATGTTCCAGTTCTATCAAAGACATGTAGTTGCACTCGGGGGTAACACTTGCAGTTGCATGCTTAATGCTAGACATGCAACTGGACTACTTCCCCAACAAAACACCACATAGTTGCAATCCTACCAAAGATATGCAGTTGCAGCCGGGGGTGACACTTGGAGTTGCATGCCTACTGGTATACTTGCAACATACCTACTCCCCATGACAAAATACCACAAAGTTAAAGTCATATCAAAGACAGACGGGGGTGACACTTGCAGTTGCATGCGTAGTGGTAGACATGTGAAAGTGTGTTATATCGACTAGAGGAGGGTGAATAGGAGATTTTTACAAATTCGTCACTGAGGAATTTCTTGGTGAGGAAATTCCTAAGTCACGAACAACTAGCAGTGGAATAAGTACTCAGATGCAAGCGTAACAGAGTAGTAGCACAGTCATCATGATGAAATAAAAGCAAGCACAGAGTACAAGAAGCGTATAAATAGGATAAGCAGGCTGAAGACAAAGTGACTGAAGAATTAGGATTGAGGAAATTGAGAAAGTCTTCACTCAAAGTCTTCAAACAGTAACGATCAAGTTCATCAACACATGAACGAGGAAATGAAGGGTTGAGGAAATACAACCAGTAGCTTGGTGAAGACAATGATATGGTAGACCAGTTCCAACTGTTGTGACAGTCGTACGTCTGGTTGGAGCGGCTAGGTATTTAAACCTGAGGACACACAGTCCCGGACACACAGTCCTCACTGTATTCTCCTTGAGCTAAGGTCACATAGACCTCGCCCAATCACTCGTGGTAAGTCTTCAGGTGACTTCCAAACCTTCACGGACTCGGTCACTCGGTGATCCACAATTTCCTCTTAGATGCTCTAGACCATGACGCATAACCGTCTAGAGGATGCACAGTCCTCAAAGGCAACAATCGTCGGTTCCACACAGGAATAATCTCTTCAGTGATGCTCAATCACTTTGGATTTGTAGGTGTTTGGGTTTGGGTTTTCCTCACTTGATGATTTTCGCTCAAAGTCCTCGGAGGATGGGATGCTCTCAATGACAAGTGTCAGTTTCTCTCGGAGCAGCCAACCAACTAGTGGTTGTAGGTGTTGGGGAACGTAGTAATTTCAAAAAAATTCCTATGCACACGCAAGATCATGGTGATGCATAGCAACAAGAGGGGAGAGTATGTCTATGTACCCTCGTAGACCGGAAGCGGAAGCGTTTATCAACACGGTTGATGTAGTCATACACCTTCATGATCCGTCCCGATCAAGTACCAAACGTACGGCACCTCCGCGTTCAGCACACGTTCAGCTCGATGACGTCCTCGCCTTCTTGATCCAGCAAGAGGGGCGAATTAGTAGATGAGTTTCGGCAGCACGACGGCGTGGTGACGGTGTTGGTGAAGAACAATCTCCGTAGGGATTCGCCTAAGCACTACGAAAACTATTATGGAGGATAAACTAGAGGGGACGGGGTTGCCGGCACACGGCTTGGTGTTTCTTGATGTGTCTTGGGTGCTAGCCCTACCCCTCTATTTATATGTTGAGCCTTGGGGTCGAAACTTGGAGTAAAAGCCTCCACAAAGTCGGTTTCACCCGAAAGGCAAGAGTGCTTCTCGGACTCCAGGGCCAGTCGCCAGGGTTCCCAGCGGCTGGACCTAGATGCCAGGGACCCTGGCGTCTGGCCCCTGGACTCCGCAAAACTTCCTTTTGCGCTTTCCAAAAACCTTGTGGGCTTTCCCCTTTGGCCCAAATAAAGTATTCTCGTATCCAAACATTTCGGGAAACATCCGGAACCCCTTTCGGTGAATTCCGGTACCCTTCCGGAGACCAAACACTATTATCCCATATATCAAACTTTATCTCCGGACCATTCCGGAGTTCCTCGTCATGTCTGTGATCTTATTCGGAACTCCGAACAACATTCGGTTACCAACATACATAACTCATAAATACTATATCGTCAACGAACATTAAGTGTGCGGACCCAACGGGTTCGAGAACTATGTAGACATGACCGAGACACTTGTCTAGTCAATAACCAATAGCGGAACCTGGATGCCCATATTGGCTCCTACATATTCTACAAAGATCTTTATCGGTCGAACCGCATAACAACATACGTTGTTCCCTTTGTCATCGGTATGTTACTTGCCCGAGATTCGATCATCAGTATCTCAATACCTAGTTCAATCTCGTTACCGACAAGTCCCTTTACTCGTTCTGTAATGCATCATACCGTAACTAACTCATTAGTTACATTGCCTGCAAGGCTTATAGTGATGTGCATTACCGAGAGGGCCCAGAGATACCTCTCCGACAATCGGAGTGACAAATCCTGATCTCGATCTATGCCAACTCAACAAGTATCATAGGAGACACCTATAGAGCACCTTTATAATCACCCAGTTACGTTGTGATGTTTGGTAGCACACAAAGTGTTCCTCCGGTAATCGGGAGTTGCATAATCTCATAGTCATAGGAACATGTATAAGTCATGAAGAAAGCAATATCAGTAAACTAAAACGATCAAGTTCTAAGCTAAGTGAATGGGTCAAGTCAATCACATCATTCTCCTAATGATGTGATCTCGTTTATCAAATGAAAACTCATGTCTATGGTTAGGAAACATAACCATCTTTGATCAACGAGCTAGTCAAGTAGAGGCATACTAGTGACACTCTGTTTGTCTATGTATTCACACATGTATTATGTTTCTGGTTAATACAATTCTAGCATGAATAATAAACATTTATCATGATATAAGAAAATAAATAATAACTTTTTATTGCCTCTAGGGCATATTTCCTTCGGTCTCCCACTTGCACTAGAGTCAATAAGCTAGTTCAAATCTTTATGTGGTTAGTTCACATCTCCATGTGACTAATATCCAAAAGGTTTACTAGAGTCAATAATCTAGTTCACATCTCTATGTGATTAATACCCAAAGAGTGATCATGTTTTGCTTGTGAGAGAAGTTTAGTCTACGGGTCTGCAACATTCAGATCCGTATGTATTTCGCAAATTTCTATGTCTACAATGCTCTGCACGGAGCTACTCTAGCTAATTGCTCCCACTTTCAATATGTATCCAGATCAAGACTTAGAGTCATCTAGATCGATGTAAAAAGCTTGCATCGACGTAACTCTTTACGACAAACTCTTTTATCACCTCCATAACCGAGAAATATTTCCTTAGTCCTCTAAGGATAATTTTGACCGCTGTCCAGTGATCTACTCCTTGATCACTATTGTACTCCCTTGCCAAAAAATGATAAGGTATACAATAGGACTGGTAAACATCATAGCATACTTTATAGAACCTATGACTGAGGCATAGGGAATGCCTTTTCATTCTCTTTCTATTTTCTTCCGTGGTCGGGTTTTGAGTCTTTACTCAACTTCACACCTTGCAACACAGGCAAGAACTCCTTCTTTGACTGTTCCATTTTGAACTACTCATTGAAAAAACTTATCAAGCGTCTTGATCTATCTCTATAGATCTTGATGCTCAATGTGCAAGGAGCTTCATCGAGGTCTTTCTTTGAAAAACTCTTTTCAAACACTCCTTTATGCTTTCCAGAAAATTCTACATTATTTCTGATCAACAATATGTCATTCACATATACTTATCAGAAATGCTGTAGTGCTCCCACTCACTTTCTTGTAAATGCAGGCTTCACCGCAAGTCTTTATAAAACCATATGCTTTGATCACTTTATCAAAGCATATATTCCAACTCCGAGGTGCTTGCACCAGTCCATAGATGGATCGCTGGAGCTTGCTCACTTTGTTAGCAGCTTTAGGATCGACAAAACCTTCTGATTGCATAATATACAACTCTTCTTTAAGAAATCCATTAAGGAATATAGTTTTGACATCCATTTGCCAGATTTCATAAAATGCGGCAACTGCTAACATGATTCAGACAGACTTTTAAGCATCAATACGAGTGAGAAAATCTCATCATAGTCAACACCTTGAACTTGTCGAAAACATTTTGCGACAATTCGAGCTTTGTAGATAGTAACACTACTATCAGCGTCTGTCTTCCTCTTGAAGATCCATTTATTCTTAATAACTCACCCATCATCGGGCAAGTCAATCAAATTCCATACTTTGTTCTCATACATGGATCCCATCTCAGATTTCATGGCCTCAAGCCATTTCGCGGAATCTGGGCTCATCATCGCTTCCTCATTGTTCATAGGTTTGTCATGGTCTAGTAACATGACTTCCAGAAAGGATGACCGTACTGCTCTAGTGCGGACCATACTCTGGTTGTCCTATGAGGTTCGGTAGTAACTTGATCTGAAGTTTCATGATCATCATCATTAGCTTCCTCACTAATGGGTGCAGAGATCACTAGAACTGATTTCTGTGATGAACTACTTTCCAATTCGGGAGAAGGTATAATTACCTCATCAAGTTCTACATTCCTCCCACTCACTTATTTCGAGAGAAACTTCTTCTCAAGAAAGGATCCACTTTTAGCAACAAAGATCTTGCCTTTGGATCTGTGATAGAAGGTATACCCAATAGTTTCCTTTGGGTATTCTATGAAGACACACTTTTCTGATTTGGGTTTGAGCTTATCAGGATGAAACTTTTTCACATAAGCATCCCAACCCCAAATTTTAAGAAATGACAACTTTGGTTTCTTGCCAAATCATAGTTCATATGGCGTCATCTCAACAGATTTAGATGGTGCCCTAGTTAACATGAATGTTGCTGTCTCTAATGCATAACCCCAAAAAGATAGTGGTAAATCGGTAAGAGACATCATAGATTGCACCATATCTAATAAAGTACGATTACAACGTTCAGACACACCATTATGCTGTGGTGTTCCAGGTGGCGTGAGTTGTGAAACTATTCCACATTGTTTCAAATGAAGACCAAACTCGTAACTCAAATATTCTCCTCCACAATCAGATCGTAGAAACTTTATTTTCTTGTTACGATGATTTTCCACTTCACTATGAAATTATTTGAACTTTTCAAATGTTTTAGATTTATGTTTCATCAAGAAGATATACCCATATCTTACTCAAATCATCTGTGAAGGTCAGAAAATAACGGTACCTACCGCGAGCCTCAACACTCATCGGACTGCATACATCAGTATGTATTATTTTCAACAAGTCTGTTGCTCGCTCCATTGTTTCGGAGAACAGAGTCTTAGTCATCTTTCCCATGAGGCATGGTTCGCAAGCATTAAGTGATTCCAAAAGCCCATCAACATGGATTTTCTTCATGCGCTTTACACCAATATGACCTAAACGGCAGTGCCACAAATAAGTTGCACTATCATTATTAACTTTGCATCTTTTGGCTTCAATATTATGAATATGTGTATCACTACGATCGAGATTCAATAAACCATTCACCTTGGGTGTATGACCATTGAAGATTTTATTCATGTAAACAGAACAACAATTATTCTCTGACTTTAAATGAATAACCGTATTGGAATAAACATGATCAAATCATATTCATGCTGAACTCAAACACCAAATAACATTTATTTAGGTTCAACACTAATCCTGAAAGTATAGGGAGTGTGCGATGATGATCATATCAATCTTGGAACCACTTCCAACACACATCGTCACTTCACCCTTAACTAGTCTCTGTTCATTCTGCAACTCCCGTTTCGAGTTACTAATTCAGTAACTGAACTAGTATCAAATACTGAAGGGTTTCTATAAACACTAGTAAAGTACACATCAATAACATGTATATCAAATATACCCTTGTTCACTTTGCCATCCTTCTTATCCGCCAAATACTCGCGGCAGTTCTGCTTCCAGTGACCAGTCCCTTTGCAGTACAACCACTTAGTCTCAGGCTTAGGTCTAGATTTGGGCTTCTTCACTTGAGCATCAACTTGCTTGTCGTTCTTCTTGAAGTTCCCCTTCTTCCCTTTGCCCTTTTCTTGAAACTAGTGGTCTAGTCAACCATCAACACTTGATTTCTTGATTTCTACCTTCATCGATTTCAGCATCACGAAGAGCTTGGGAATTGTTTCCGTTATCCCTTGAATATTATAGTTAATCACGAAGTTCCAATAACTTGGTGATAGTGACTAGAGAACTCTGTAAATCGCTATCTTATCTGGAAGATTAAGTCCCACTTGATTCAAGTGATTGTAGTACTCAGATATTCTGAGCACATGCTCACTAGCTGAGCTATTCTCCTCCATCTTGTAGGCAAAGTGCTTGTCAAAGGTCTCATACCTTTCGACATGGGCATGAGTCTGAAATACTAATTTAAACTCTTGGAACATCTCATATGCTCCGTGGCGTTCAAAAACCGTCTTTGAAGCCCCGATTCTAAGCCATAAAGCATGGTGCACTAAACTATCAAGTAGTGATCATATCGAGCTCGCCAAACATTCATAACGTCTACATCTGCTCCTCCAATCGGTCTGTCACCTAGCAGTGCATCAAGGACATAATTCTTCTGTGCAGCAATGAGGATAATCCTCAGATCACGGATCCAATCCGCATCATTGCTAATAACATATATCAACTTAGTTTTTCTCTAGGAACATATCAAAATAAATGGGGAGCTACATCGTGAGATATTGATCTACAACATAGGTATGAAAATAATATCAGGACTAAGTTCATGATAAATTAAAGTTCAATTAATCATATTTAAGAACTCCCACTTAGATAGACACCCCTTTAATCATCTAAGTGATCACGTGATCAAAATCAACTAAACCATAACCGATCATCACATGAAATGGAGTAGTTTTCAATGGTGAACATCACTATTGTCGGTGTCAAAACCGGCGGATCTCGGGTAGGGGGTCCAGAACTGTGCGTCTAAGGCGGATGGTAACAGGAGGCAGGGGACATGATGTTTACCCAGGTTCGGGCCCTCTTGATGGAGGTAAAACCCTATGTCCTGCTTGATTATTCTTGATAATATGAGTAGTACAAGAGTTGATCTACCACGAGATCGGAGAGGCTAAACCCTAGAAGCTAGCCTATGGTATGATTGTATGTTGTCTTACGGACTAAAACCCTCCGGTTTATATAGACACTGGAGGAGGCTAGGGTTACACAAGGTCGGTTACAAAGGAGGAGATATGCATATCCGTATTGCCTAGCTTGCCTTCCACGCCAAGTAGAGTCCCATCCGGACACGGGACGAAGTCTTCAATCTTGTATCTTCATAGTCCAACAGTCCGGCCAAAGGATATAGTCCGGCTGTCCAGAGACCCCCTAATCCAGGACTCCCTCAGTAGCCCCTGAACCAGGCTTCAATGACGATGAGTCCAGCGCGCAGTGTTGTCTTCGGCATTGCAAGGCGGGTTCCTCCTCCGAATACACCACGGAAGAGTTTGAATACAAGAATAGTGTCCGACCCTGCAAAATAAGTTCCACATACCATCGTAGAGAGAATAATATTTCCACAAATCCAATCTGCTGACATGTTTTGGTAGCATGACATCACGCCACAGCCAGGTAATTATTTGAACCGTTTTTCTTTAACCAGCCCCGCACATAACGCGAGGCGGTTTCTTGACACGTCTTGTCAAAGCAGAGACCGTGTTCCCTTTATCACGGGATTCTCATCAATACAAATGTGGGTAACCCAACCATGCATGTTGGTACGACTCCTAGATCTTAGGTAAGTCTCGAACGTCCACGAGGAGGACGCCTGATATTCATCCCCTTTATAAAGGGACAAGGCTTTTTCTTTTTTCCCTCCCGTGCTCAATCAAATCCTTCCCCCGCCTCGAGTTCTAACACCCAAAGCCCAGGTCAGGTGCCCCGGACCTTCAATCATGTCCGGATCCAGCCTTCAAGGCTGGTGGATGCCTTCCTCCATCACGAAGGAGGACATCAAGAAGTTGAGGGAGGCTAGATATCTGACCGCCGAAATTTCGCATAGGCTGCCCGCCCGAGGGCAGGTCGTCCCTACTCCCAAACCCAACGAGAGCGTTGTGTTTGTCTCCCACTTCCTTCAAGGACTAGACCTCGCTCTGGATCCCTTTGTTAGGGGTCTCATGTTCTATTACGGGCTGGATTTTCACGATCTGGCCCCAGATTCCCTTCTTCACATCTTGTCATTTATTGTCGTTTGTGAGGCCTTCCTCCGCATTACCCCTCACTTCGGCCTGTGGCTCAAGACCTTCGATGTGAAGCCAAAGATGATCGAGGGGGCAGTACGCAGTGTGCGGAGGTGCTCTAATAAGAAAAATTGCTGATGCTCCATGGCCAAAGCGTTCCTTTCCAGAGGTTTCCGGATCGTGGCAACGGGAGTTGTTTTACGTCACAGCTCCCCGAAGTGCCAAGTGTGTAGCTGCCCCCACCTTTCACTCGGACCCTCCACCACAACTGATGTCATGGATCAGCAGGGGGCTGAGCTGGGGTCCAACCAAGGACGTGCCAATACTACAGAGCCGTATCCGAGATCTCTTCGAGGGAGATTTCAATCTGGTTATGGTAATGCAAGTTATGCTTGTTCGTCGAGTCCGGCCTTGCAAACGTCGGCCCCTCCGCATGTGGGAATTCAACCCGGAAGGACCACGCACTATTCAGAATTTCCTCGGCATGACGCACGAGGAGATGTACAAATCGTTCTTCGGACCCCAAATAGAGTGTCCGAACACGACCAAGGACGTGGGCCTGAGCTCCAACCGCCCCGCTCCCCAAGTAAGTAATCCCATGGCCGAACACACTGTCCTTTTATTTATCATGACATCATTTTGAAGAATCGCTCTTTGACGAGGACTGGATAACAAAGGTGAAGATGATCCAGTGTTCAGCCCCCCTTCCTGAAGGCTTGGACAATCCGGTGCTGGAAAAGATGATCGAGCCAGCACCTTGTCTAGTGCCCTCAAAGGAATATGAAGGGGGAGGGAATAAAGAGGGCGAAAGAGGGTCTCCATCGCTACCTATTCAAATCGAGGGAATGAGCGCCTCCACGAGGGAGGATAACCAAGGGGAAGAATCTGACATTCTCTCTCCCCGGGGAAGGAAGAGGTCTACCTCTGAAGATCCGGAAACTAAGGTTTCCAAACGGGAGAAGAAATCTCCGCCAGAGGGACCTGCCTCGGAGGGTACTCTTGCCGCACAATGTCCGCACGGGAATCATCCCTCTACCGAGCTGTAAGTAAAAGGGCATTCAATAATGAAAATATCTTGCTCTATTTCTGAGGAAAGTAATCAAAGCATTTATCTTGCAGTTCGGATCTTAGCCCTTCTCAGCAGAGCTCGTCTTCGATGGATCTTCTTCCGGAGATGATGGAGAGCAAAACGCCTCCCCCTGCCACACTGCCTTATGAAGCTGGCGACCCCAAGGTGTCGTCGCAGAGGGCTTCTCCTGATCCGGCAAGGCCAGAAGGTAATCCTATGGCCACCCGAAGTCCTCAGTATCCGGCTCTCGAGGAGAGCAATCAAAAGAGTCCGGCACCGTCTGGTGTGCGGTCGGATGTACGGAGGGATCTGCTGGAGAAAGCGGCTATCTCAGAAGAGCACCGCACATTGATGGGTATGGTGATTGAAAGGATTTCATCCACCGAAAGTGGGCTGCATGAAGCCCTTATGAGTCTACTGACGGGTTTTGAGGTATGTGAAATGATGTACGTTTTTGAAAGTACCGCACATTTTTAGATGTGCCCTGTGTAGATAGTAGCCCCTAAGACTCTGGTTGTCATCGAAAACGGCGGCGAACAGAGGATCATAGTCCCAGGTAATAACCAGACTGCCTTTATGTGCAGGTGGTGGAGGCTCCGGTGGCTAGCCGGACTGATGGGTATGCCGAACTAAAGCGGCAGCTGGATGCGGCAGATGCCGACATCGTGCTTGTTAACAAGCGGCTTGACAAGGCGCAGGGTCAGTGATTTCTCTGGCGATTGTCACATAATAAGAGCAGCATGATGCTAGTATCTTTAATATGTTGTGACTGCAGATGGAGCGGCCACCGTGGAGACCCTTCAGGCGGAGCTTTCCCGAGCCAAGGGGCAAGCAAGGAGTAGCAATGCGGCCACTTTACAGGCGGCCGAAGAGTTAAGGGCCGAACAGGCCGCACATTGCGAGAGCAAAGAAAAAATTGCTAAGATGGTCGTGCAGTTAAAAGATGCTGCTGACCATTACCGGCTTCTTAAAGAGGAAAACCGGGCGAAAGCGACGGACCTGGAGAAGGCCCGGGTGGCTGCCAGGGAAGCCCGCTCCAAAATTAGAGCGATGAAGGAGGAGCTGAATCAAGCTGCAGATATCGTGTCTGGGAAGCCCTTCTTGTTGCAGACTAAGTTCGGAGATCCGAAGTATGCTCCTCTGGACTGACTATGGAGTTCTGCGGACGCGTACATGGATTTGGCTGCCAGCGCTGCTGATGCCGCCGAGTACCTCAAGGATCAGAAAGGTCCCGAAGTGGAGAAGCTGTTCTGCTCACAGTTTCATGCTCTAGTCTGTCCGCTGCTGCTGAATGAGCGATTGACCGGTTGGGCCGAGCTCCATAGGTTGTCCGGACTTGCCATGAGGTCCGTTGTGGATCACCTGTGGCCGGGAGGGCCAAGGCCGAGTAGCTACTTTAGCTTAGTGCAACAATTCCTTGAAGTTGTGCCACACATCGATGTTGTAAAGAGATCAGCATGCATAGAAGGTGCGCGGATGGCCCTTTCCCATGTCAAAACATACTGGGCGGAGATGGAGGCCACCACTGTTGCGGCACAGGGTTCGGCCATAGGCCGAGTGGCTGCCGAGCACTACTTTGAAGAAGTCCTTGAAGGCGCTCGTTCGATAGAGGCGCAGTGCTCGAAGAATATTATTTTCCAGTGACATGTAGTCCCATTGTACAAACAATGTTTTATTGAATTTATCAAGGTTGTATTTATACTTTTGCCCGAAAGTGCTATGATGCCTCCTATGCGGCCGTTTATGTATATATGTATATAACCTGAAAGATGGCAGTCATCGGCTTCAGCCCCCACGCATATAATGCGGGGGTGTTCGCAGAAGACGCATGTTCACACTTGATCCAACGTCTTGGTCCATTAAGGAGGTGATAGCGCAGCGAACTAGGCAACTGGACTATAATGCTTTAACACTTTCACTTAGCCAAAGGAGTTTGATAGTGGGGCTACTATATGGCCCCTGGTGGCTCCGTGCTCATCTGGATTCGGGGCGCGTACATGCCTGGCCGGGAAACGACCCTTCGTTAAGGCGGAGGAATCCCGAAGATTCCGCTAGGTCATCGAGTGGTTGACCAGTCTCACACTATATCATGGCAGTCAGTTTTCGGCTTTCTCTAGTGAGGTGCTCGTCCGGATGAACTAGGGCACAATCGTAGTAGTTCTCCTGGTGCCGCCTTAGCCGATAGAGCGGAACGTAAGGCAGAAAAACACAGGATCCGGGCAAACCCAACATTTGACCAAAGACATGATTCAGAGTTGATGCATATAAGGCCAAACTCGCGATGCCGAACACTCCCTAAGGTATTCGGTCTTTATGATGTAAACCGGGCCTAAACAGTGCCCTTTGTAATAAGCCCCTGGTGTCCAGGTACGTGCAATATTCTGACGTGGCCACATGCCAATACGTCAGCATCCTTCTCAATTGTACTGAGAATCCGAGGGATGTGTATCAACAAGAGATAGTAAAAAAGGTTTACGCACGGTCTTAATCTAAAAAGAATCCTTGGAACGGATCCCTGCTGCACGTCTGCGCCTGTGTCTCCGTTGTGCCGTATTCTGGACGGGTGTAGCATGATTGTCATCTGAAAAAGAGAGGAACTTAATTGAAAAGTTGCCATGCAAAAGGTAAGTTATACTAAATAAACAATATATAGTTCAAAATGGGTAAAGTTGAGCCTAATTGCCACTTGTGCACGCGCGTTGAGCCCCTTCTATTGTAATAGGGGTATAGCCATCAAACCTGTATCAATTACATATAGCTGCATCGGACTCGTCCAACCGTGTCCGTGGTCTTAATGACCTGTCAGATGCTTTAGTTGGCGAGGCCGTTTAGTGTGCGGCTGCCAAGGCAGCCGCGCGGTCTTCCGCGCGCAAGGAGCGCTCAATATTTCCATTTACTGTAATGATGCCACGTGGATCGGGCATTTTAAGCATGAGGGAAGAGTAATGCGGTATTGCGTTAAAGCAAGCGAAAGCTTCGCGTCCAAGTAGTGCTTGATAGCCACTTTGGAGCGGAGCGATGTGGAAGGTTAAATTTTTGCTGCGGAAGTTATCGGAGAAGCCGAATATAACCTCTAGTAGTAGGGAGCCCGTGCAATGGGATTCTAGGCCTGGCGTTACTCCTTTAAAGGTAGTCTTGCTATGGCTAATTTTTGTTGGGTCTATCCTCATTTTGCGGACTGTGTCCTAATATATCAGGTATAAACTACTGCCGCCGTCCATCAGGACTCGTGTGAAGTGGTATCCGTCAATTATTGGGTCTAACACCAAGGCAGCCCATCCTGCACCGCCGGATACTTGCCGAGTAATCCCGATGGTCGAAGGTGATCGGTTGGGACGACTAGTGGCAGAACTCTGCTGTGATAGGCCCTGGGACTTGTGTCTCTAGGAGTGCCGCTTTGTTTCTCCCCTTTGTCACGTGTAACACGTTTACTGTTTTAACTTCTGGTGGGAATTTATTTTGTTCCCCAGTGCTTTGCTTGCGAGGCTCGTCCTCGTCTTCTCTTGGTGTGTCCTGCCCCTTGTGTTCGGCGTTGAGCTTGCCGGACTGCTTGAAGACCCAACATTCTCTATGGGTATGATTTGCAGGCTTATCGGGGGTGCTGTGGATCTAACATATTTTGTCCAGAATCTTGTTTAGGCTGGACAGTTTGTCTCTGTTGCCTTTGGAGGGCAGCTTTTGCTGACCTGGCCGAGAGCTTCTGAATCCGGCGTTTACCGCCGTGCTCTTCGGGCTGACTTCTTTATTCCGGCGCTTGTTTTCGCTGCGTCGTGGTTTCCCGTTTTTGTCCCCCACTTCGGATGTACTTGGGTCACTGGTGCTGCACTGGGCTAACCAGCTGTCCTCACCCGGGCAAAAGCGGGTCATGAGGCTTGTTAATGCTGCCATTGTTCTCGGCTTTTCTTGGCCGAGGTGTCTAGCGAGCCATTCGTCTCGAACACTGTGCTTGAAAGCTGCTAAGGCTTCGGCGTCCGGATAGTCGACTATTTGGTTCTTTTTAGTGAGAAACCTGTTCCAAAGCTTTCGGGCTGACTCTCCGGGCTGTTGAGTTATATGACTTAAATCGTCTACATCCAGTGGTCGGACATAGGTCCCTTGAAAATTTGCCCGAAAAGCGTCTTCGAGATCTTCCCAGCTTCCAATGGAGTTTTCGGGGAGGCTTTTAAGCCAGTGCCGAGCTGGCCCTTTGAGCTTGAGGGGTAAGTACTTGATGGCGTGGAGATCATCTCCTCGAGCCATGTGGATATGGAGGATGTAGTCCTCAATCCAGACCCCACGGTCTGTCGTTCCGTCGTACGCCTTTATGTTTACGGGTTTGAATCCCTCTGGAAATTCGTGGTCCAACACCTCATCGGTGAAACATAGGGGGTGTGCGGCATCCCTGTATTTGGGTGTATCGTGGTGTTGGGATGTTTGTTGTGTTGCATTGCATATTGGAGCGCGCTTGCGTGGCCCGTAGATGGATCTGGTTGCGCCGTACTTTTGATGCAAGCCCTCATGTGGGTCGCGTACTGGCTTATGTGCGGCGTTGTTTGCCGCTCTATGTTGGCCACGAGGACGTCTATCTGACCGGATGACCGTTTTGTTTTTTGATTGCGGGGGATCTAAGGCCTCCTCATCAAATTCAGGTAGCAGCTTTCGCTTCGGGTAGCTCTTGGTATGGTGATTACCGCCGTACTTAGCTGCAGTATTGAGTACTTCACTCCATCTGATTCTGAGTGTGTCTTGTGGAGTCCTGAGCCTTTGCTTCTGCTTTTTCAGACTCCTCGCAGTGGCAACAAGCCTTTTATGGGTATTCTGTTGCTCCGGGGTGCCTGTCCGGTGTGATGTTATCCGGACTGTTATCTTCGACGGAGTCGGGTTGTTCGGTTTGATTCTTCGTGTTGCCGTGGTCAGACGATGGTTCAATGCCATGTTTGTCATCCGCTGGCTCGCCTTGCTCTATCGCTGGGTTTATATGATCGCTGCTTCTGCCGAGGCAGGATTTGGAGCGGCGCTTACACCGCCGCTTTGACTGCTTCTCGAGGGAACATCCCTTCACTGCGTCCTTCCATTCCTCGTTGTCGTTTTCTTTGGCTGTGTCCACCATGTATACATCATATGATGAAGTGGGCGTCCAATGCCCTGTGGGTAGTGGTTCCTGTTCGTCTCCTGCATCATCGTCCATACCGTCGATGTCTTCGAAGTCGAAGTCGAGCATGTCGGTCAAATCGTCGACAGTGGCTAATAAGTGGGTGGTGGGTGGGCGGCGAATTTCTTCGTCCTCCGCATCCCAATCCTGCCGAACATAGTTCGGCCAGGACTCTCCTGATAGGGAGAGAGACCTTAATGAGTTCAGCATGTCACCGAAGGGCGAGGGCCGAAAGATATCCACGGAGGTGAACTCCATGATCGGCTCCTAGTTGGATTCGATAGGCACGGGCGCAGGCGGTTCGGAGTCCGTGGCCGGGGGAGAATCCGGCAATTCGGCGTCACGACTCTCGTGAAGGGTAGGGTCGATACTCGGCTTGATCGCCGATGAGAGTGTGGCCTCCATGGCGGGGTCTATCCACCCGTCCATGGATGGCGCAATTGGCTCCGAATTGAGGGTCGGAGCGGTTGCCGGTGCGATCTCTCGAACGCTGTCCAATGGTAGAGCTAAGTCGTTCTCATCGTGACCGTGCGGCGCACTTGGCAAGGGCTCGAATCCGTCGAAGATCAAGTCTCCGTGGATGTCGGCTGTGTAGTTCAAGTTTCCAAATCTGACCTGATAGCCACGGGCGTAGCTCCCGATCTGCTCTAGATGGCCAAGCGAGTTGGCCTGCAGTGCGGAGTCACCGAATACAAAGATCTATCCAGGGAGAGAAGTCTCACCCTGGACTGCATCACTATCGATTATCGAAGGAGCCATCAAGCCTAATGACGACGACACAGAGGAACTCTCAATTAAAGCACCAATGTCGGTGTCAAAACCGGCGGATCTCGGGTAGGGGGTCCCGAACTGTGCATCTAAGGCGGATGGTAACAAGAGGCACGGGACACGATGTTTTACCTAGGTTTGGGCCCTCTTGATGGAGGTAAAACCCTACGTCCTGCTTGATTATTCTTGATAATATGAGTAGCACAAGAGTTGATCTACCACAAGATCGGAGAGGCTAAACCCTAGAAGGTAGCCTATGGTATGATTGTATGTTGTCCTACGGACTAAAACCCTCTGGTTTATATAGACATCGGAGGAGGCTAGGGTTACACAAGGTTGGTTACAAAGGAGGAGATATGCATATCAGTATTGCCTAGCTTGCCTTCCATGCCAAGTAGAGTCCCATCCGGACACGGGACGAAGTCTTCAATCTTGTATCTTCATAGTCCAACAGTCCGGCCAAAGGATATAGTCCGGCTGTCCGAAGAACCCCTAATCCAGGACTCCCTCTACTATGTTGATCATATCTACTATATGATTCACGCTCGACCTTTCGGTCTCAGTGTTCCGAGGCCATATCTGCATATGCTAGGCTCGTCAAGTTTAACTCGAGTATTCTGCGTGTGCAAAAACTGGCTTGCACCCGTTGTACAAGAACATTGAGCTTATCACACCCGATCATCACGTGGTGTCTCGGCACGACGATCTTTTGCAATGGTGCATACTCAGGGAGAACACTTGTACCTTGAAATTTTTAGTGAGAGATCATCTTATAATGCTATCGTCAATCAAAGAAGAATAAGATGCATAAAGGCTAAACATCACATGCAATCAATATAAGTGATATGATATGGCCATCATCATCTTGTGCCTTTGATCTCCATCTCCAAAGCACCATCATGATCACCATTGTCACCGGCGTGACACCTTGATCTCCATCGTAGCATCGCTGTCGTCTCGCCAACTATTACTTCTACGACTATCGCTACCACTTAGTGATAAAGTAAAGCAATTACATGGCGATTGCATTTCATACAATAAAGCGACAACCATATGGCTCCTGCCAGTTGCTGATAACTCTGTTACAAAACATGATCATCTCATACAATAAAATATAGCATCATGCCTTGAACATATCAAATCACAACATGCCCTGCAAAAACAAGTTAGACGTCCTCTACTCTGTTGTTGCAAATTTTACATGGCTGCTACGGGCTGAGCAAGAACTGTTCTTACCTATGCATCAAAACCACAAAGATAGTTCGTCAAGTTAGTGTTCTTTTAACCTTCAACAAGGACCGGGCGTAGTCACACTCGGTTCAACTTAAGTTGGAGAAACTGACACCCGCCAGTGATAACCCACAAGTATAGGGGATCGCAACAGTTTTCGAGGGTAGAGTATTCAACCCAAATTTATTGATTCGACACAAGGGGAGCCAAAGAATATTCTCAAGTATTAGCAGCTCAGTTGTCAATTCAACCACACCTGGATAACTTAATATGTGCGGCAAAGTGTTTAGTAGCAAAGTAATATGATAGTAGTGGTAATGGTAGTAAAAGGTAACGGTAGCAAAAGTAATATTTTTGGTGTTTTGTAGTGATGATAACAATAGCAACGGAAAAGTAAATAAGCGAAAAACAATATATGGAAAGCTCGTAGGAAATGGATCGGTGATGGAGAATTATGCCGGATGCGGTCGATCATGTAACAGTCATAACCTAGGGTGACACAGAACTAGCTCTAGTTCATCAATGTAATGTAGGCATGTATTCCGAATATAGTCATATGTGCTTATGGAAAAGAACTTGCATGACATCTTTTGTCCTACCCTCCCGTGGCAGCGGGGGCCTATTGGAAACTAAGGGATATTAAGGCCTCCTTTTAATAGAGTACCGGACCAAAGCATTAACACATAGTGAATACATGAACTCCTCAAACTACGGTCATCACCGGTAAGTATACCGATTATTGTCACTTCGGGGTTAACGGATCATAACACATAATAGGTGACTATAGACTTGCAAGATAGGATCAAGAACTCTCTTATATTGATGAAAACATAATAGGTTCAGATCTGAAATCATGGCACTCGGTCCCTAGTGACAAGCATTAAGCATAGCACAGTCATAGCAACATCAATCTCAGAACATAGTAGATACTAGGGATCAAACCCTAACAAGACATACTCGATTACATGATAAATCTCATCCAACCCATCACCGTCCAGCAAGCCTACGATCGAATTACTCACGCACGGCGGTGAGCATCATGAAATTGGTGATGGAGGAAGGTTGATGATGACGATGGTGACGGATTCCCCTCTCCGGAGCCCCGAACGGACTCCAGATCAGCCCTCCCGGGAGAGTTTAGGGCTTGGCGGCGTCTCCATATCGTAAAATGCGATGAATCCTTCTCCCTGGTTTTTTCTCCCCGAAAGTGAATATCTGGAGTCTAGGTTGAGGTCGGCGGAGTGTCAGGGGGCCCACGAGGCAGGTGGGCGCGCCCAGGGGGGCAGGCGCGCCCCCACCCTCATGGACAGGTGGAGGCCCCCCCTGACGTGGATCTTCCTTCCAATATTTATTATATATTCCAAAATAATTCTCCGTTGATTTTCAAGTCAGTCCGAGAACTTTTATTTCTGCACAAAAATAACACCATGGCAATTCTGTTGAAAACAGTGTTAGTCCGGGTTAGTTCTGTTCAAATCATGCAAGTTAGAGTCCAAAACAAGGGCAAAAGTGTTTGAAAAAGTATATATGGCGGAGACATATCAACTCCCCAAGCTTAAACCTTTGCTTGTCCTCAAGCAATTCAGTTGATAAACTAAAAGTGATAAAGAAAAACTTTTACAAACTTTGTTTGCTCTTGTTGTTGTAAATATGTAAAGCCGACATTCAAGTTTTCAGCAAAGATTATGAACTAACCATATTAACAATAACACTTAGGTCTCATGTTTACTCATATCAATGGCATAATCAACTAGCGAGCAATAACAATAAATCTCGGATGACAACACTTTCTCAAAACAATCATGATATGATATAACAAGATGGTATCTCGCTAGCCCTTTCTGAGACCGCAAAATATAAATGCAGAGCACTTTTAAAGATCAAGGACTGACTAGACATTGTAATTCATGGCAAAAGAGATCCAGTCAAGTCATACTCAATGTAAACTAACAATAATGGATGCAAATGACAGCGGTGCTCTCTAACTGGTGCTTTTTAATAAGAGGATGATGAATCAGCATAAAAGTAAATGGATAGGCCCTTCGCAGAGGGAAGCAGGGATTTGTAGAGGTGCCAAAGCTCGGTTTTGAAATATATATGAATAATATTTTGAGCGGTATACTTTCATTGTCAACATAACAACCAAGAGATGGCGATATCTTCCATGCTACACACATTATAGGCGGTTCCCAAACAGAATGGTAAAGTTTATACCCCCTCCACCAACAAGCATCAATCCATGGCTTGCTCGAAACAACAAGTGCCTCCAACTAACAAGAGTCCCGGGGGAGTTTTGTTTGCATTTATTTTGATTTGATTTGCATAAAGCATGGGACTGGGCATCCCGATGACCAGCCATTTTCTCGTGAGTGAGGAGCGAAGTCCACTCCTCTTGAGAATAACCCGCCTAACATGGAAGATACGGACAACCCTAGTTGATACATGAGCTATTCGAGCATACAAAATAGGATATTTATTTGAAGGTTTAGAGTTTGGCACATACAAATTTACTTGGAACGGCAGGTAGATACCGTATATAGGTAGGTATGGTGGACTCATATGGAATAACTTTTGGGGTTTATGGAATTGGATGCACAAGCAGTATTCCTGCTTAGTACAGGTGAAGACTAGCAAAAGACTGGGAAGCGACCAGCTAGAGAGCGACAACAGTCATGAACATGCATTAAAATTAATCAAGACCGAATGCAAGCATGAGTAGGATATAATGCACCATGAACATAAATATCGTAGATGCTATGTTGATTTTGTTTCAAGTACATGCGTGAACATGTGCCAAGTCAAGCCACTCGAATCGTTCAAAAGAGGATACCACCCTATCATACCACATCACAACCATTTTAATAGCATGTTGGCACGCAAGGTAAACCATTATAAGCTCTTAGCTAATCAAGCATGGCATACGCAACTATAATCTCTAATTGTCATTGCAAACATGTTTATTCATAATAGGCTGAATCAGGAACGGTGAACTAATCATATTTACAAAAACAAGAGAGGTCGAGTTCATACCAGTTTTTCTCATCTCAATAAGTTCATCATATAATTATCATTATTGCATTTCACTTGCACGACCGAATAGTGTAATAATAGTGCACGTGCATTGGACTAAGCTGGAATCTGCAAGCATTCAATTCAAGAGAGAAGACAAGGCAATATGGGATCTTTGTCAGATCAACAATAATGCATATAAGAGCCACTTAACATTTTCATTATGGTCTTCTCCTATCGACCCCCAAAGGAAAGAAAAGAAATAAAACTATTTACACGGGAAAGCTCCCAACAAGCAAAAGAAGAACGAGAAATCTTTTTGGGTTTTCTTTTTAATTACTACTACAAGCATGGAAAGTAAACTGATTAAAAGCTACAACTAATTTTTTTGTTTTTCTTAAGGTTTATCAAACACACAAGAAGAAAACATAAAAATGGAAAATAAACTAACATGGATGATACAGTGAAAACGTATGAGCATCGACAACTAGCAATGAGTGTGTGAACATGAATGTAATGTCGGCGAGAAATACATACTCCCCCAAGCTTAGGCTTTTGGCCTAAGTTGGTCTATGGCCACGGCTGGCCTAGAGGATATCGAAAGTAATAGTTGGGGTCGTACTGTGAAGAAGCCTCAGATTGCCACTGGTTGGCAATCACCTCCGGATCCCACTGATAATCAGACTGTCTTGGAGGATCAAATTGTGGTTCCGGCTCCGGCTCTGTAGCTGATGTAGGGTTCCGGTAGGCATGAATGGCCTCCAAAGGAACACGGTACTTGCCTCCAGATAAATCAAACAAGGAAGGAGCAGGCAAGGTAATAGTCTCAGGATGATTTTTACCAAATATTAATTTGTACTTAAGCTCCTTTTCCCTATTCTTAACAACAAAATCATGTGCTACCATACTCTTATAATCTAAATAAATAGGAGGCAACAATTTTTCTTCTTTCTCATAATGCCTAATAGGTATGTTAAAATGTGCAGCGAGGCGCAAGGCGAAGATGCCTCCAAGGAAGGGGCCCTTAGTACGGTTAAGATTTAACCACTTTGCAAATAATAGAGCCCATACTGAATGTGTCATCACGAAATAAGGCATGGAAAAAAATAACAATATCAGGGGCACTCAGGTTTCCACAGTTTCCGCGCCCAATTAAGCATCTACTAGCAAATATAGCAAAGTAACGTAGAACAGGAAAGTGTATGCTAGTAATTCGTGCATCGGAAACCTTCCTTGTTTCCACTACAGTAATGGTATCAATAAACCCGTCCACATCATCACGATGTGGTTCCTCTACGCTGCCCTCAAAAGGGATCAAACAAACCCGACAAAAATCATGAAGTGACATCTCCTTATGCTCATCATATAAATAAAATTCCACCGTAGGTGGTGAGCTTCTAGCATGGAAATGAAAGTTTTGCACAAAGATATTGGTGAGCAAGAGATACTGTTCGTGTTGGTCGTGGAGGAAGGCGGTGAGGCCTGCATTCTCAGCCAATTCATAGATATCATCATAAATCCCGGCTGCTCTCAAGAAATTATCACAAGGCCATTCACACGGCCGAACTTCTGCGGTGCGAGGGAGATTATATTTGGGCCTCTTATCCTCCTCACTTTGCTTATCCTTCGAGCTTCGGCTCGATGAGCCCCTCAAAAATCTCTTCATCTTTTTCTGAAAATTTCTGAAATTTTAGTAACTTCAAAATAAGAATGAACCAAATTCAACAATATTGATAGCAACTATTCCTACAAATGCCTAGAGGCAATATCATGTATCAAAACTACTTTTGACCATATAAATTTGACATGCAAGCTCAAGAACAGGGTCACCTAAGCAGCAAAAATATGTAATGAATAAAGAACTAGAACAAAGACTAGTTGGACCATTGGAGGAGTCACATACCAAGGAACAATCCCCCAAGCAGTTTTGTTAGAGGTGCTTTGAGCAAGGAGATCGAAAATGGCAGCAAAATGAGCTTGGACTCGGGTTTGAGTTGGTTAGTGGTGTTTGTGGGAGGAAGGAGTGTGTGGTAGCTGGAATAAATGGAGGGGAGCCACCATGGGCCCACGAGGCAGGGGGCGCGCCCAGGGGGTAGGGCGCGCCCAGGGGGTAGGGCGCGCCCTCCACCCTCGTGGCCAGGTGCTTGCACCCCCTGCTGTGTTCTCAGTGCCAGATATTCTCAAATATTCTAAAAAAACATATTTGATTTTCAGGGCATTTGGAGAACTTTTATTTTTGGGGTATTTTTTATTGCATGGATAATTCAGAAAATAGACAGAAATTACTATTTTTGCTTTATTTAATATAAATAACAGAAAGTAAAAAGAGGGTACAAAGAGTTGTGTTTTCTAAATTCATCCATCTCATGCTCATCAAAAGGAATCCACTAACAAGGTTGATCAGGTCTTGTTAACAAACTCATTCCGAATAACATGGAACCGGAGAATTTTCGAATAACACTAGGTTACCTCAACGGGGATATGCAAATCCCCAACAATAAGAATATCATATTTCTTCTTGACAGTAGGAAGAGGAAATTCAAAACCTCCAAAAATAATCGATGGAATTTTTCCAATAGAATTTATACTATGAACTTGAGGTTGTTTCCTTGGAAAGTGTACCGCATGCTCATTGCCATTAACGTGAAAAGTGACATTGCCTTTGGTGCAATCAATAACAGCCCCTGCAGTATTCAAAAAGGGTCTTCCAAGAATAATAGACATACCATCGTCCTCGGGAATATCAAGAATAACAAGTCCGTTAAAATAGTAACGTTTGCAATCACAACAGGCACATCCTCACAAATACCGACAGGTATAGCAGTTGATTTATCATCCATTTGCAAAGATATTTCATTAGGTGTCAACTTATTCAAATCAAGTCTACGATATAAAGAGAGAGGCATAACACTAACACCGGCTCCAAGATCACATAAAGCAGTTTTAACATAGTTTCTTTTAATGGAGCATGGTATATTTGGTACTCCGGGATCTCCTAGTTTCTTTGGTATTCCACCCTTAAAAGTGTAATTAGCAAGCATGGTGGAAATTTCAGCTTCCAGCATCTTTCTTTTATTAGTAACAATATCTTTCATGTACTTAGCCTAAGGATTCATTTTGAGCATATCAGTCAAATGCATACGCAAGAAGATAGGTCTAATCATTTCAGCAAAGCGTTCAAAATCCCCATCATCCTTTTTCTTGGATGGTTTAGGAGGAAAAGGCATGGGTTTCTGAACCCATGGTTCTCTTTCCTTACCGTGCTTCCTAGCAACAAAGTCTCTCTTATCATAATGTTGATTCTTTGATTGTGGGTTATCAAGATCAACAGCAGGTTCAATCTCTACTTCATTGTCATTACTAGGTTGAGCATCAATATGAACATCATCATTAACATTATTACTAGGTTCATGTTCATTACCAGATTGTGTTTCAGCATCAGAAATAGAAATATCATTGGGATTCTCAGGTGTGTCTACAACAGGTTCACTAGAAGCATGCAAAGTCCTATCATTTTTCTTTTTCTTCCTTTCAGAAGGACTAGGTGCATCAAGGTTATTTATCTAAGAATCCTGCTCAATTATCTTAGGATGGCCCTCAGGATACAAAGGTTCCTGAGTCATTTTACCACCTCTAGTCATAACTCTAACATCATTATCATTCTTCCTGTTTAGTTCATTGAGCAAATCGTTATGAGCTTTAAGTACTTGTTCTACTTGAGTGGTAACCATAGAAGCATGTTTACTAATAAGTTTAAGTTCACCTTTAACACTAGACATATAATCACCCAAGTGTTCAATCATATAAGAATTATGTTTCAATTGTCTACTAACATAAGCATTAAAATTTTCTTGTTCAATAATAAAATTATCAAACTCATCTAAGCATTGGCTAGCAGACTTATTACGAGGAATATCACCTTCATCAAATCTATAGAGAGAATTTACCTTTACTACCTGTGTCAGGTTAACGAGACCATATGTTTCTTCGATAGGTGATGGATTAAAGCCATGTATTTCTTCAACAGGCGATAAATTAAGACCATGTATTTCTTCAATAGGAGGTAAATTCCTAACATCTTCAGCTTTAATACCTTTTTCCTTCATAGATTTCTTTGCCTCTTGCATATCTTCAGGGCTGAGAAATAGAATACCCCTCTTCTTCGGAGTTGGCTTAGGAGTTGGTTCAGGAATTGGATCAGGAATTGGGTCAGGAAGTGTCCAATTATTTTCATTAGTCAACATATTATTCAATAGAATTTCAGCTTCATCTGGTGTTCTTTCCTTGAAAACACAACCAGCATAACTATCCAGATGGTCTCTGGAAGCATCGGTTAGTCCATTATAAAAGATATCAAGTATTTCATTTTTCTTAAGAGGATGATTAGGCAAAGCATTAAGTAATTGGAGAAGCCTCCCCCAAGCTTGTGGGAGACTCTCTTCTTCAATTTGCACAAAATTATATATTTCCCTTAAAGCAGCTTGTTTCTTATGAGCAGAGAAATATTTAGCAGAGAAGTAATAAATCATATCCGGGGGACTACGCACACAACTAGGATCAAGAGAATTAAACCATATCTTAGCATCACCCTTTAATGAGAACGGAAATATCTTAAGGATATAATAGCGAGTTTTCTCATCATTAGTGAACAGGGTGGCTATATCATTTAATTTAGTAAGATGTGCCACAACAGTTTCAGATTCGTAGCCATAGAAAGGATCAGATTCAACCAAAGTAATTATCTCAGGATCAACAGAGAAATCATAATCCTTATCAGTAACAAGGATAGGTGAAGTAGCATAAGTAGGATCATATTTCATTCTAGCATTCAGAGTTTTTTTTGTTTCAGCTTAGCTAATAATTTCTTAAGATCACTCCTATCATTGCAAGCAAGAAAATCTCTAGCAGTTTCTTCATCCATAACATAGCCCTCAGGCACAACAGGTAATTCATATCTAGGGGGAGAGTCTTCATCATCACTTTCATCAATATTATCAGTTTCAATAATTTCATTCTCTCTAGCCCTAGCAAGTTGTTCATCAAGAAATTCACCAAGTGACACAGTAGTATCAAACATAGAAGTAGTTTCATCATAAGTATCATGCATAGCACAAGTGGCATCATCAATAACATGCGACATATCAGAATTAATAGCAGAAGCAGGTTTAGGTGTCGCAAGCTTACTCAAAACGGAAGGTGAATCAAGTGCAGAGCTAGATGACAGTTCCTTACCTCCCCTCGTAGTTGAGGGATAAATTTCTGTTTTAGTGTCTTTCAAGTTCTTCATAATGATAAGTAGATATAAATCCCAAGTGACTCAAAGAATAGAGCTATGCTCCCCGGCAACGGCGCCAAAAAATAGTCTTGATAACCCACAAATATAGGGGATCACAATAGTTTTTGAGGGTAGAGTATTCAACCAAAATTTATTGATTCGACACAAGGGGAGCCAAAGAATATTCTCAAGTATTAGCAGCTGAGTTGTCAATTCAACCACACCTGGATAACTTAATATCTGCAGCAAAGTGTTTAGTATCAAAGTAATATGATGGTAGTGGTAATGGTAGTAAAAGGCAACGGTAGCAAAAGCAATATTTTGGTGTTTTGTAGTGATGATAATAATAGCAACGAAAAAGTAAATAAGCGAAGAACAATATATGGAAAGCTCGTAGTCAATGGATCAGTGATGGAGAATTATGCCGGATGCACTCGATCATGTAACAGTCATAACCTAGGGTGACACAGAACTAGCTCCAGTTCATCAATGTAATGTAGGCATGTATTCCAAATATAGTCATACGTGCTTATGGAAAAGAACTTGCATGACATCTTTTGTCCTACCCTCCCGTGGCAGCGGGGTCCTATTGGAAACTAAGGGATATTAAGGCCTCCTTTTAATAGAGTACCGGACCAAAGCATTAACACATAGTGAATACATGAACTCCTCAAACTACGGTCATCACCGGTAAGTATCCCGATTATTATCACTTTGGGGTTAACATATCTTAACACATAATAGGTGACTATAGACTTGCAAGATAGGATCAAGAACTCTCATATATTTATGAAAACATAATAGGTTCAGATCTGAAATCATGGCACTCGGGCCCTAGTGACAAGCATTAGGCATAGCAACATCAATCTCAGAATATAGTGGATACTAGGGATCAAACCCTAACAAAACTAACTCGATTACATGATAAATCTCATCCAACCCTTCACCGTCCAACAAGCCTACGATGGAATTACTCACGCACGGCGGTGAGCATCATGAAATTGGTGATGGAGGAAGGTTGATGATGACGATGGCGACAGATTCCCCTCTCCGGAGCCCCGAACGGAATCCAGATCAGCCCTCCCGAGAGAGTTTGGGGCTTGGCGGCGGCTCCGTATCGTACGCGATGAATCCTTCTCCCTGGTTTTTTTCTCCCTGAAAGTGAATATATGGAGTCCAGGTTGAGGTCGGTGGAGTGTCAGGGGGCCCACGAGGCAGGGGGCACGCCCAGGGGGGCAGACGCGCCCCCCACCCTCGTGGACAGGTGGAGGCCCCCCTAACATGGATCTTCCTTCCAATATTTATTATATATTCCAAAATAATTCTCCGTTGATTTTCAGGTCATTCCGAGAACTTTTATTTCTGCACAAAAATAACACCATGGCAATTCTGCTGAAAACAGCGTCAGTCCGGGTTAGTTCTATTCAAATCATGCAAGTTAGAGTCCACAACAAGGGCAAAAGTGTTTGGAAAAGTAGATACGACGGAGAAGTATCAGCCAGCCACCTGTGTGCAAAGCACGTCGTAGAACTAGTCTCGCATAAGCATACACGTAATGTCGGTCTGGGCCGCTTCATCCAACAATACCGCCGAACCAAAGTATGACATGCTGGTAAGAAGTATGACTTGTATCGCCCACAACTCACTTGTGTTCTACTCGTGCATATAACATCTACGCATAAACCTGGCTCGGATGCCACTGTTGGGGAACGTAGTAGTTTCAAAAAATTCCTACGCACACTCAAGATCATGGTGTTGCATATCAACGAGAGGGGAGAGTATGTGTACGTACCCTCGTAGACCAGAAGCGGAAGCATTTATCAACGCGGTTTATGTAGTCGTACACCTTCACGATCTGTCCCGGTCAAGTACCGAACGTACGGCACCTCTGCGTTCAGCACACGTTCAGCTTGATGACGTCCTCGCCTTCTCGATCCAGCAAGAGGGGCGATGTAGTAGATGAGTTCCGGCAGCACGACGGCGTGGTGACGGTTTTGGTGAAGAACAATCTCCGCATGGCTTCGTCTAAGCACTATGAAAACTATTACGGAGGATAAACTAGAGGGGATGGGGTTGCCGACACACGGCTTGGTGTATCTTGATGTGTCTTGGGTGCTAGACCTACCCCTCTATTTATATGTTGAGCCTTGGGGTTGAAACTTGGAGTAAAAGCCTCCACAAAGTCGGTTTCACTTGAAAGGCAAGAGTCCTTCTCGGACTCCAAGGCCAGACGCCAGGGTTCCCGGCGTCTGGACCTAGACGCCAGGGACCCTGGCGTCTGGCCCCTAGACTCAGCAAAACTTCCTTTTGCGCTATCCAAAAACCTTGTGGGCTTTCCCCTTTGGCCCAAATAAAGTGTTCTCGTACCCAAACATTTCAGGAAACATCCGGAACCCCTTCCGATGAATTCCAGAACCCTTCCGGAGACCAAATACTATTATCCCATATATGAAACTTTATCTCCGGACCATTCCGGAGTTCCTCGTCATGTCCGTGATCTTATCTGGAACTCCTAACAACATTTGGTTACCAACATACATAACTCATAGATACTATATCGTCAACGAACGTTAAGCGTGCGGACCCTACGGGTTCGAGAACTATGTAGACATGACCGAGACACTTCTCTGGTCAATAACCAATAGCGGAACCTGGATGCCCAAAACAATCATCAAGTATCAAACTTCTCATAGTATTCAATGCACTTTATATGAAAGTTTTTATTATATCCTTCTTGGATGCACATCATATTAGGACTAAATTCATAACCAAAGCAAATTACCATGCTGTTTAGGATTCTCAAAATAATATAAGTGACGCATGAGAGTTCATCTATTTCTATAAAATAAAACCACCACCGTGCTCTAAAAAAGATATAAGTGAAGCACTAGAGCAACAACAAACTACTCCGAAAGATATAAGTGAAGATCAATGAGTAGTCGAATAATTATGCAACTATGTGAAGACTCTCTAACATTTAAGAATTTCAGATCTTGGTATTTTATTCAAACAGCAAGCAAAACTAAATAAAATAAAATGACACTCCAAGAAAAACACATATCATGTGGTAAATAAAAATATAGCTCCAAGTAAAGTTACCGATGAATGAAGACGAAAGAGGGGATGCCTTCCGGGGCATCCCCAAGCTTAGGCTCTTGGTTGTCCTTGAATATTGCCTTGGGGTGCCTTGGGGATCCCCAAGCTTAGGCTCTTGCCACTCCTTATTCCATAGTCCATCAAATATTTACCCAAAACTTGAAAACTTCACAACACAAAACTTAACAGAAAATCTCGCGAGCTCCGTTAGCGAAAGAAAACAAAACACCACTTCAAGGTACTGTAATGAATTCATTATTTATTTATATTGGTGTTAAACCTACTGTATTCCAACTTATCTATGGTTTATAAACTCTTTTACTATCCATAGATTCATCAAAATAAGCAAACAACACACGAAAAATAGAATCTGTCAAAAACAGAACAGTCTGTAGTAATCTGTAGCTAACGCAAGTTCTGGAACCCCAAAAATTCTAAAATAAATTGCTCGACGTGAGGAATTTATCTATTAATCATCTTCAAAAATAATTAACTAAATAGCAATCCCCAATAAAAATGGCAGCAATTCTCGTGAGCGCTAAAGTTTCTCTTTTTTACAGCAAGATCAACAAGACTTTCCCCAAGTCTTCCCAACGGTTCTACTTGGCACAAACACTAATTAAACACAAAAAACACAACCAAAACATAGGCTAGATAATTTATTTATTACTAAACAGGAACAAAAAGCAAATAACAAAAATAAAATTGGGTTGCCTCCCAACAGGCGGTAACGTTTAATGCCCCTAGCTAGGCATGATGATTTCGACGATGCTCACATAAAGGATAGGAATTGTAACATAAATAGAGCATCATAAAGAACATGACTAGCACATTTAAGTCTAACCCACTTCCTATACATAGGGATTTTGTGAGCAAACAATTTATGGGGACGATAATCAACTAGCATAGGAAGGCAAAACAAGCATAACTTTGAAACTTTAAGCACATAGGGAGGAAACTTGATATTATTGCAATTCCTACAAGTATATATTCCTCCCTCATAATAATTTTCAGTAGCATCATGAATGAATTCAACAACATAACCATCACATAAAGCATTCTTTTCATGATCTACAAGCATAGAAATTTTATTACTCTCCACATAAGCAAAATTCTTCTCATTCATAATAGTGGGAGCAAACTCAACAAAATAACTATCATGTGAGGCATAATCCAATTGAAAACTAAAATCACGATGCCAAGTTTCATGGTTATCATTATTCTTAAAAGCATACAAGTCATCACAATAATCATCATAGATAGCAACTTTATTCTCATAATCAATTGGAACCTCTTCCGAAATAGTGGATTCATCACTAAATAAAGTCATGACCTCTCCAAATCCACTTTCATAATTATCACAATAATATTCAACACCCTCCAAAATAGTGGGATCATTACTTCCTAAAGTTGACACTCTTCCAAGCCCACTTTCATCAATATAATCATCATAAATAGGAGGCATGCTATCATCAAAATAAATTTGCTCATCAAAACTTGGGAGGGGGGGCAAAAAATATCATCTTCATCAAACATAGCTTCCCCAAGCTTGTGGCTTTGCATATCATTAGCATCATGGATATTCAAGGAATTCATACTAACAACATTGCAATCATGCTCATCATTCAAAGATTTAGCGCCAAACATTTTAATGCATTCTTCTTCTAACACTTTGGCACAATTTTCCTTTCCATCATACCCACGAAAGATATTAAAAAGATGACGCGTATGAGGCAAACTCAATTCCATTTTTTTGTAGTTTTCTTTTATAAACTAAACTAGTGCTAAAACAAGAAACAAAAAGATTTGATTGCAAGATCTAAAGATATACCTTCAAGCGCTAACCTCCCCGGCAACGGCGCCAGAAAAGAGCTTGATGTCTACTACACAACCTTCTTCTTGTAGACGTTGTTGGGCCTCCAAGTGCAGAGGTTTGTAGGACAGTAGCAAATTTCCCTCAAGTGAATAACCTAAGGTTTATCAATCAGTAGGAGGCGTATGATGAAGATGGTCTCTCTCAAGCAACCCTGCAACCAAATAACAAAGAGTCTCTTGTGTCCCCAACACACCCAATACAATGGTAAATTGTATAGGTGCACTAGTTCGGCGAAGAGATGGTGATACAAGTGGTATATGGATGGTAGATAAAGGTTTTTGTAATCTGAAAATATAAAAACAGAAAGGTAACTAATGGTAAAAGTGAGCACAAACGGTATTGTAATGCGTTAAAACAAGGCCTAGGGTTCATACTTTCACTAGTGCAAGTTCTCTCAACAATAATAACATAATTGGATCATATAACTATCCCTCAACATGCAACAAAGAGTCACTCCAAAGTAACTAATAGCGGAGAACAAACAAAGAGATTATTGTAGGGTATGAAACCACCTCAAAGTTATCCTTTCTGATCGATCTATTCAAGAGTCCGTAGTAAATTAACATTAAGCTATTCTTTCCGTTCAATCTATCATAGAGTTCATACAAGAAGAACATCTTAAGAAACAAATCAACCAAAACCCTAATGTCACCTAGATACTCCAATGTCATGTCAAGTATCTGTGGGTATGATTATACGATATGCATCACAAAATCTCAGATTCATCTATTCAAACCAACACAAAGTACTTCAAAGAGTGCCCCAAATTTTCTATCGGTGAGTCAAGATGAAAACGTGTGCCAACCCCTATGCATAGGTTCATGGGCGGAACCCGCAAGTTGATCACCAAAACATACATCAAGTGGATCAATAGAATACCCCATTGTCACCACGGGTATCCCACGCAAGGCATACATCAAGTGTTCTCAAATCCTTAAAGACTCAATCCGATAAGATAACTTCAAAGGGAAAACTCAATCCATTACAAGAGAGTAGAGGGGGAGAAACATCATAAGATTCAACTATAATAGAAAAGATCGCGATACATCAAGATCGTACCACCTCAAGAACACGAGAGAGAGAGAGAGAGATCAAACACATAGCTATTGGTAGATACCCTCAGCCCCGAGGGAGAACTACTCCATCCTCATCATGGAGAGCGCCGGAATGATGAAGATGGCCACCGGTGAGGGGTTCCCCCTCCGGCAGGGTGTCGGGGCGGGTCTAGATTGGTTTTCGGTGGCTACGGAGGCTTTTGGCGGCGGAACTCCTGATCTATTGTGCTCCCCGAAGTTTTTAGGGTATATGGGTATATATAGGAGGAAGAAGTATGTCGGTGGATCTCCAGGCTGTCCACGAGGCAGGGGGGCGCGCCCAGGGGGGTGGGCGCGCCCCCCACCCTTGTGGGCAGCCTGGGACTCTCCTGGTCCATCCCCGATACTCCGTGGGCTTCTTCTGGTCCAAAAATAAGTTCCGTGAAGTTTCCGGTCAATTGGACTCCGTTTGATTTTCCTTTTCTGCGGTAGTCTAAAACAAGGAAAAAACAGAAACTGGCACTGGGCTCTAGGTTAATTGGTTAGTCCCAAAAATAATATAAAAGTGCATAATAAAGCCCATAAACATCCAAAACAGATAATATAATAGCATGGAACAATAAAAAATTATAGATACATTGGAGACGTATCACCCAGCATCATGAAGAACACTGGGGACTAGGGTGAAGCACAGAAGAGACTCCATATCCACATGAGGAATTTTCTCATGTCAAAAATCTTGTATTTGTCAAACAACAATGAGGAATGGAAATTCATCTGACTAGCAGTCAAGAAGCGCTTGCGACAGAGTCGAGCAGAGTCATACGGATCGTAGTCAGAGAAGAAATGATGCTCAGCAAAGAAGTCGTCAACTTTGAACTTCCGCTTCTTGGTGTGAGGATTCCATGGCTTGGGTTGAAGATTTGCAGTTAAAGTCTTCACAGCCTCTTGATGCACAACTTCTGGAGCCACATGCTGAGGATTTTCAGTGGCAGGTTCATCAGCTGCAGCATTGGCATCCATTTCTTCAACACTAGCGGCTGGAACTTCTTCATGAATAGAAAAAAGTGAGGCTTGATGTCCTTTAGAGCCCGTATGAATTTCTTCGGTTTGGACCGGGGACTAAGGAAGTTGTTGCGGAGTTGTTATCAGAGGTGAATTGGGGTGATGACTTTCCCAATAGTCATCATTCAGAATTGGAGTTGTACGTTGACCCAATATCCACATCCTCGTCTTCTTCATCAATTTCTACAATGCCTGCCTCTTCAGCTGTGAACTGAGGCATGGGCGATGATACTAGAGGAGTTGAAGGGATATTATTCACTTCAATTTCTTCATCCAACTGCCCTGACGAAGCAGCAGAAGGATTTTCCTCATCACTGTCATATGGAATGACATATTCCTCACCAAAGGGAACAATCTCCTTTGATGGCATGATTGATATAGGAACAACATCATTGGGGTTTGCAAAAGAGCTTGCCAAAGTCTTCACTTTCTTCGGAGCTGAAGACTCTGAGATTGTAGATGCTTTCCTCCTTTTCACTTCTGCCTTCTCTGAAGCTTTGGTCTTCTTTGCTTCTGATGTAGAAAGAAGGTAGATACTTGTCATCTATGGTGACTTGGCAGGAGGAGCAAATGAAATTGGTTCAATTTCTTCAAGCACAACTGATGCAGTTGCCCTGGCAAGTTCAGATTCCTCAGGCACAGTAGCATATGCTTCAACTGGCCTGGCTTGTTCTTCAGGCGCAACATTGGAGGTTGCCCTGGCAGTTTCTTTAGAGGCTGGAATTTCTTCAGTAGCCCTGGTACTTTTAGAATCATCAACAGTCTGATTTTCATCACCTGTGCTGGCATGTTCTTCAGTATGCTAAGCAGATGCCTCAACCTGAGGAATTTCATGTTGCGATGAAGCTGCAACATCTGGTGAAAATCCCTTCGCCATTTTGAGGAATCTGACTTTGGCTCCCAACCAATCTGCACGATATGCGTCAAATTCATCATTGAGTGCTTTGATCTCAGTCTGCATAGTCACAAGTTCATCAGGAGTCATCTTCACAACATTTTCTTTAGAAAATGCTCCTTCTTGTACTGAGCCTTCTTTAGTTTCCTAGCCTTCTCAAATTTCCATTTTTCTTCACCAATAAAGGCGGCAAACATATGACTTTGGCCAGGAGTGAGATTGAAATTAGGCAGAGGAGTGTTAGGATCCTTGTGCCATAGATCTATGAAATCGAGGATCAACTTGGGATCCACCAGAAGTGGCACTTCACTACCTTTGGCTCTAGCGGCCCTTGCTTGTCGATCTCTGATGAGTTCAGCTAATTCTTCATCATCAGCTTTGTCTTCACTCGACGGTACTTGAAAAGCAACCTCCTTCTTGTGAGGACTTGGCCTTGTGCCTCGTCCAGCAGTGGCATTTTTCTTCAGCAAGGTTGGGCTTGTTGGAGACTGTGGAGGAGCTGAAGAACTTGTAGATGCGCAGGTGCCGAGGACTTTGTAGCAGTTGCTGAGGATTTTGCAATAGTGCGGGCTGGAGCTGCCTTTGAAGAAGTAGCTTGAGGATCAGGCCATGAAGGCATTGCAGAGATTGACCGTGAGGGCATTGTAGCTGAGGAACTGGGCTTGTTAGCTGGTTTCTTTGTGTGACGCTGATGACCCACTAGTGTAGGGGATCTATCGTAGCTTTTCGATAAGTAAGAGTGTCGAACCCAACGAGGAGCAGAAGGAAATGATAAGCAGTTTTCAGTAAGGTATTCTGTGCAACCACTGAAATTATCGGTAACAGATAGTTTTGCGATAAGGTAATTTGTAACAAGTAGCAAGTAATAAAAGTAAATAACATGCAGCAAGATGGCCCAATCCTTTTTGTCGGCGTTCTGGGAACGGGGGTCCCCAGACTTGCCTGCCTGCGGCCTGCGGCGTGGCTCAAAGGGGGGCCCAGCACGGCCCATCTTCACCAACACAGACCCAAGACCCTCGCGAGGGGCCAAGCCTCGCGGGGCGGACGACGCGGAGCTTCCTCAGGCATGGCCTCATCAGGCTGGCTCATGAGGAGGCGAAGAGATCAAGGCGGGGTACCTCACGAGGTGCCCGTGACGCAAGCCATGACGACCAAGGGCGCCAGGCGGGTGCCAGCCCGCGAGTGTCCTCCTTTCCCCTTTGGTGAAAAGGGGGCAAGCACAGCCGCGGAGTACCGATGCATCAGGCAAAGGTTGCCATTTCGGTGCAACAAGACGAAGGCCAGGAGGACTGCAAGACAGAGGTCATCGTGGAGCCCAAGACGGCGTCACCACCAGAGCTTTGTGCAGGCGAAGACTACTTTTGTCAGGATAACTGGTATGTAACGCCCCAGATATACTTTCCATATTTGTATCCAACTCTTGCCGTCTCCGGCGCTGAGTTATATTTATTTCTCGGGTTCGGGTCTTTGTCTCCGTGTGTTGTTTTTCTTTTTCGTGCATCTCTTATCATGCCATCACGTGCATTGCATTTGCATACATGGTCATCTCATGCATTCGAGCATTTTCCCCGTTGTCCGTTTTGCATTCCGGCGCTTCGTTCTCCTCCGGTGGCCTTTTCTAGCTTTCTTTCGTGAGTGGGGATTAAACATTTCCGGATTGTACCGAGACTTGCCATGCGGCCTTGGCTTACTACCGGTAGACCGCCTGTCAAGTTTCGTATCATTTGGACTTCGTTTGATACTCCAACGGTTAACCGAGGGACCGAAAAGGCCTTGGGTGTGTTGCAGCCCAACACCCCTCCAATTTGGCCCAAAACCCACCAAACTCTGCTCCATCGTCTCGGTCATTCGACCACGATCGTGTGGGCGAAAACCGCACCTCATTTGGACTCTCCTAGCTCCCTCTATGCCTATATATAGACCCCCTCCTCCAAATCTCGGATCCCCTCGTCTCAAACCCTAGCTAAAAAAAAAACA
>NC_041392.1:493807353-493816815 GCF_002162155.2 Triticum dicoccoides
CGCGGCATCCCCGACGCCGGCCGACCCCGCCGCCGTCCGCGCCTCCCCGCCGGCGACTCACCGGCCCCGCCGCCCTCTCCCTCCCGGCCGGCGAGCCCCTCCTCCACGCCAAGTCCGACGCCGGCGAGCTCCAAGTCGGGCTGGTGGACCTCGGGAGTCGCGCCACTGCTACAGTGCGGCTGGATCTAGATCTGGGTTGACCTCTCTCCCCCGAAACCCTAATTTTCGTGCTATCTTTGACTGCTTGCATCTTCGCAACCGTAGCTCCGTTTTGGGCGTATGATATATCAAAATCTTCGCCTCAACATGTACATCATTTCATTCCATTGCATCATTTACATTTGAGGTCATCTTGTTGCCCAAAATGCTGTTAGAAGGAGGCTTCGTGAGTTAAATTGCAGATCCGTTAGTTCATCATGCACTTTTGTCATTTTTGCCATGTTTAATTCGTGCATGATATGCCTGTGCCCCTTTGGGATGAATTGTTAAGCATTTTGTCTTCTTTCCAGAGGTGCCATCCATGCAGTTTTAGGATGTGTGCGTTGTCTTGTGCAAGCTTGCAAAGAGAGGTACCTGAGATTGCTGATTTCAGAGACTTAGTGATTTTCACTAAGTCTGTGATATTTTAGTTCATGATGCTATATGTCCAGCTTGTTTCCTTGTGATTCGTGCCTCTTTTGAGGATGATCAGTAAGGGAGTTTTGATATTTATGTTATGCTCTATCCATCCATGTCTTTGTTGGCATATGTGGAATGCTCTAGGTTGACTCAATCGAGCTCAACTTTTGCTTCGTTGTTAATCTAGGCAGATCGTCAACTTGTTTGCGATTTTGCCGATGCTACCGTTAGTGTTCCATGCATGCTATGCCTTCGTTCTTGCCATGTGTAGCTAGCACATTGTGCCTTCTTGCTGGTTATAGGCTTTCCTTGTCATGACTTGCACCGTAGTGAGTGCATCGAGCTCGTTTACATGCCTTCGTGAGTTATATTTCAGCGTGTCTCAGTTTTCACTGTCTGAAAACTGATTGTGTTCGAGCTATGTTCGTGAGCTCGGTAGAGTATTTTGTGAACCCTTTTGGCCCCAGGTCACTTTGGGTGTTTTGTTAAGCTTGTTGAGTAGCTCCATGCCATGTTCTTACTTGTCATGTTCAGGTTTTCTATCATGTTGTTTTGCTGCTCCGAAGAGAGCATCGTGGTCTGAAATTTCAGACTAGTGTTAATTTCACTAAGTCTGGAATCTGTTGTGCATTTGTGTTTTAGCCATGCTTGTTTGAACCTCTTAATGGATGAATTTACCTATGGCTCAGTGCTAGTGTTTTGTTAACCATCTTGTGTACATCACTGCCATGTATTTTGTTTTCATGTTGGGTGGCTGTAGCATGTTCATTTCGTTGCATTTAGGAGCCTACTTGCTGTATATCGCAGATCGGTTCGTTTCGTAAAACGCTCGCCATTTCCAAACCGTAGCTCCGATTCCTATGATCTTTATATCGTTTTCAGGTGATTTCTTCCCCTCTATCCAGTTGCACACTTGGTTTTCCAAGTTGATGCCAGGTTCATGCATTTCCTGTCATATCTTGCATTTTGCATCCCGCATCGCATCCCGCATAGCATATCGTCATTTCATCATATTGCTTGGTCTTGCCCGTGGTTGATTGTATCCTTGTTGCTTGTTTGTCTTGTTGGGTAGAGCCGGGAGACGAGTTCTCTACCGAGGAGCCCGTTGAGTTTGCTTGTGAGGATCCAGTCAACTCTGACAACTGTGCAGGCAAGATGATCATACCCTCGAAATCACTACTATCTTTGCTATGCTAGTTTGCTCGCTCTTTTGCTTTGCCACTACTACGATGCCTACCATTTTCTTGTCATCCTCCCAATTGCATGATTGAACCTCTAACCCACCATTGTCCTAGCAAACCGTTGATTGGCTATGTTACCGCTTTGCTCAGCCCTTCTTATAGCGTTGTTAGCTGCAGGTGAAGATTGGAGCCGTTCCTTGTTGGAACATTTATTTTACTTGTTGGGATATCATTATATTGCTATGTTATCTTAATGCATCTATATACTTGGTAAAGGGTGGAAGGCTCGGCCTCTCGCCTAGTGTTTTGTTCCACTCTTGCCGCCCTAGTTTCCGTCATATCGGTGTTATGTTCCCGGATTGTTGCGTCCCTTACACGGTTGGGCTATAATGGGAACCCCTTGATAGTTCGCCTTGATTAAAGCTTTTCCAGCAATGCCCAACATTGGTTTTACCATTTGCCACCTAGCCTCTTTTTCCCTTGGGTTTCCGGAGCCCGAGGGTCATCTTATTTTAACCCCCCCGGGCCAGTGCTCCTCTGAGTGTTGGTCCGAACCAGGCAGCCTGCGGGGCACCTCGGGGAAACTTGAGGGTTGGTTTTACTCGTAGCTTGACCTATCCGAGCGTGCCCTGAGAAAGAGATATGTGCAGCTCCTATCGGGATTTGTCGGCACATTCGGGCGGTGTTGCTGGACTTGTTTTGACCTGTCGAATCATCTTGTTGTACCGGGATACCGAGTCTAATCGGTGTGTCTTGGGTGGAGGTCTATTCCTTCGTTGACCGTGAGAGCTTGTTATGGGCTAAGTTGGGACCCCCCTGCAGGGATTGATCTTTCGAAAGCCGTGCCCGCGGTTATGGGCGGATGGGAATTTGTTAATGTCCGGTTGTAGATTACTTGAACTAAACTTAATTAAAATGAATCAACCGTGTGTGTTACCGTGATGGCCCCTTCTCGGCGGAGTCTGGGAAGTGGACACGGTGTTGGAGTTATGCTTGCGCAGGATGTTCCTTTAGCTTCTCGCTCGTGCTTCGCCTTCTCTTCTCGCTCTCTTTTGCGTATAAGTTAGCCACCACATAGGCTAGTCGCTTGCTGCAGCTCCACATATATTTGCCTTATCCATTCCTATGAGCTTAAATAGTTTTGATCGCGAGGGTGCGAGATTGCTGAGTCCCTGTGGCTCACAGATACTATAACTCCAGATGCAGGTCCAGGTGATTTCGCTCCAGGTGACGAGTACGAGCTCAAGTGGGAGTTCGACGAGGACTCTCAGCGTTATTATGTTTCCTTTCCCGATGATCAGTAGTGGTGCCTAGTTGGGGATCGATTCAGGGCCTTGTTGCATGTCGGGTTCTTTTCTATTTTGGCGCCGTAGTCGGGCCATGAGTGTTTGTTTGATGGATGTTATTTATGTACTCTGATGTGACGTGGCGAGTGTAAGCCAACTATGTTATCTCCCCCTTTTATTATGTATTACATGGGATGTTGTAATGATTGCCTGACTTGCGACAATGCTTTCAATGCGGTTATGTCTCTAAGTCGTGCCACGACACGTGGGAGCTATAGCCGCATCGAGGGCGTTACAAGTTGGTATCAGAGCCTTCCCCGACCTTAGGAGCCCCCATTGCTTGATCGTTTTTAGCAGCCGAGTTGTGTCTAGAAAAATGTTTTGAGTCCTTAGGAATTATATATCGGAGAGCTTAGGAATTCTTTTTACTTCCCAGCCTCCTCATCGCTCTGGTAAGGCATCCTGGCGTAGAGTTTTGACTCTTCTCTTCTCAAATTTCACTAAATTTTTTTGTTTTTAGGATCACGCGAGTATCTTGGATTTGTTCCGATGGCTTATGATGAGAATACTGTCTTGGTGCCTCCTGTCAGGGGTTTAGTGGAAGTGTCCCGGGGAGTTGAGCTCTGAGGTTTTGTCATCATAATTTTATCGTTGCAATTCTGGTATACTTGAGATATGTTCGCCGACATCGAAAATCTCTTTATGCAGTTCGTTGGTGAGATAACCTCGACGCCACCCAGTACTGGGGCGGGAGTTCGGGAGTATCGCCATAACTTGTATAACGGATGCTTTTCGAAGGTTGAGGTAGATGGTTTCCGAAGTTTTCTTGGTTATGTGTTGAAGGATGGATACAGCTGGATGTAGGATTTGCTAGTTTGGGTGAGATATTATGCTTCCCCTGTATCCCCAACACCTGATTGCATAACCGGAAAGGTTCGGGAATTTCATAGGTGGGAATTCTAGTAGCTCTAGTTCTTCTTCCACGGATATTGGTTTGAGATTGGGATTTCTTACCGATTATTCGTTCTTGATCCGTACCTTGTTGAATTGTTTCTCTACCTTAATTCTACGTGGCTTCTCAATTTATGGATATGTGACCATTTGAAGAGGAATGCATTCATTCATTTTGTTCGGATGTGAAGACTATATGTTGCAATTTTCATTCCGTTGGATTCAGCTTCTATATTGTTGTCTATCAATGTGCTAATGGTGGTCAACCTGTTCAGGATGGCTCCTCCAACGCGCACGACTCCGAATCCTGATCCGCCTCCACCTCCGCCTCCTCCGGAAGCATGGCAAGCTGTGATGGCCTCTACTAATGCAAATACACAGTTGATCATGCAAATCCTCCAAGAGCGGAATCAAGGCAGTCAAGGGAATCAAGGCAACAATCAGCACCACTTTGCTACACTGAACCAGTTCCTTGCTAATGGTCCAAAGACGTTCAGCGGTTGTGTTGAGGCTACCGATGCTGACGATTGGCTAGTGGATTTGGGCAAGCATTTTGAATGCAGCAACGTCAGGCCTGAAGATTTCGTCAAGTTCGCTTCTTTCCAGCTCAAAGATCAGGCTACAGAGTGGTTCCAGCAGTACAAGGATTCCAGAGGTGGACGTTTGATCACTTGGGATGATTTTCGTCAAGATTTCCGCGCTCATCACATTCCTCAAAGTGTGGTTGAGAGTAAGCGTCAGGAATTCCGCAATCTGAAGCAAGGCTCTTTGTCTGTCTACGACTACAACAAGTTGTTCCAGAAGCTCGCCCGTTTTGCCAAGCAGGATGTTCCTGATGAGAAGAGCATGATATATCAGTTCAGGGGTGGTCTTCGTGAGGAAATTCAGCTCGCTCTTGTCCTCTTTGAGCCGTTGAGATACGATGAGTTCTACAACATGGCACTAAAGCAAGAGGCTGCTCAGATGAGGTGTGATGCTTCCAGGAAGCGTGCCAGAGATGTTACTCCGTCTTCCTCTACTCAAGTGGTCAAGCAGCAGAAGTATTGGCTTCCTCCTCCTCCGTTCCGTCAGCCGTATCAGCAGAAGAGCAAAGGTGGCAGTGGTTTCTCCCACCCACCCAACCCAGGCTTTCAGAACAAGTCTTCGTCTCAAGCGCCAAGACCGAGTGCTCCGTATCACCGTCCGCTTTCAGAGGTCACGTGCAACAAGTGCCAACAGAAGGGTCACTATGCCAACAAGTGTACCAACCAGAGGCGTCTTCCTCCTCCTCCTCCTGTCAGATCGGCAAGTACAGCTCTGGTCAAGCACAATCCCAAGCACGCCAAGGTCAATATGCTGAATGCAGCTCAGGCTGAGGATTCTTCAGATGTCATTATGGGTAACCTTCCTATTAATGATATTCCTGCAAAAGTTCTTTTTGACACGGGTGCATCGCATTGTTTCATGTCAAAGCCATTTTTTACCAAGCATGAGTTCGTTTCTTCTCATTTGGGTAAACATATGGATATCGTTTCTCCTGGCAAACGTTTGAGTGCAAGTCTGGAGGTGCCAGATGTCGCTATCACGATGGGCGATTTCAAGTTTCTTGCTTCTCCTATGGTTCTTGGTAACTCGGATATCGATCTTATTCTCGGGATGGACTGGCTCTCTAAGCATAAAGCTCAGCTTGATTGTGCAGCCAGGCAGATTCAACTGACTCATTCATCTGAGGATGTCATTGTCTTTACCGCTCGGGATAATACCATCCGGTTGTTTTCTCTCAATGAGAAGGGTGAATTGGATGCTATTTCGCAGATTCCGGTTGTTTGTGAGTATCAAGACGTCTTTCCAGAAGAGCTCCCAGGAATGCCTCCGCACCGGCCAGTTGAATTCGTTATTGAACTTGAGCCTGGCACGGAACCTGTGTGCAAACATCCTTACAAGCTCGGCCCCGAAGAGTTGAAGGAGTTGAAGAAACAACTCGATGAGCAAGAAAGATTGGGTCTCATCCGGCCTAGTACTTCTCCGTGGGGTTGTGGTGTTCTTTTTGTGAAGAAGAAGGATGGATCGAGTCGACTTTGTGTTGATTACCGTCCAGTGAACAAGAAGACCATCAAGAACAAATACCCACTTCCCAACATCAATGAGCTGTTCGAACAACTCAAAGGTGCTCAAGTATTATCCAAGCTTGATCTCCGTATGGGTTATCATCAGATTCGTATTCGTGAGCAAGATATTCCCAAGACGGCGTTCAGAACAAGCTTTGGTTCATATGAATACACCGTCATGTCTTTTGGCCTCGCCAACGCTCCTCCGACGTTCTCTCGCATGATGAACTTCATCTTCAGCCCCTACACCAATGAATTTGTTTTGGTCTATCTCGACAACATTCTGGTTTTCTCCAAGAACAAGGAAGATCATGCCAAGCACTTGCGTTTGGTTCTTGACAAGCTCAGAGAACATCAGTTCTACGCCAAGTTCTCCAAGTGTGAATTTTGGCTCGATGAGGTTCTTTATCTTGGTCATATCATCTCTGCCAAGGGCATTTCCGTGAATCCTGAGAAGGTGTCTGCAATTGTGAATTGGGAACCTCCTCAGAACGTAAAGCAACTCCGCAGTCTCCTCGGTCTCGCAAGCTATTGCAGAAGATTCGTTGAAAACTTTTCTAAGATCGCCAAGCCTCTCTCAAATCTTCTTCAGAAGCACGTCAAGTATGTTTGGTCTCCGGAGTGTGATATTGCTTTCAACACTTTGAAAGAGAAATTGATCACTGCTCCAGTTCTGACTCCGCCTGATGAAACCAAGCCGTACGAGGTCTTTTGTGATGCCTCTCTCCAAGGTCTCGGTGCTGTACTGATGCAAGAGAAGAAAGTTGTTGCTTATACCTCTCGCCAGTTGAAACCTAATGAGAAGAACTACCCCACTCATGATCTCGAGTTGGCGGCAGTGGTGCATGCTCTTTTGACTTGGAGACATCTTCTATTGGGAAGGAAAGTGGATATTTTCACTGATCACAAGAGTCTCAAGTACATCTTCACTCAGCCTAATCTCAACCTCAGGCAGACTCGATGGGTCGAGATGATTCAAGAGTACAATCCGAGTATCGAGTATACTCCAGGCAAGGCCAATGTGATTGCTGACGCTTTGAGCAGAAAAGCATATTGCAACAGTCTGATTCTCAAGCCTTATCAACCCGAGCTTTGTGAAGCTTTCCGCAAACTTAATCTGCAAATTGTTCCTCAAGGTTTCCTCGCCAACCTTCGAGTTTCTCCTACCTTGGGAGACCAGATTCGCCAAGCCCAGCTTCTTGATGATATGGTGAAGAAGGTGAAGATTGGTATTGCAAAGAGTCAGTCCAAGTACAAGTGCTACCGACTTGATGACAAGGACACTCTCTTCTTCGAGGATCGAATTGTTGTGCCCAAAGGTGAACTTCGTAAGGTGATCATGAACGAGGCTCACAACTCTCTCCTCTCCATCCACCCTGGTAGTACGAAGATGTATCAGGATCTCAAGCAAGCTTATTGGTGGACTCGAATGAAGCGCGAGATCGCTCAATTCGTGAACGAGTGTGATGTCTGCAGAAGAGTGAAGGCAGAACACCAAAGGCCAGCAGGTCTCCTCCAACCTCTTGCCATTCCAGAATGGAAGTTTGACCACATTGAAATGGACTTCGTAACTGGGTTTCCAAAGTCCAAGCGTGGCAATGATGCTATCTTCGTTGTCATCGACAAGCTCACCAAAGTGGCTCACTTTCTGCCTATCAAAGAGTCGATCACTGCAGCTCAATTGGCGGAACTCTATACCTCTCGCATTGTCTCTCTGCACGGTATTCGTCAAGTGATATCTTCAGACCGTGGCAGCATCTTTACCTCCAAGTTTTGGGATTCTTTTCAGAAGGCCATGGGCACCAACATCCGCTTCAGCACAGCTTTCCATCCTCAAACAAGCGGTCAAGTCGAGCGTGTCAACCAAATTCTTGAAGATATGCTCAGGGCTTGTGTGATCTCCTTCGGCATGAAGTGGGAGGACTGTCTTCCTTATGCTGAATTCTCATACAACAACAGCTTTCAAGCAAGTTCGGGCAAGGCCCCTTTTGAAATTCTGTATGGCAGGAAGTGCCGTACCCCTCTCAACTGGTCGGAAACCGGTGAACGTCAGCTGCTGGGCAATGACCTAATCACAGAGGCAGAAGAAATGTGCAAAGTCATTCGTGATAACCTCAAAGCAGCCCAGTCCCGCCAGAAGAGCTACTATGATAGTAAGCACCGTGATCTGGCTTTCGAGATCGGAGATCACGTTTACCTCCGCGTCTCTCCTATGAAAGGTACTCGTCGCTTCGGTATCAAAGGGAAGCTTGCCCCTAGATACGTGGGACCTTTCAAGATTGTCAGCAAGAGAGGCGACCTCGCCTATCAACTTGAGCTTCCTTCAAACTTTGCAAATGTTCATGATGTGTTCCATGTCTCTCAGCTTCGTAAGTGCTTCAAGACGCCTGAACGCACCATCAACTTCGAGGACATTGAGCTCCAAGAAGATCTCTCTTATTGTGAGCACCTAGTTGCTATTCTTGAAGAGACTGAACGCAAGACTCGCAACAAGTCAATCAAATTCCTCAAAGTCAAGTGGTCTCACCATTCCGACCGTGAAGCTACCTGGGAACGCGAGGATCACCTCCGTTCTGAGTACCCGGAGTTCTTTCAGTCCTAGATCTCGGGACGAGATCTTTTCGTAGTGGTGGAGTGTTGTAACGCCCCAGATATACTTTCCATATTTGTATCCAACTCTTGCCGTCTCCGGCGCTGAGTTATATTTATTTCTCGGGTTCGGGTCTTTGTCTCCGTGTGTTGTTTTTCTTTTTCGTGCATCTCTTATCATGCCATCACGTGCATTGCATTTGCATACATGGTCATCTCATGCATTCGAGCATTTTCCCCGTTGTCCGTTTTGCATTCCGGCGCTTCGTTCTCCTTCGGTGGCCTTTTCTAGCTTTCTTTCGTGAGTGGGGATTAAACATTTCCGGATTGTACCGAGACTTGCCATGCGGCCTTGGCTTACTACCGGTAGACCGCCTGTCAAGTTTCGTATCATTTGGACTTCGTTTGATACTCCAACGGTTAACCGAGGGACCGAAAAGGCCTTGGGTGTGTTGCAGCCCAACACCCCTCCAATTTGGCCCAAAACCCACCAAACTCTGCTCCATCGTCTCGGTCGTTCGATCACGATCGTGTGGGCGAAAACCGCACCTCATTTGGACTCTCCTAGCTCCCTCTATGCCTATATATAGACCCCCTCCTCCAAATCCCGGATCCCCTCGTCTCAAACCCTAGCTAAAAAAAAACAGATCAACCCCGCCACCGCCGGACGTGTCCGCCCGCGCCGGACGTTGTCCGCCCCGCCGCCGCAGCGAGTCCCGCGCCGCCACGTGGGCGAGGCCCACATCGCCG
>NC_041392.1:493817184-493818894 GCF_002162155.2 Triticum dicoccoides
CGTCCGCGCCTCCCCGCCGGCGACTCACCGGCCCCGCCGCCCTCTCCCTCCCGGCCGGCGAGCCCCTCCTCCGCGCCAAGTCCGACGCCGGCGAGCTCCAAGTCGGGCCGGTGGACCTCGGGAGTCGCGCCACTGCTACAGTGCGGCTGGATCTAGATCTGGGTTGACCTCTCTCCCCCGAAACCCTAATTTTCGTGCTATTTTTGACTGCTTGCATCTTTGCAACCGTAGCTCCGTTTTGGGCGTATGATATATCAAAATCTTCGCCTCGACATGTACATCATTTCATTCCATTGCATCATTTGCATTTGAGGTCATCTTGTTGCCCAAAATGCTGTTAGAAGGAGGCTTCGTGAGTTAAATTGCAGATCCGTTAGTTCATCATGCACTTTTGTCATTTTTGCCATGTTTAATTCGTGCATGATATGCCTGTGCCCCTTTGGGATGAATTGTTAAGCATTTTGTCTTCTTTCCAGAGGTGCCATCCATGCATTTTTAGGATGTGTGTGTTGTCTTGTGCAAGCTTGCAAAGAGAGGTACCTGAGATTGCTGATTTCAGAGACTTAGTGATTTTCACTAAGTCTGGGATATTTTAGTTCATGATGCTATATGTCCAGCTTGTTTCCTTGTGATCCGTGCCTCTTTTGAGGATGATCAGTAAGGGAGTTTTGATATTTATGTTATGCTCTATCCATCCATGTCTTTGTTGGCATATGTGGAATGCTCTAGGTTGACTCAATCGAGCTCAACTTTTGCTTCGTTGTTAATCTGGGCAGATCGTCAACTTGTTTGCGATTTTGCCGATGCTACCGTTAGTGTTCCATGCATGCTATGCCTTCGTTCTTGCCATGTGTAGTTAGCACATTGTGCCTTCTTGCTGGTTATAGGCTTTCCTTGTCATGACTTGCACCGTAGTGAGTGCATCGAGCTCGTTTACATGCCTTCGTGAGTTATATTTCAGCGTGTCTCAGTTTTCACTGTCTGAAAACTGATTGTGTTCGAGCTATGTTCGTGAGCTCGGTAGAGTATTTTGTGAACCCTTTTGGCCCCAGGTCACTTTGGGTGTTTTGTTAAGCTTGTTGAGTAGCTCCATGCCATGTTCTTACTTGTCATGTTCAGGTTTTCTATCATGTTGTTTTGCTGCTCCGAAGAGAGCATCGTGGTCTGAAATTTCAGACTAGTGTTAATTTCACTAAGTCTGGAATCTGTTGTGCATTTGTGTTTTAGCCATGCTTGTTTGAACCTCTTCATGGATGAATTTACCTATGGCTCAGTGCTAGTGTTTTGTTAATCATCTTGTGTACATCACTGCCATGTATTTTGTTTTCATGTTGGGTGGCTGTAGCATGTTCATTTCGTTGCATTTAGGAGCCTACTTGCTGTATATCGCAGATCGGTTCGTTTCGTAAAACGCTCGCCATTTCCAAACCGTAGCTCCGATTCCTATGATCTTTATATCGTTTTCAGGTGATTTCTTCCCCTCTATCCAGTTGCACACTTGGTTTTCCAAGTTGATGCCAGGTTCATGCATTTCCTGTCATATCTTGCATTTTGCATCCCGCATCGCATCCCGCATAGCATATCGTCATTTCATCATATTGCTTGGTCTTGCCCGTGGTTGATTGTATCCTTGTTGCTTGTTTGTCTTGTTGGGTAGAGCCGGGAGACGAGTTCGCTACCGAGGAGCCCGTTGAGTTTGCTTGTGAGGAT
>NC_041392.1:493819522-493899253 GCF_002162155.2 Triticum dicoccoides
TATGCTAGTTTGCTCGCTCTTTTGCTTTGCCACTGCTACGATGCCTACCATTTGCTTGTCAGCCTCCCAATTGCATGATTGAACCTCTAACCCACCATTGTCCTAGCAAACCGTTGATTGGCTATGTTACCGCTTTGCTCAGCCCTTCTTATAGCGTTGTTAGCTGCAGGTGAAGATTGGAGCCGTTCCTTGTTGGAACATTTATTTTACTTGTTGGGATATCATTATATTGCTATGTTATCTTAATGCATCTATATACTTGGTAAAGGGTGGAAGGCTCGGCCTCTCGCCTAGTGTTTTGTTCCACTCTTGCCGCCCTAGTTTCCGTCATATCGATGTTATGTTCCCGGATTGTTGCGTCCCTTACACGGTTGGGCTATAATGGGAACCCCTTGATAGTTCGCCTTGATTAAAGCTTTTCCAGCAATGCCCAACATTGGTCTTACCATTTGCCACCTAGCCTCTTTTTCCCTTGGGTTTCCGGAGCCCGAGGGTCATCTTATTTTAACCCCCCCGGGGCCAGTGCTCCTCTGAGTGTTGGTCCGAACCAGGCAGCCTGCGGGGCCACCTCGGGGAAACTTGAGGGTTGGTTTTACTCGTAGCTTGACCTATCCGAGCGTGCCCTGAGAAAGAGATATGTGCAGCTCCTATCGGGATTTGTCGGCACATTCGGGCGGTGTTGCTGGACTTGTTTTGACCTGTCGAATCATCTTGTTGTACCGGGATACCGAGTCTGATCGGTGTGTCTTGGGTGGAGGTCTATTCCTTCGTTGACCGTGAGAGCTTGTTATGGGCTAAGTTGGGACCCCCCTGCAGGGATTGATCTTTCGAAAGCCGTGCCCGCGGTTATGGGCGGATGGGAATTTATTAATGTCCGGTTGTAGATTACTTGAACTAAACTTAATTAAAATGAATCAACCGTGTGTGTTACCGTGATGGCCCCTTCTCGGCGGAGTCTGGGAAGTGGACACGATGTTGGAGTTATGCTTGCGCAGGATGTTCCTTTAGCTTCTCGCTCGTGCTTCGCCTTCTCTTCTCGCTCTCTTTTGCGTATAAGTTAGCCACCACATAGGCTAGTCGCTTGCTGCAGCTCCACATATATTTTCCTTATCCATTCCTATGAGCTTAAATAGTTTTGATCGCGAGGGTGCGAGATTGCTGAGTCCCTGTGGCTCACAGATACTATAACTCCAGATGCAGGTCCAGGTGATTTCGCTCCAGGTGACGAGTACGAGCTCAAGTGGGAGTTCGACGAGGACTCTCAGCGTTATTATGTTTCCTTTCCCGATGATCAGTAGTGGTGCCTAGTTGGGGATCGATTCAGGGCCTTGTCACATGTTGGGTTCTTTTCTATTTTGGCGCCGTAGTCGGGCCATGAGTGTTTGTTTGATGGATGTTATTTATGTACTCTGATGTGACGTGGCGAGTGTAAGCCAACTATGTTATCTCCCCCTTTTATTATGTATTACATGGGATGTTGTAATGATTGCCTGACTTGCGACAATGCTTTCAATGCGGTTATGTCTCTAAGTCGTGCCACGACACGTGGGAGCTATAGCCGCATCGAGGGCGTTACATGGTACTAGCTGTCCCCTTTCAAATTAGCCCGCCATTGTTGGCTCCCTTCCCACTCGATATTTGGGAAGAGGACCAGGGCCTCTATAAATAGGACCAGCCACCCGCAGGATGGGAAGGCAGCGAGGTGAGAGGTTGGAGGTTGGAGATCAACAATCGGAGAGAGAGAGAAGGGTGACTGGACTCCTCCCAGCAGTTCATCGCCCCAGCCAAGAACAGACCCTCGCGAGGCTGTTCTTCCTTGTATTGTTCATCATCATCAGCCCAAGAGGCAATCCACCACACCACACACTGGAGTAGGGTATTACACCACAACGGTGGCCCGAACCAGTATAAATCCTATGTCTCTTGTGTTGTTCTTTTCATAGCTTAGATCTTAGCGAGGCGGAGGGGTGCAGGTAGGTAGGAGGCGAAATCTACGCGCGCACCCTAGTTTTCCAAACATCAAGGGTCTGCCGGAACCCGAAATCTGACATTTGGCGTGCCAGGTAGGGGTGTGCCAGAATTCGTCTTCCACCACCCCGTTCTCCTCCGACCATCGCGCCCATGTCTGACGCTCGTCGGGCCCGCGCTGAGTGCCGGGCCGCCCTCGCGTCCCGCGTCGCCCAGACGGCCCCTGTCGGCGGGCGTCCTCGCCGTTCCCCGTCACCTGCCGTCAACGCCGCCACCGGCCCGGCGGGGGACGAGCAGCAAGCATTGTCTCAGCATCCGTCCGTGCGGCAAGACGGCCGCACCGCAACTCCCTCTCTCACCCTAGCTGGTTCTTTGTCCCGCGCGCTCCGCACGCCCATGGAGGCTCGAGCTGCGCTCATCACGGCAAACGAGCTCATGCGCTACCATCCCGTCGACGACGTCTACGAAGAATGGCTCGACCGTGTCGCCGAGCTCGTCCGCGCCGCAGGGGGCTCTCCTGCGCCGTCCGTTCCGCTGCACCGCACCCCGCCCCACGCGGGCGACGAAGCTCCGGCGGCGCCCTGGCCGCCTCCTCCTCAGGAAGGCGCCATGGCTCCAAGGCGCATGGCCCCTGGGCGGAACCCGCTCCGTCAGGTGCCAGCGCGGCAAGAGCAGAGCTGCCAAGAAGTCCCTCGCTCGTAAGAAGCTGCCCGGGCGCTCCCTGCTCCAGCACGTCGCGACCATGCTCCTGCTCCCGTGCGTCAAGACCCCGCACTGCTCCCAGCTGCAGCGCGTGGGGACATGCAAGACCAAGCTCTCCGTCACCCAAGGCCTCCCGTGGCCACAGCAGGCTGCCGCGCCTTCACCACCGAGCTACGCAGCGTCGCGTGGCCCGGCAAGTTCAAGCCAGACCTGCCTCCTCGTTACGACGGCACGGCTGACCCTGCGGAGTTCCTCCAGCTCTATGAGCTGGGCATCGAAGCTGCCAACGGAGACGAGAAGGTCATGGAGAACTGGTTCCCCATGGCGCTCAAGGACGGGGCCTGCACCTGGTTCCTGAACCTGGCTCCAGGCACGATCTCCTCCTGGGATGAGATGCGCACCCGCTTCATCTTCAACTTCCAAGGTACTCGCGACCAGCCACCCGCCGTGAGTGACATGCGCCGCATCAAGCAACAACCCGGGGAGACCCTGCAGAAGTACATCCAGCGCTTCAAAAATGCACGCCTCAAGATTCCCAAGGTGACTGAGGAGGCCATCATCTCAGCCTTCTCCAACGGTGTGCGCGATGTCAAGATGAAGAAGGAGCTGGCGATGCATGAAGACCTGTGCACTTCCTTGGAGCTGTTCAACTTGGCAACCAAGTGTGCCAGGGCTGAGGAAGGGCGTCTCTCCCTCCTCGAGCTGTCGGCCGCAGACCCAGAAGAGAAGAAGCCCAAGGCCATGGATGTGAAGCGCAAGGGGGCTGCCGTGCTCGCGGCAGAACCAGACACCAAGCGGGGCAGATATCAGCCCGAACCTTCCAAGGGCAGCCAGTATTGTGTGTACCACGACCTCCACACCCACAACACCAACGAATGTCAAGAGCTCCGAGCCATGCGAGAAGGAAGGATCGGCTGTCGCCCCGACCGCGGTGACCGGGGCTACGGTCGAGGAGGAGGAAGGAACGCAGGACGCTGGGAAGACCGTGGCCCGCGCCAAGGGTGGCGTGATCAACCTCGCGAGGATCGCTGGCAAGACCCGCCTCGCGAGGGAGACTGGAGGGATCAGCCTCGCGAGGATCGCCCACAAGGAAACGCAGGCCTCCCTCCGCTGCCGCCGCAGCCAAGGAGAAACGAGGACCGCCACCAGGACGAGGGGGCTGGGGGCTTCCAGGAGCCGCGCGCGATCGCCTGCATCCTGGGCGGGGCTCAAGCCCCAGCCTCTCAACGCATCTTCAAGCAGTTCGCCCGCGAAGTGAATGCAGTCCTCCCCAGGCTTGAAGCCACGCACCCTCTCAGGTGGTCGGCGTGCGCCATCGTGTTCAGCTCAGCAGATCAGCTCAAGTGTGCGGCTACAGCTGGAGTCCTCCCGATGCTTTGTTCCCCAATCATCAGCAACGTGGTGGTCACCAGGACCCTCATTGATGGCGGGGCCGGGCTCAACATCCTGTCCGTGGAAACATTCAACAATCTCGAAGTGCCCTACAGCCAGCTTCAGCGAACCAAGCCTTTCTCCGGAATCATTGACGGCTCCACGGTCCCGATTGGGCAGGTCCGCCTCCCTGTCACCTTCGGGGCACGCGACAACTACCGCACCGAGCTCATCGACTTCGACGTCGCTCATATTCGCCTGCCGTATAACGCCATCCTTGGGTACCCAACGCTGGCCAAGTTCATGGCCGTAACTCACCACGGCTACAACGTCCTCAAGATGCCAGGAAGTGGCGGAGTCATCATGGTGCCCTGTGAAGAGAAGGACGCGGTGTGCTCCCTGGAACGAGCCTTTCAGGCCGCGTCACTGGAAGACCCGGATCGCGGAAGCAGGAGGCTTCCCGAGACCACCCCCAAGAAGAAGAAGACATCATCCGGCCCGGCCCCTCAGGAGGCAGGCCCCTCTGGAACCGTGCCTGCCCAGGGGGAACCTCCTTCCATCGCATAGGAAACCGCGCCCGGCGCCCTACTCAGGCAGGGCTCGGGGGCTCTCCCCTGGAGGGCCACCGACCTAGCTAGGGTCACGAGGGAGGCGCTTGGGCACCACATGGAGGCGTGTTTCGAAGCACGTTTCCCTCAAGAAGGATCAAGGCAAGGAGAGCCAGACCCTCTGGAGTTCGTCAGCAAGGCCATTCAGGAGCTACAGGAGTCAAGAGTCATGAAAGGTGGCCGCCGCCTACCAGCAGTGGCTCCCCATCCAGGCGAGGATGGTGGGCTGCGCGTCTGCATCGACATACCAGGGCTCAACCGAGTCGCCTCTCTGGAACGCCTCTGGCCCTCGCGAGTGGGGCGCTGCGGAGGTCCACCCCACAGCTACGTTCACATGCCTTACGGCTTGCCGAATGCGGCTGCCACGTACCAGCGCCTCATGAGGGGCATCACGGAGGCACGAGAGGCCAGGCATTCCGCAGCCCTGGCGGAGATGGAGATGGTCCGCGAGGAGCCGCCAGCGCCTCCGGAGCCTCCCAAGGCCCCTGGGCCTGGGGGCTCGTGAGGATCGGCTTCCGCAGCCCAACGAGTCTGCTACACCAACACTCCTTCGTCCTCAACGTCATCAGGTGACATCTTTCAAGTTTCATTTCCAGCTGGGAGCGCCCCCCAGGGCTGCATTATTCCCAGGCCACGTGGGTCCGTCCCTGCGGCGTGTATCCCTTTTATTTTATGTTGTTAGCTTACCTTGTTGGGGGCGCCCCTCGGGCTGCATGATACCCAAGTCGCTCGGGCCAGGCCCAGCAGCATGTATCCCATTTGCGTTTATTTCCGGTTATGCGTTAGAACCACCATGCTTGATTATTTGATGCCGGTCCACGACACCTCTTCTTCTCCATGCCGACCACTTGCACGTTAAAGGGGGGGTACCTGAGCATCGCGACTCAGGGCTCTTACTGGCTCTCCAGCCCTCACCCTCTGGCCTTGTCCACGGCATCGTGACCTGGCATACCAGCGACGGCTAAGACCAGCTTGAGGGCCGGGACCCGAGGACGTAGAGTGCCGACATATAACCAAATTTGCAGGGACACATCACAAGATAAGGCCCAGTGGCAGGCGCAACCCACCTAGAGGTAGGGCCCCGTGAGTCCCGCGCTGGCTCATAGGTGCCTAGATACACCTCGCCAGGCCCTACTGTGCCAGCCACGTGTCAGGGCGAGGTTGTACACGCCCCGGGGGCTCCTCCCGGAGGGGGCCCCCTCCCACGTGCCAGTGGAAGCACCATGCTCCGCGCTGGCTGACGACACTGCCGAGGAGCGGCTATGCCCGTACACATATGGAAGCGCTATGCTCCGCGCAGGTGATAAACAACTGAGGGTGGCCCCCGGGCCGCATCAACCTCAGGGAGCCCAGAGCTCAGTGTCTAGCCTCATCGTAACGCCTCCCCTCGGGAGTGCTGCGCGAGGGGGCTGGGCACGTGGGATGCGCCTGGGTCACACCCAGACGCACGCCGCCCAGCCAGGTCCCCCCGGGCCTGGTTCGTCGCGCGTCACTCCCCGAGCGGAGCGAAGGTACGAAGGCTGTTTGAGCGTCAAGGGGGACTCCTGAGCATCGCGACTCAGGAGCCTAACTGGTCACGTAGCCCCTCACTCCTTAGTTCCGAAAGGCTAACGGCGGTTGAGCTATGCGCGCGGCCGGGCTCTGCAGACGTAGAACGGTAGATCCACCCACATCACACATCCCTACTTGCTGTTCATGCGCCAAGGGGGACTCCTGAGCATCGCGACACAGGAGCCTAACTTGTCACATAGCCACTCACTCCTTGGCCTCGTCCTGGTTTCCGATTGGGACCAACTCTGGGTGAGGCATGCACGGGGCCGGGCTCTGCCGGCATAGAACATAAGCAAGTAGGAAGGAAAAGCGCAAATTTCAAGGAATTCAAAAGCAAATATTGCAGTCCACACTGTTATCTCAATGCCAAACGCAAGTTTAAACGCCTCCCCGAGGCATGATACATGTGTAGGAATTAAAGGAAGGACAGGAGCCACAATGGAGTCACTTGTCAGCGGTGGAGCAGCGTGGAGTGGGTTCGCCTCATGGAGCAGTGGGGTCGGCAGTGCCTTGCTTCGGCTTGGTGCTGAAGGCCCGGAACTTCCCCAGCAGAGCCTCCGCGCGACCCTTCACGACCTCGGCAGCGGCAGCGGCACGCTCGCCGCTTACTGGCTCCAGCAGGCTGTCGAGGTCGACGCCGGGATCGCGAAGGTAGATGTGGGTGAGGACCCGCGTCAGTGCTGACGAAGACAGGACACGCGCCTCAGCCTCGGCCGTGGGGCCAAGACCAAGGGCGACATCTTCAAGAACACGAACCAGGAAGAGAAGCAGCTTGGCGGGGCCGTCCTCGGTGCCAGCCAGCGGGCTCTCCAGGCTGCTGTCGTAAAGCGTCCTCAACGAGGAGCGAGCCTTCGCCTCCATCTCCGTGAAGGCCACGCGGTCCTCGGCCAGAACCAGGGCCTTGTCGTCTAGCTCGGCCTTCCTCGCCCCCAACTCCTGCTCTAGCACGCCTAGGCGGTCGCGGTGTTTCCTGAGCTTGACCTCCCTCTCCTTGACGGTCGCCTCGCGAGCCTTCACGCCTTCTTCCTGCTCTTGGCGAAGGTGGACCTCTTTCGCGAGCTGGTCCCGCAGGCCTTGCAGCTCGTCCTCCGGCGCCTTGCAACGACCATGGACGTCGACCACCTCCCCCAGGGATGCGTCACGAGCAGCCTTCGCCTCAAGGACGGCCTTCTTCTCCTCATCGCAAGCCGTCGAGGCCTGGACCAGCGCCGCCCGAATCGAAGTGTCGGAGCGAACCCTTCCTAAAGCCAGCTCCAAGCGCCCGGCCACCAAGCGAGGGTCGGCGCCAAGAAGATCCTGCCGCAGTCAGTCCAGCTTAGCAACAGCACGATCCAGAATGGCAGAAGGAGTCGGAGAGACAGTAGCCGGTGGAGTAGGAGGAGAAGGCAGCAGCGCGGCCACATCATCCTGAGGCGGAGTCTGCCGTGCCCCAACGGCTGTAGTGGCGGCGGCAAGCAAGGACACCTCGGGAGTCACTTGGGCCGTGGGGGCTGAGCTCGCCCCAGCCGGCTCAGCCAGGCCTCGCGAGGAAGACCGGGCAGGAGAAGCCTGTGCGTCGCGGTCACCCTCCTTCGCAGGCAGAGGCGCTGCCACGGATGGAACCTCAGGAGCTCCCTTCGACTTCTTTGCTGCGCGCGCCAGCCTATCCAAGAGATGCGGACGTCAAGCCTCAGAAGCAGAGCAAGAAATAAAGACAAGAATCAAATGCTTATGGGTCGTCGCCAGTGAGCTCAAGCGGCCTCCGGCCAAATTTGAAGCCTGAAAGCCGGCTGGAAGGGTCAACCTCGGGAAGCTTGGAAGCGGAAGGTGCGTCTGCGGTCCGCCTCAGGGCCGGGGCAGACCCGCGGGAGATCAGCCCGGTCCTGTCCTTCTTCGGGATCGGGGGCAAGCTCCCACCGTCCTGCTCGTCGTCATCCTCGTCGTCATCGCTCGGAGAGAGGCGGAGAACGCGGGACCTGCGCCGGGGGAGGGGATCCCTCGACTCTCCGTCAGTCGGCTCGAAGTCAGGCCCTTTTTCCCGCTCCCCTCCTTCCTCCTCTTCGCTGGAGTCGTCGGAGGGCACGTCCACCGGTTCCTCGGGAGTTTCCATGGGCACGGGCCCATCCCCGTTGAAGACGGGCATGGACTCCACTACATGCTCCCAGTCGTCGCGGAGGAACAAGGGCGTAGGAGCGCCCTCCAACCTCGCCACATCGCCCCCGACCAGAGATTGGAGGACCGCAGCCAGATCTCCGTCGGCCAAGGCCGCGGGGCTCGGATGGGGCCTCCACATCGGAAGTGAGTACTGACGAAGCGGAGCCAGCTGGTGCTCCAGGAATTCTCTCAGCAGCGAGGCGCTGGTCAGCTTCGCCGCCGCCATGTTGGCCGGCCTCAGATCCGCGTCCATCTTCTCCAACACCAGCTTCGCGCGGGGGTCCGCGAGCTCCGCTCGACCCCAATCGCTGGAGCTCGTGGGCTGCTCCATGGCCAAGATCAGCCGAGGGTGGATGCGCCCAGCATCCACCAAGACCCACTTGCTCCTGAAGCCCTCAATCCTTTTCCCAGGGTTCGAAATGGCAATGGCGCCACCATACACGATGAAGCTCGTGCACGCGGAAGCAGGACCGCGAGAGGTCCGGAGGTAGAAGTAGTGGCGCAGCAAGGCCACTGAGGTCTACACCCCTACGTGAGCCTCGCAGTAATAGGCGAAGATTGCCAGGAGAAGGACGGAGTTGGGGTGGAGATGCAGAGCCTGTAGCTTATAATGGCGGATGACAGAGAAGAAGAACTTGGAGAAGGGAGGCACCAGGCCAGCGGCAATGGCACTTACGAAGAACGGATAGAAGGTGCTCCCTTGACCCTCAGGGATGGCGGAGCCGGCCTTGAACACCTTCGCCCCGTTCATGCCCCGCGCCGTCGCCATCCGGCGCAACCGGGCAAGGCTCGCCTCCGACACGTTCGGCGAATCCAGGGCAGACGAGTACCAAGCTACGGCCGGGGGTTGATGTGGCGCCATGGCTTCCTGGGTCACACGGTCGGAGTAGATCTGGAAATTTTGGAGGAAGGAAGGAGAGGCGCAAGAAAGGGGATCTGAGCAGCAACCAGGGAAAGCAAAAAGCAAAGCCTAGGCGGATGCCGCTCCTTTATCAACTCGCGCGGTTGCTAAGGCGCCCACGTCCAATCAACCGCCACACGGCGCCCAAAGCCGCAGGCTGTTAGGGCCCGCGGCGCTTCGCTCTTGCCCTTCCGCCTCCCTACACGGCCAAGTCCGGGTGCACCTTGGGCCCGGGGGCTACTGTCGGCGTTCTGGGAACGAGGGTCCCCAGACTTGCCTGCCTGCGTCTTGCGGCGTGGCTCAAATGGGGGCCCAGCACGGCTCATCTTCACCAACACAGACCCAAGACCCTCGCGAGGGGCCAAGCCTCGCGGGGCGGACGACACGGAGCTTCCTCAGGCACGGCCTCATCAGGCTGGCTCGTGAGGAGGCGGAGAGATCAAGGCGGGGTACCTCACGAGGTGCCCGTGACGCAAGCCATGACGACCAAGGGTGCCAGGTGGGTGCCAGCCCGCGCAGTGTCCTCCTTTCCCCTTTGGTGCAAAGGGGGCAAGCGCAACCGCGGAGTACCGAGGCATCAGGAAAAGGTTGCCATTTCGGTGCAACAAGACCAAGGCCAGGAGGACTGCAAGACGGAGGTCATCATGGAGCCCAAGACGGCGTCACCACCAGAGCTTTGTGCAGGCGAAGACTACTTTTGTCAGGATAACTGGTACTAGCTGTACCCTTCCAAATTAGCCCGCCATTGTTGGCTCCCTTCCCGCTCGATATTTGGGAAGAGGACCAAGGCCTCCATAAATAGGACCAGCCACCCGCAGGATGGGAAGGCAGCGAGGTGAGAGGTTGGAGGTTGGAGATCAACAATCGGAGAGAGAGAGAGAGAGAGAAGGGTGACTGGACTCCTCCCAGCAGTTCATCGCCCCAGCCAAGAACAGACCCTCGCGAGGCTGTTCTTCCTTGTATTGTTCATCATCATCAGCCCAAGAGGCAATCCACCACACCACACACTGGAGTAGGGTATTACACCACAACGGTGGCCCGAACCAGTATAAATCCCGTGTCTCTTGTGTTGTTCTTTTCATAGCTTAGATCTTAGCGAGGCGGAGGGGTGCGGGTAGGTAGGAGGCGAAATCTCCGCGCGCACCCCAGTGTTCGAACCTCAAGGGTCTGCCGGAACCCGAAATCCGACACTTTTTGTAGCAAAGGACAAACCTGGACAAACTCTTATATGAAGGAAAGCGCTTCCGAGGACACATGGGAATTATCGTCAAGCTAGTTTTCACCACTTTCATATGATTCGCGTTCGGTACTTTGATAATTTGATATGTGGGTGGACTGGTGCTTGGGTATTGTCCTTACTTGGACAAGCATCCCACTTATGATTAACCCCCATTGCAAGCATCCGCAACTACAACAAAAGTATTAAGGTAAACCTAACCATAGCATGAAACATATGGATCCAAATCAGCCCCTCACGAAGCAACGCATAAACTAGGGTTTAAGCTTCTGTCACTCTAGCAACCCATCATCTACTTATTACTTCCCAATGCCTCCCTCTAGGCCCAAACAATGGTGAAGTTTCATGTAGTCGATGTTCACATGACACCACTAGAGGGAAGACAACATACATCTCATCAAAATATCGAACGAATACCAAATTCACATGACTACTAATAGCAAGACTTCTCCCATGTCCTCAGGAACAAACGTAACTACTCACAAAGCATATGCATGTTCATGATTAGAGGGGTATTAATATGCATAATGGATCCGAACATATGATCTTCCACCAAGTAAACCAACTAGCATCAACTACAAGGAGTAATCAACACTACTAGCAACCCACAGGTACCAATCTGAGGTTTGGATACAAAGATTGGATACAAGAGATGAACTAGGGTTTGAGATGAGATGGTGCTGGTGAAGATGTTGATGGAGATTGACCCCCTTCCGATGAGAGGATCGTTGGTGATGACGATGGTGATGATTTCCCCCTCCCGGAGGGAAGTTTCCCCGGCAGAATAACTCTGCGGGAGCCCTAGATTGGTTCCACCAAGGTTCCGCCTCGTGGCGGCGGAGTTTCTTCCCGAAAGCTTTCTTATGATTTTTTCCTCGACGAAAGACCTCATATAGCAGAAGATGGGCAACGGAGGGCCACCAGGGGGCCCACGAGGCAGGGGGCGCCCGGGGGGTAGGGCGCGTCCCCCACCCTCATGGCCAAGGTGTGGCCCCCTCTGGAACTTTCTTCGCTCAGTATTTTTTATATATTCTGGAAATACCTTCCGTCAAGTTTCAAGACTTTTGGAGCTGTGCAGAATAGGTCTATAATATTTGCTCCTTTTCCAGCCCAGAATCCCAGCTGCCGGCATTCTCCCTCTTCATGTAAACCTTCTAAAATAATAGAGAATAGGCATAAGTACTGTGACATAATGTGTAATAACAACCCATAATGTAATAAATATCGATATAAAAGCATGATGCAAAATGGACGTATCAGACGCCAAGATAATTAAGCTATAGTAATTCCCTGCTAATAGTGCCATGTCATCACATTACAGTTGCTAACCCTCACTTGATCCACATCATGATTCAAATTCAAATTCAAATTTAAGTCCAAAATTCAAAGTTCACAAACATGAAAAACTAAAATGCTGATCATGTGACAAATATTCACTTCTTAATATTGGTGGTGAACCAACTTTTTATAAAGTGGCTTAGTGCCCTAAAATAAAAGAAAACAGGGGCAATAAAAAAAGGAAAAGGCTATAAAAAGGAAAGCTTCCCCTACCCCTGGGCCTCGGCCCACTAGGCCTATCCCAGCAGACCGACCCAGCCGGCCCACCTTGCCCTCCCGGTTGCTCCCCCTCGCCTCCCTGATCTCCCGACCCAGTCGCTACAGCGGCGAGCTCCCACCGAGCCACCTCGCCGACGCCGACGCTGGGAGGGGATAAGGGCGACGCCTCGGGCCCCTCCCACTCCCCTGCCACTCCCACTTCCCCTCTCCCCCTCTGCCTCCCCCTAGATCTCACCCACTCTCCTCTCGCTTCCTCTCCCTTCTCCCTCTCACACAAGCACTCGTGCGCATCTGTCGCCGTGCCGACGCCATGGACGCAGCCACCGCGCTCTCCTTCGCCGGAGACCACGTAGGGGAGAACCTTCGCCATCTAGCACATCGCCTGCGCCATCGGGCTCGAGCATGGAACCCTACATCGACGAGATCGGCTCCACCTTCCACCTTCGGTCGTCGTGGATCCCCGCCGAGGATCGTCATCTTCAAGCCTTCTCCAAGCCCACTGCCTGACCCGTCCTCCTCACTGTGAGCTTCGCCGTCGTTTCCCCTCTTGCGCCCTTTGTTTAACACGCCGTAGGCCGCCGCACGTCATCTTGCCTGGAGCTGCGCTAGCCGTGCTTCCGACTGTGTCCCGCCGCACGCAGGGCCATGCCCCGCCTCTGCTCACCGTCGCTGCCGCCAGACGTAGCCCCGATCGACACGCTCACTGACCCGTCGTCACGCCCCCAACATCACGTGCACGCGCCCATAGGTCCCTGCGCCTCGCCCACGCCCTCGCGGCCGTGTCCGCAGTCCTCGCTCGTCCGCGTGTCTGCGCGACTGCGCCCTACCCGACCCGCTCCGGCGACACCCGCATAGCCCCACGACCGATGCTCCCTGATACTCACCTCCTGCGCTGCTGCAGCCCGCCGCCGCGTGCTGTCGTTGCCCTACACTACTGCCACTACGTCGCTGCTGCCCGGCCGTGCCAGCCGTCGCTAGCCGGTGTTGTCCGCGCGCGCGAGATCGCGCCCGGCGCTGCTTGCTGCTCCCCGTGCTGATGCTCTACTTGCTGCCGCACTCCTGCTGCTTCTTAGCGCTGCTCTGCCTATACTACTACTAGTACAGTAGCAGCGCTAGCTAGCTTTTTAATTTCTACTCCGAGTAACCCCCTTGACTGCCCCTAAACTGTGGCTAAACAACTACTAACATGGCTAAAGAAAATATGAGTAGAAAGTATACTTGACAACTCCATTTTATCTCACTGGACCAAACCCTTTTGATCCATAGATTAAATCCTATGAAAATCACAAAAGGCTATGTTCTGTTAACATTAACAGAATAACCGAAAACAGCTTTATTTTCATAGCTACTTTAGAGCTGTTGTTGATCAAGCAACTGAACTCTATCATGGATGTAAATGGTACTAACATGTAGATCACAGAAAAATGCTCAAAATTAATATAAGGCACAAAATCATACGAGCTACAGAGCAATAGTTGTAGCCATTTGAAAACAGCTAAGTGATGTTTTAAAAACTAGCGAGTTCCCACACTTAGCAAAATTTCAGGGATTTTCAGGATATTGTTTAAATCTTTAAAAAAATCATAGAAAATAATCCGTAACTCTGATGAAAAAGTTATATATATGAAAGTTGCTCAGAACCACGAGACAAATCCGAATACGTGGTCCGTTCGTCTGCCACACGTGCCTAGCATAGCAAACATGCAACCTTCCCCATCCGGTTCGTCTGTCCAAAAATGCCTAACTTCGGGAAAACTTTCCCGGATGTTATCCCCCTTTGCGGGTATTGTGTAGCACTGTGTTAGAACACCCCTAGCACCGCGTATCATCATGTCATGCTTAGTAATTTATCTATGTGCTTTGTATTTACTGTTTCTCCCCCTCTTCTTCTCTACGGTAGACACCAAGACTGTTGCTGATGTCCCTGTGATCGACTGCGTCGACGATGACCCTTCTTCCCTTTCATCGGAGCTTCCAAGTAAGCCCCCTTTTGATCATCCCGATATCGCCCATTCCATCCTCTCATGTTTGCATTAGATTTTGCTATTGTTATTGATTGCTCATATTCTGATGCATAGCCTGCTTTTGTAACCTGCTTATTGTTACCTACCTACTTATCCTAAACTGCCTAGTATAGGTTGGTTAGTGATCCATCAGTGACCCCCACCTTGTCCTTGTTGCCCCTGCTTCATCATCGACGACTCGGTCAACGTGATTGACGACCAGAGCCCGACACCTCACATAACATCACGCCCCTTTTGTTGCTCGACTCTGCAGAGCTACTATCGAGTGTCGAGGGTGAGACCTCACAACACTCTCCCGATGACAACTCTGTAGTGTAGCTATTCGGTCGTGGTCAACGAGGGTGGTTCCTCCTTCACCACTCCTGATATGACTCTGTCGTGCACCCCCTCAAGTGTGAACCTCGAGTGTGGTTCCTCTTATGTTCACCTTGATGATTACATCGAGTGGAATCCACTGGGGGTGATTCCTCGGGTTTTCTCCTTGATGTTTGGACACACAGTTCCCCAGACTTTACTTGAGACCATTGTTGAAGTCGGGTCGGCCCCGAGGGGTACCCGCGAGTTGATGTGAAAGTCTGGCGGGCCCGTAGAGCACCCGCAAGTTAATTATGTGGCACGACCGGGCATTCTGGGCCCTTGCCGTAAGTCCCCGAGACGGGGCAACGGGGTCACATCGATCGGGAGTCTCTGCTCGTCTCCGCAAGCTAATAATACACTATGGTTTGGGTATTTGTTCTGAGTTGGCCTTTGGCCTTTACGCACTAACCACCACGCGAGAATAGTTATGGGCCTCGACGATGTAGTATCAGCCGAAGCTTTGTTAGACGTCCAATTCAACATTGCGGCATGGCTGGGCCGACACCGCATGGTAGAGCCTGGACCCCCATGTAGAGCCTGGACCCACCCTGCACGCAATGACCCGGAGTGCAACGGACGATGGATCAAGACCCCGGAGTGCTTAGGATGTAGACCGGCGGGGACCTCTCTGCTCAGCCTAGGTAGGGCTACGACATGTTGATCTTCTGAGGTCGGGCATTGACCCAGAAAGGTGTGTCCGGCCAGAGTGATCGAGCGTGTTGGGTAACATGGTGCACCCCTGCAGGGAAGATTATCTATTAATAGTCGTGTCCACGGTAACGGACGTTCAGACTTATATCCTGATCTAATACAACTAGAAATGGATACTTGAGATATGTGGCTCCGGGATTGCTTTCTCGTGGGGAGTCGAGGAAGGATCTTTGGGCATTAATGCTACAACATGCTTGTTAATTAAACTGCTATTCTTTACTCTTTCTACATGCTGCAAGATGCTTGGAGCTGCTTGAAGATGCTAGTCTTCGATAGGCTAGGCCTTCCCCTCTATTCTGGCATTCTGCAGTTCAGTCCACAGATACATACCTTCCTTTGATACCAATGCATATTTAGTATAGATCTAATGCTTGCGAGTACATTGGATGAGTACTCACGGTTCCTTTGCTACCCCCTTTTCCCCTTTGTTCCTTCTTTCCGTTCGTTGCAACCAGGTGGTGGATTCCTGGAGCCAGATGCCACCACCGACGGATACTACTACATGGAGGCCGCCGAAGACCAGGAGTAGTTAGGAGGTCCCAGGCAGGAGGCCTTGCCTCTTCGATTGTTGTTGCTTTTGTGTTTGCCTTCTTAAGGCATCCTTGTTTAATTTATGTCTATACTCAGATATTGTTGCTTCCGCTGACGCTTGTGTATTGAGTTTGTATTCGATTCCTCGAGCCCCTGGCTTGTAATATGAAGCTTGTATTATTTTATTTGTGTCTAGAGTTGTGTTGTGATATCTTCCCATGAGTCCCTGATCTTGATCGTACACATTTGCGTGTATGATTAGTGTACGGTCGAAGTTGGGGCATCACAAGTTGGTATCAGAGCAGACTACCTATAGGAACCCCCTTTCCAACTCCTTGGCCGAAGTTGAGTCTAGTCTTTGAAATCTGTTTTACTAACATGGCTGTGTGGCTTACGACCCCACGCCGCCATTGGGTGGTATTAGGATCTTTTACTCCTCATCTATACTCTGGGACTCTGATCTCTCTTCTATTCGGGTTAAATGATTTTGCTAAATCTATCCTAGGTTCCCGTGATCACATCCACCCGGAGATTTGTATTACGCCTTTCCTGAATTGTGGTCCAGGATCTGCTTCACAATATTCAGTGACTGTAGGATCCTCATATCGAGGGCACCCTACATCGTCACTTGCAAATCCCTCACTCCGGTGGTTTTCCCCGACGTTGATGTAGCCTTAACTATGTCCCATTGATGTATCCCTCCATCGCGTGCATGCGTGCCGCCTAGTATGTCTATGATGTTTCTCTTGTCCGAACTCATACAAACAACGTGTAACTGGCTCCGTATATGTATCGGTATGTATTTAATGACTACTGCTTCGTACATACTGTGCCTTTGCTCATTGTTTCGATTACATCATGAATGATTCCATACACTTGCACCAACCCTTGCTGAACTAACCCCTGTTGCATTTAAGCAGGATGGTTAGACCCGCTGGTCGTGGCCGTGGTGGCGCCAATCCACCACCACCCGAGTACATGGACGGTATGAGCCAATAGGTTGAACTGTATCACCTGTTCATGGAAGGAGTCATGGCTCAATTTCCGCATCCCGATATGAATCAGTAACCAGCCCTAATGACTCTACCAGACTTTGCACGTCTCAACCATGTCAACTATCGCAGCTCAACTTAGCTCCTTGATGCTGATGACTGGGTCCGTCACATCACTTTCGAGTTGGAGTTTGCTGATGTAGCCCCCACTAACTGTGTCACCTTCATGGCTTACTACCTGAAAGGTCCAGCTGCTCAATGGTGGGACAACCACATGCGTCCGCCATCACTTTCCCAGAATTTCAAGCTGCATTCTGCGAGCCAATGTCGAACCACCGTGGTTACTCCCAATGCCCCTATTGAAATTGAAGGGCTGGAATTCCTTATTTCCCCCATTGCTACGAAGTCATCCAATGTTGACCTCATTCTGGGAATGGAATGGTGGTAAACCCATTGCGCTTCTATCATTTGCGCCACTAAAACCGCCCATCTACTACATCCTTTGAATGAGATAGTAAGCTACCATGCTCATCTTGTTTGAAATGTTGAAGCACATATTTATTCCTTGAATGCGTTAAACGCTTCTCCTCTTGTGAGAATTGAAGACGCTCTGGTCATTTGTGAATTCCAGGATGTTTTTCCAAAAGAATTACCCAGTCCATGGCCTTGAACTTGCTGTAGTTAAATTTGCACTATAGTTGTGGCGGCATTATCTTCCCGATAATCGTTGCGAGATCTTCACCAATCATCAAAGTCTGGAGTATCTGTTTACTCAGCAAGATCTGGATCTCCGTCAACAACGATGTATGAAACAATTACAGACTATGACTAGGGTATTTCTTATACCCCTGGAAAAGCTAATGTCATGGCCAATGCCCTGAGTCGCAAGTCTTATAGCAAGAACCCCATGGCTTATAAAGCTCAGCGCCTGCAAGATGATCTCACTTTAGAGAGCATCCAATCCGCCTTCTCGATCAAGCTGAACGCCGCACCCCTCAGAGGGCTATCAAATTTCTAAAAGGTTCAGTGGTCAAATCCTTCTGAAGATGAAGCCACTTGGGAACTCGAGGATCGTCTTTCTGATGAATACCTCATTTTTGTTTCCTTCTACCTCCTAAATCTCAGGACGAGATTTATTGTAGTGAAGGAGAATTGTGACGTCCAGATAATTAAGCTACAGTAATCCCCCGCTAATGGTGCCATGTCATCACATTACTGTTGCTAACCCTCACTTGATCCACATCATGATTCAAATTCAAATTCAAATCTAAGTCCAAAATTCAAAGTTCACAAACATGAAAAATAAAATGTTGATCATGTGACAAATATTCACTTCTTAATATTGGTGGTGAACCAACTTTTTGTAAAGTGGCTTAGTGCCCTAAAATAAAAGAAAACAGGGGCAATAGAAAGAAGGAAAAGGCTATTAAAAAGGAAAGCTTCCCCTGTCCTTGGGCCTCGGCCCACTAGGCTATCCCAGCAGACCGACCCAGCCGGCCCATCTTGCCCTCCCGGTTGCTCCCCCTCGCCTCCCTGATCTCCTGACCCAGTCGCTACAGCGGCGAGCTCCCACCGAGCCACCTCGCCTGCGCCGACGCTGGGAGGGGATAAGGGCGACGCCTCGGGCGCCCCTCCCACTCCCCTGCCACTCCCACTTCCCCTCTCCCCATCTACCTCCCCCGTAGATCTCGCCCACTCTCCTCTCGCTTCCTCTCCCTTTTCCCTCTCACACGAGCACTCGTGCGCATCCGTCGCCGTGCCGACGCCATGGACGCGGCCACCGCGCTCTCCCTCGCCGGAGACCACATAGGGGAGAACCTCCGCCATCCGCCACATCGCCTGCGCCATCGGGCTCGAGCATGGAACCCTACATTGATGGGATTGGCTCCACCTTCCACCTTCGGTCGTCGTGGATCCCCGCCGAGGATCATCGTCTTCGAGCCTTCTCCGAGCCCACTGCCTGACCCGTTGTCCTCACTGTGAGCTTCGATGTCGCTTCCCCTCTTGCCCCCTTCGTTTAACAACGCCATAGGCCGCCGCACGTCGTCTTGCCCGGAGCTGCACTCGCCGTGCTTCCGGCTGCATCCCGCAGGTGCCCGTGGCCCCACCGTCTCGCGCAACTGCGCCCTAGCCCGCGGGCGCCACACGCCCGCGTCATTGAGCCCGCCGCACCCAGGGTCGTGCCCCGCCTCCGCTCACCGTCGCCACCGCCAGACGTAGCCCCGGTCGACGCGCTCACCGAGCCATCGTCACGCCCCCAGCATCACGTTTACGCGCCCACAGGTCCCGGCGCCTCACCCTCGCCCTCGTGGCCGTGTCCACAGTCCTCGCTCGTCCGCGTGCCTGCGCGACTGCGCCCTACTCGACCAGCTCCGGCGACACCTACATAGCCCCACGACCGCTGCTCCCTGATGCTCACCTCCTACGCTGCTGCAGCCCGCCGCCGCGTGCTGCCATTGCCCTACGTTGCTGCCACTACGCCGCTGCCGCCCGGCAGTGCCCGTCATCGCTAGCCGGCATCGTCTACGCGTGCGACGTCACGCCCGACGCTGCTTGCTGTTCCCCGTGCTGACGCTCTGCTTGCTGCCGCACTCCTGCTACTTCTTAGCGCTGCTCTGCCTATACTACTACTAGTACTGTAGCAGCGCTAGCTAGCTTTTTAATTTCTACATCGTGTAACCCCCTTGACTGCCCCTAAACTGTGGCTAAACAACTACTAACAGGGCTAAAGAAAATATGAGTAGAAAGTATACTTGACAAACTCCATTTTATCTCACTGGACCAAACCCTTTTGATGCATAGAATAAATCCTATGAAAATCACAAATGGCTATGTTTTGTTAACAGAATAACCGAAAATAGCTTTATTTTCATAGCTACTTTAGAGCTGTTGTTGATCAAGCAACTGAACACTATCATGGATGTAAATGGTACTAATATATAGATCACAGAGAAATGCTCAAAATTGATATAAGTCACAAAATCATACAAGCTACAGAGCAATAGTTGTAGCCTTTTGAAAATAGCTTAGTGATGTTTTAAAAACTGGCGAGTTCTCAGACTTAGCAAAATTTCAGGGATTTTCAGGATATTGTTTAAATCTTTAAAAAAATCATAGAAAATAATCCGTAACTTCGATGAAAAAGTTATATATATGGAAGTTTCTCAGAACGACGAGACGAATCCGAATACGTGGTCCGTTCGTCTGCCACACGTGCCTAGCATAACAAACATGCAACTTTTTCCCTCCGGTTCGTTTGTCCTAAAATGCCTAACTTCGGGAAATCTTTCTCGGATGTTATCCCCTGTCAGTGTCAAAACCGGCGGATCTCGGGTAGAGGGTCCCGAACTGTGCGTCTAAGGCGGATGGTAACAGGAGGCAGGGGACATGATGTTTACCCAGGTTCGGGCCCTCTTGATGGAGGTAATACCCTACGTCCTGCTTGATTGTTCTTGATGATATAAGTATTACAAGAGTTGATCTACCACGAGATCGTAGAGGCTAAACCCTAGAAGCTAGACTATGGTATGATTGTATGTTGTCCTACGGACTAAACCCTCCGGTTTATATAGACACCGGAGGGGGCTAGGGTTACACAGAGTCGGTTACAAGGGAGGAGATCTACATATCCGTATTGCCAAGCTTGCCTTCCATGCCAAGGAAAGTCCCATCCAGACACGGGACGGAGTTTTCAATCTTGTATCTTCATAGTCCAACAGTCCAGCCAAAGGATATAGTCCGGCTGTCCGGAGACCCCCTAATCCAGGACTCCCTCAGTAGCCCCTGAACCAGGCTTCAATGACGATGAGTCCGGCGCGCAGATCCGTCTTCGGCATTGCAAGGCGGGTTCCTCCTCCGAATATTCCATAGAAGATTTTGAACACAAGGATAGTGTCCGGCTCTGCAAAACAAGTTCCACATACCACCGTAGAGAATAATATTTCCACAAATCTAATCCGCTAACACATTTTGACAGCACAACATTATGTCATGGCCCGGTAATTATTTCGAACCGTTTTTCTCAACCAGCACCGCACATATCGCGAGGCGGTTTTCCTGACACATCTTGTCAAAGCAGAGATTGTGTCCCCCTTATTACAGGATTCTCATCAATACGGGCGTGGGTAACCCAATCGTGTCTGTTGGTATGACTCCTCGATTTTACGCAAGTACCAAACGGCCACGAGGAGGACGCTTGATATTCACCCTATTTATAAAGAGGCCAAGGCCTGTCCTTTTTTCCTCTCGTGCTCAATCGAATCCTTCCCCCTCCTCGAGTTCCAACACCCAAGGCTCAGGTCAGGTGCTTCGGACCTTTAACCATGTCCGGATCCATCCTCCAAGGTCAGTGGATGCCTTCCTTTGTCACAGAGGAGGACATGAAGAAGCTGAGAGAGGCTAGGTATCTGACCGCCGAAATCTCGCACAGGCCGCCTGCCCGGGGGCAGGTCATCCCCACACCCGAACCCAATGAGAGCATTGTGTTCATCTCTCACTTCCTCCGAGGACTAGGCCTCGCTCTGGATCCCTTTGTTAGGGGGACCATGTTCTATTATGGGCTGGATTTCCATGATCTGGCCCCGGATTCCCTCCTTCACATCTCGTCGTTCATCCTCGTGTGTGAGGCCTTCCTCCGCATTACCCCACACTTCGGCCTATGACTCAAGACTTTCAATGTGAAGCTGAAGATGATCGAGGGGCGACACGCAGAGTGCGGAGGTGCCGTAATAAGCAAAAGCGCCGATGCTCCATGCCCGGAGGGTTCCTTCCCAGAGGTGTCCAGTTTGTGACAGCAGGAGTTGTTTTATATCACAGCTCCCCGGAGTACCCAGTGGGTAGCCGCCCCAGCCTTTCGCTCGGGCCCTCCACCACAAATGGCGTCATGGATCAACAAGGGGCTGAATTGGGGGCCATTAAATGATGTGCCGATATTGCAGAGTCGCATCCGAGATCTCCTTGAGAGAGATGTCAGCATGGTCTCGGTAATGCAAGTTATGCTAGTTCGTCGGGTCCCGCCTTGCAAACGTCGACCCCTCTGAATGTGGGAGTTCAACCCGGAAGGACCGCAAACTATTCAGCACTTCCTCGGCATGACGCTCGATGAGATGTACAAATTTTTCTTCGGACCCCGAATGAAGTGTCCGGACACCACCGAGGATGCGGGCCTGAGCTGTAATTGCCCTGATACACAAGTAAGTAATCCCATGGCCGAACATGCTGTCTTTTTATTTATCATAACAACATTTTGAAAAGCCGCTCTTTGACCAGGACTGGATAACCAAGGCGAAGATGATCAGGTGTTTGGCCCCCCTTCCCGAAGGCCCGACCAATCCCGTACTAGACAGAATGTTGGAGCCGGCGCCTTAACAGACGCCCTCAGAGGAAGATAAAGGGGGGAATAAAGAGGCTGAAAGCGGGCCTCACTCACTATTCGTCCAAACCGGGGGAATTAGCGCCTCCGCGAAGGAGGATAACCAGGGAGAAGAATCTGACATTCCCTCTCCCCGAGGAAGGAAGAGGACCACCTCTGAAGACCCGGAAACAAATGTTTCCAAACGGGGGAAGAAATCTTCGCTAGAGGGTCCTGCCTCGGAGGGTACTCTTGCCGCACAGTGTCCGCAAAGGGATCAGCCCAGGACCGAGCTGTAAGTAAACAAAAAGTACTTAATAGTGAAAATATCCTACATTACTTCTAAAGATAATAACCGAAGCTTATATCTTGTAGTTCGGATCGTAGCCCTTCTCGACAGAGTTCGTCTTCGGGGGATCTTCTTCCGGAGATGCTGGAGAGCAAAACACCTCCCCCTGCTACCCCGCCTAATGAGGCGGGCGACCCTGAAGTGTCGTCGCGGAGGGTTTCTCCTGATCCGCCAAGGCCAGAGGGTAATCCTTTGGCCACCCGAAGTCCTCAGTATTCGGCTCCTAAAGAGAGCAACAGAAAGAGTCCGGAATCGTATAGTATGCGGTCAAATGCACTGAAGGATATTCTGGAGCAAGCAGCCATCTCAGAAGCGCATCGTACACTAATGGGTACGGTGATTGAAAGGATTTCATCCGCCGAAAGCGGGTTGCATGAAGCTTTTATGAGTCTGCTGAAAGGCTTTGAGGTACGTGAAATAATGTATGTTTTTGACAGTACCACACACGTTAGGTGTGCCCTATGCAGATAGTAGCCCCTGAGACTCTGGTTGCCGTCGAGGACGGTGACAAACAGAGGATCATAGTCCCAGGTAATAATCAGGCCGCCTTCATGTGCAGGTGGCTGAAGGTCCGGTGGCTAGCCGGACTGATGAGTTTGCCGAGCTAAAGCGGCAACTTGATGCGGCAGATGCCGACATCGTGCTTGTCTACAAGCGACTTGACGAGGCACTGGGTATGTGATTTCTCCGGTGATCACCACATAGTAAGAGGAGCATGATGCCAGTATCTTTAATATGTTGTGACTGCAGATGGAGCTGCCACTGTGGAGATCCTTCGGGCGGAGCTTGCCCGAGCCAAGGAACAAGCCAGAGATAGTGATGCGGCTGCTCTAAAGGCGGTTGAAGAGCTGAGGGCCAAACAGGCCGCGCATTGCCAGAGCAAGGAAAGAACGACCAAGATGGCCGCTGAGTTGAAAGACACTGCCGACCGTTACCAGCTTCTTGAAAAAGAAAGCCGAGCAAAGGCGACGAACCTGGAGAAGGCCATGGTAGCAGCCAAGGAAACCCGCTCCAAAATCAGAGCGACGAAGGAGGAGCTGCGTCAAGCTGGAGATATCGCGGCTTGGTAGCCCTTTTTGTTGCGGACTAAGTTCCGAGTTCCGAAGTATGCCCCTCTTGATCAACTATGGAGTTCTGCAGACGCATACGTGGATTTGGCAGCAAGTGCTGCTGATGCGGCCGAGTACTTCAAGGATCAAAAAGATCATGAAGTGGAAAAGATGTTCTGGTCACAGTTTCATGCTCCAGTACGTCCGCTGCTGTTGGATGAGCGAATGACCGAGTGGGCCGAGCTCCATAGGTTGTCCGGACTTGCCATGAGGTCTATCGTGGATCAACTGTGGCCGGAAGGGACAAGGCTGAATAGTTATTTTAGTTTAGTGCAACAATTCCTTGGTTCTGTGCCACACATCGACGCTATGAAGAGGTCGACATGCATAGAGGGTGCGCGGATGGCACTTGCCCGTGTCAAGACATACTGGGCAGAGATGGAGGCCACCACTATTGCAACACAGGGTTCGGCCGCGGGCCGAGTAGCTGCCGAGCACTACTTTGAAGAAGTCCTTGAAGGCGCTCGTTCGATAGAGGCTCAGTGCTCGAAGAATATTATGTTCTAGTGACATGTATTCCCATTGTAAAAACAATGTTTTATTGAATTATAAAGGCCGTGTTTATACTTTTGCCTGAAAGTATTATGATGCCTCCTGTGCGGCCGTTTATGTATATATGTATATAACCTAAAAGTTTGCAGTCGTCGGCTTTAGCCCCCACGCATATAATGTGGGGGTGTTCACAAAAAACGCGTATTCACACTTGATCCAACATCTTGGTCCATGAAGGAGGTGGTAGCGCAGCGAACGAGGCAATCAGACTACATTGCTTTAGCACTTTCACATAGCCATAGGAGTTTGACGGTGGGACTACTATATAGCCCCTGGTACTTCTGTGCTCGTTCGAATACGGGGGGCGTACGTACATGACCGGGAAACGACCCTTCATTAATGCGGAGGAATCCCGAAGATTCCGCTAAGTCATCGAGTGGTTGACCAGTCTCGCGCTTTATCATGACAATCAGTTTTCGGCTTTCTCTACTGAGGTGCTCATCTGAATGAACCAGGGCACAATCGCAGTAGTTCTCCCAGTGCTATCTTAGCCGATATAGCGGAACGTAAGGTACCAAAACATGGGAGCCGAGCAAATCCAACATTTGACCAAAGACATGATTCGGAGCTGATGCATATAAGGCCAAACTCGCGACGCCGAACACTCCCTAAGGTATTCGGTCTTTATAACATATGCCAGGCTGAACACTGCCCTTAATAATAAACCCCGAGTGTCCAGGTACATGCAATACCCTGACGTGGCCACATGCCAATAACGTCAGCATCCTTCTCAGTTGTATTGAGTATCCGGAGGATGTGAACAAAAAGAGACAGTAAAAAAAGGTTACGCAGGGTCTTAATCTGAAAAGAAAGCTTTGAGCGGGTCCCTACTGCACGTCTGCGCCTGTGTCTCCGTTGTGCCATGTCCTGGACGGGTGTAGCACGATTGTCATAGGTAAAAGAGAAGAACTTAGGTGGAAGTTGCCGTGCCAGAAAATTGGTTATTATCAATAAACCATTAAAATTCAAGATAAGTCAAGTTGAGCCAAACTAGCCCTGATTACACACGAGAAGACCCTGGTACCGTCTATGGGGGTTTAACCATCAAACCAATCTCATGTATATGTGGTGATGCGCCGGACTCGTCTAACCGTGTCCGTGGTCTTGATGACCTTTCATTTATTCTGGTTGGTGAGGTCGTCTAGTGTTCGGCTGTTAAAGCCGCCGCACATTCTTCCGCGCGTAGAGAACGCTCAATATTTCCACTAACTGTGATGGTGCCACGTGGACCTGGCATCTTAAGCTCGGAAGTTGTCGGGAGAACTGAATACAACCTCTAGTAATAGAGAGCCGTACATCGGGCCTTTGGGCCTGGTATTACTCCCTTGAAGGTAGTATTACTGTGGCTTATTTTTGTTGGATCTATCCCCATTTTGCGGACTGTGTCGTGATATATCAGATTTAGACCACTGCCGCCGTCCATAAGGACTCGTGTGAGATTGTATCCGTTTATTATTGGGTCTAACACCAAGGCAGCCAATCCTTCATGTCGGATGCTTGTTGCATGATCCCCGCGATCAAAAGTGATCGGGCAGGTCAACCAGGGGTTGAACTTAGGGGTGACGGGCTCTATGGCGCGTATATATCGGAGTGCATGTTTGCTTCTCCTCTTCGTCACATGGATCATGTTTACTATTTTAACCTCTAGTGGGAATTTTTCTGTCCTCCAGTGCTTTGCTGGCGAGGGTCGTCCTCGTCTTCGCTTGGTGTCTCCCCCCCTTGTGTTCGGCATTTAGCTTACCGCCCCGCTTGAAGACCCAACATTCTGTGTGGGTGTGATTTGCAGGTTTATCGGGGGGTGCCATGAATCTGACATAGTTTGTCAAGAATCTTGTTTAGGCCAGATGGTCCATCTCTGCTGCCTTTGAAAGGCTTTTTCCGCTGACCTGGTCGAGAGTCCCTGAATCCGGCGTTTACCGCCGTATTATTTGGGCTATCTTCTTTATTTCAACGCTTGTTTTTATTGCGTCGTGGTTTTCCATTGCCATCCCTGACTTCGGATGTGCTTAGGTCGATGGTGCTACTGCGGGCTAACCAGCTATCTTCGCCCGCGCAAAAGCGGGTCATGAGGCTTGTCAGGGCTGCCATTGTTCTCGATTTTTCTTGGCCGAGGTGTTGGGCGAGCCATTCATCTCGGACGCTGTGTTTGAAAGCTGCTAAGGCTTCGGCGTCCGGACAGTCGACGATTTGGTTCTTCTTAGTGAGAAACCTGTTCCAAAGCTTTCGGGCTGACTCTCCGGGCTGTTGAATTATATGACTTAAATCGTCTGCATCCGGAGGTCGGAGATAGGTCCCTTGAAAATTAGCCCTAAAAGTGTCCTCGAGCTCCTCCCAACTTCCAATTGAGTTTTCGGGGAGGCTTTCCAGCCAGTGTCGAGCTGGTCCTTTAAGCTTGAGGGGCAAGTATTTGATGGCATGGAGATCATCTCCGCGAGCCATATGGATATGGATGATAAAGTCCTCAATCCAGACCCCAGGGTCTATGGTCCCGTCGTACGCCTCTATGTTCACTGGTTTGAATCCTTCTGGGAATTCGTGGTCTAGCACCTCATCGGTGAAACATAGGGGGTGTGCGGAACCCCTGTATTTAGATGTACCATGGCATTCAGACGGTTGTAGTATTCGGTTTTGATTTTGTGCCGGAGCGCGCTTACTAGATCCATAGATGGATCTGATCGTACCATATTTTTGGCGCAAGTCCTCATGTAGATCGTGTGTTGACTTATGTGCGACCTTGTTAGCCGCTCTATTGCGGTCACAAGGTGGTTGATCCGGCCGGTTGGCTGTTTCATTTTTCGGCTGTGTGGGCTCTAAGGCCTCATCGTCAAATTCAGGTAATAACTTGCGCTTTGGATAGCTCTTTGTGTGGTAACTTCCACCATACTTTTCTTCGTTGTCGAGCACTTTGTTCCACCTGTTGTTGAGCGTATTTTGTGCGGCCTTAAGCCTTTGCTTCTGCTTCTTCAGACTCCTCGCTGTGGCAATAAGGCTTCTGCGGAGGTTCTCTTGCTCCAAGTGCGTTTCCAGGATGATGTGTGCATCTTCGTCCGGACTGTTTTCCTCCCCAGAGGGGGTTTGATGAGCCTTATCCTCGGCGTTGCCATGTTCGGATGTCGGATCCATACTATGTTCGCCGTTTGCAGGTTCATTGTGCTCTGCCGCTGGGGCAATGTGGTTGTCATTTCCTCTGGAGTCGACTGGAGTGTTATTTTCTCTTGCACTGGTATCATTGTTTTTGCCGAGGCGGGATTTGGAGCGGCGCCTACGCCGACGCTTTGTTTGCTTCCTGGAGGGGTCATCCTCCGCCGTCTCCTCCCGTTCCTCGTCGTCGTTTTCTTTGGGTGTATCCACCATGTATATGTCATGTGTGAAGTGGCTTTCTAGTGCCCTGTGGGCACTAGTTCCTGTTCCTCTCCTGCATCGTCATCCATGCCGTCGGTGTCTGCGGAGTCGAAATCGAGCATGTCAGTTAAATCGTCGACAATGGCTACTAAGTGGGTGGTGGGTGGGCAGCGAATTTCTTCATCGTCCGTATCCCATTCTAGCCGGACATAGTTCGGCCAAGGTTCTCCTAACAAGGGGAGAGACCTTAATGAATTTAGCACATCGTCGAAAGGCGAGTGCTGAAAGATATCCATGGAGGTGAACTCCATGGTCGCCGCCCAATCGGATTCGATAGGCACGGATGCAGGCGGCTTGGAGTCCGTGGCTGGAGACGAATCCAGTGGTTCGGCAACACGGCTCTCGTAAGGGGTGAAGTCAGTACCCGGCTCCATCGCCACTGAGAGTGCGGCCTCCGTGGCAGGGTCTATCCCTCCGTCCTCGTATGGCGCAATTTGCTCCGGATTGAAGGCCAGAGTAGTTGCAGATGCGATCTCCCAAGCATTGTCCGATGGCAGAGTTACGTCATGCTCGTCGTGATTGTGCGGCGCACATGACATAGGCTCGAATCCGTCGAAGATCAAGTCTCCGCGGATGTCGGCAGTGTAGTTTAAGTTTCCGAACCTGCCTGGTGGCCAGGGGCGTAGCTCTCGATCTACTCCAGATGGCCAAGCAAATTGGCCCGCAGTGCGAAGCCGCCAAATACGAAGATCTGTCCAGGGAGGAAAACCTCACCCTGGACCGCATCGTTACCGATGATCGAAGGGGCCATCGAGCCTTATGGTGACGGCACAGTGGAACTCTCAATGAAAGCACCAATGTCGGTGTAAAAACCGGCGGATCTCGGGTAGGGGGTCCTGAACTGTGCGTCTAAGGCGGATGGTAACAGGAGGCAGGGGACACGATGTTTACCCAGGTTGAGTCCCTCTTGATGGAGGTAATACCGTACGTCCTGCTTGATTGTTCTTGATGATATGAGTATTACAAGACTTGATCTACCAAGAGATTGTAGAGGCTAAACCCTAGAAGCTAGCCTATGGTATGATTGTATTGTCCTACGGACTAAACCCTCCAGTTTATATAGACACTAGAGGGGGCTAGGGTTACACAGAGTCGGTTACAAGGGAGCAAATCTACATATCTGTATTGCCAAGCTTGCCTTCCATGCCAAGGAAAGTCCCATCTGGACATGGGACGAATTCTTCAATCTTGTATCTTCATAGTCCAACAGTCCGGCCAAAGGATATAGTTCGGCTGTCTGGAGCCCCCCTAATCTAGGAATCCCTCATCCCCCTTTGCGGGTATCGTGTAGCACTGTGTTAGAACACCCCTAGAACCGCATATCGTCATGTAATGCTTAGTAATGCATCTATGTGCTTTGTATTTACTGTTTCTCCCCCATCTTCTTCTCTCTGGTAGACCTCGAGACTGTTGTTGATGTCCCTTTGATCCACTACGTCGACGATGACCCTTCTTCCCTTTCATTGGAGCTTCCAGGCAGGCCCCCCTTTGATCAACCCGATATTGCCCATTACATCCTCTCATGCTTGCATTAGATTTTGCTACTGTTATTGATTACTCCTATTCTGATGCATAGCCTGCTTTGGTAACCTGCTTATTGTTACCTACCTGCTTATCCTAAACTGCCTAGTATAGGTTGGTTAGTGATCCATCAGTGACCCCCACCTTGTCCATGTCACCCCTGCTTCATCATCAACGAATCGATGAACGTGATCGACGACCAGAGCCCGACACCTCACATCACATGACGCCCCTTTTGTTGCTCGACTCTACAGAGCTACTATCGAGTGCCTAGGGTGAGACCTCACAACGTACTCCCGATGACAACTCTGTAGTGTAGCTATTCAGTCATGGTCAATGAGTGTGGTTCCTCCTTCACCACTCCCGATACGACTCTGCCGTGCAACCCCTCAAGTGTGAACCTCAAGGGTGGTTCCTCTTATGTTCACCTTGATGATTACATCGAGTGGAATCCACCGGGGGTGATTCCTCGGGTTTTCCCCTTGATGTTTGGACACACGGTTACCCAGACTTTACTTGATACCATTGTTGAAGTCGGGTCGGCCCTGAGGGGTACCCGCGAGTTGATGTGAAAGTCGGGCGGGCCCGTAGAGCACCCACAAGTTAATTACATGGCACGGCCAGGCATTCTGGGACCTTGTCGTAAGTCCACGAGACGGGGCGACGAGGTCACATCGATCGTGAGTCTCTGCTCGTCTTCGCAAGCTAATAATACACTATGGTTTGGGTATTTGTTCTGAGGTGGCCTTTGGCCTTTACGCACTAATCACCACGCGAGAATAGGTATGGGCCTCAATCACGTAGTATCAGCCAAAGCTTTGTCAGACGTCCAGTTCAACATTGCGGCATGGCTGGGCCGGCACCATCCATGTAGAGGTGGAGCCTGGACCCACCCTGCACGCAACGACCCGGAGTGCAATGGGCGATGGGCCCAGACCCCAGAGCGCTTAGGATGTAGACCGGCGGGGAACTCTCTGCTGAGCCTAGGTAGGGCTACGACATGTTGATCTTCTAAGGCCGAGTATTGACCCAGAAAGGTGTGTCCGGCCAGAGTGATCGAGTGTGTTGGGTAACGTGGTGCACCCCTACAGGGAAGATTATCTCTTAATAGTCATGTCCATGGTAACGGACGTTTAGACTTATATCCTGATCTAATACAACTAGAAATGGATACTTGAGATATGTGGCTCTGCGATTGCTTTCTCGCAGGGAGTCGAGGAAGGATCTCTGGGCATTAATGCTACAACATGCTTGTTAATTAAACTGCTATTCTTTACACTTCTACATGCTGCAAGATGCTTGGAGCTGCTTGAAGATGCTAGTATTCGATAGGCTAGGCCTTCCCCTGTATCCTGGCATTCTGCAGTTCAGTCCACAAATACATACCTTCCTTTGATACCAATGCATACTTAGTATAGATCTGATGCTTGCGAGTACTTTGGATGAGTACTCACGGTTCCTTTGCTACCCCCTTTTTCCCCTTTGTTCCTTCTTTCCGGTCGTTGCAACCAGGTGGTGGATCCTTGGAGCCAAATGCCACCGCCGACGGATACTACTACATGGAGGCCGCCGAAGACCTCAACAGGTTCTCAACAGGTTCCTCGTCCACGTACTCGTCTCCCGGCTCTACCCAAAGCAAGAACACAAGCAAAGGACCAACAATCAATCACGGTGCAATGCGCAAGCAACATGATGCAAAACATGGCATGATATGCAATGCATATGCGTGCTTCGGAAGGGAAAGAATGATCAAGGCATCAACTTGGCAAACCAAGTGTGCCGATGGAAAGATGAGATGATTTCGGTCGAAATCGATATAAGGATCACCGGAAACGGATGCACGGTTTGCAAATGGCAAGCTAAACAAGAATGACACAATTCTGCAATTAACAACACGATGCCATCTGGAATGCAACAAGGAGCTAAGCTACTTCACCCCAACATAGCAACAAAGCATATGGAAGTGATGTACAAGAGATGATTGACAAAACATGAACACTGAGCTACGGCTAAATCACACTAGAACAGGTTCAAACAAGCATGACAAAAGTGCAAAAGATATCAACTTCATAGACTTAGTGAAAATACGAACATGCGAGAAATAACATCAGGAAGCCATGTTTAGAGCAAGCAGACAACATGCTATAGGAACAGATCATAGCAATACAAGGCATGGAATGAATCTACTAAATGCATAGCACAAAAGTTCCTTAATGAACATGAGCCAAAAAGGCATAGAACATATGATGGCACCCATGTAAACATAGCAAGTTTTATTAACAGTTTCAAACTTAGCAGAAAACAGAGCATGGCATAAACAGATCTATGAAGGCAACTTTGCGAGCTCAAACCACTCATCATAAAGCCTTGCATGACAAAAAAATCATACAAACAGAAAGATGACAAGTTCACGAAGCTAACCATGGCAAGAGAAAGTTCATAGCAAGCATGAATCACTAACAACAAACATGGAAAAATTGATTAACATGTTAACATACTGCCAGGAACAATTTATAGCAAAAGTAGAGCAAGAATAAGACATGCTAGGGCACCCCATAATTGCAAACAGGGGCATCGATGGATAGCATAACCATATGTTCAAAACATCCTTACTGAAGTATCTAAAAACAAGCATGGATATCACCGTGGCATCATGTTTACATGGCATAAAAATAACAGCAGGGAAAGGACTTAGCAAAATCCCAAGTCCCTGAAAACAACAATATCACGAAGCCTAGTTTGCATGCTTGTGCTAGTCACCACATTGATCACAAAAATACAAAGCAAGCACCTCTGTAAAGATGGCATGACATAGATCAAAACACATGTAGACCTCCCACTCATATGATGCACACAACAAATGTGACAAAAATGACACATCACCATAAACTGATAAGTAGTAGCAGTAAACATTTTATAGCACCCTTGCATCAATGATTTGGGCATCAATATGAACTCAAACAAGCATGCCACAATGTAATAAAATGAAGAGAATCTCACAATAAACATTTTGATATATCACATGCATGAAACAAAGCTACGGTCACGGAGATATGATGCCATGAACAGGGGCATAAAACCTCACACATCTGGGACTTAAGAGGAAAATCGAAGTCAACCTTGGTTCCACGGAAAACGACGCGACGGCGGATCTGGCCGGAGTTCGCCGGAGATGGAGCAGGGAGGCGGCTGGAGTTGGGGGGCTCGCCGGATCTAGCCCGGGAGGAGGTGGATCCCGACGGCGTGAGGCGCGGGAGGCGTCCGGCGTCAGCGACACGGTGCGGTGGAGCCCTGGTGACCGGCGCTCGGCGGCGCTCGGGCGTCCGCGGGAGGCGGCGGCGCGCGCGGCCCGGGCCGGGAGGGCCGGCGATTGGCCCGAGCGGGCCTGGTGGCGGGGCAGCGGCCAGGGACAGGTGCCAGCGTCTCACTGGCGCGGGGGGATGGCGGACATGTCCGGACGGTAGCGGACATGTCCGGCGGCGCGGGGAGGAGTGGATCTAGGGTTTGACCATGAATTTCGGAGAGGGGCACATATTTATAGCTAGGAGGAGGTGGGAGTCTCCAAATGGAGTGTAGTTTTTTCCCACCCGATCGTGATCCGACGACGGAGGACACATAGATGGTTTAGATGGGTTATTGGGCCGTTTTGGAGGGGTGTTGGGATGCAACAGAAAAGAGGGCTTTTGTAGTTACCCGGTTAACCGTTGGGGCATCAAACGGCCTCCAAATGGAACGAAATTAGACAGGCGGTCTACTGGTAGTGTACCAAGGCCACTTGGCAAATCTCGGCCCATTCCGAGAATGTTTAACACCCGCTCATGAAAAGACACAAGAGGGGTGTGCCGGTGCAAGTAGGTGTGTCGGATTGCAAAACGGACAACGGGGAAAATGCTCGGGTGCATGAGAAGAACATGTATGCAAAAGAGATGCACATGATGACATCATATGAAATGCATGACACGAACAAAATGTAAAACAAAAGACAAAAACCCAACCACAAAGGGAATCTCATATTGCATCTCCAGAAAAGGCAAGAGTCAGAGTTAAAAGTATGGAAAGTTGTATCCGGGGCATCACATAAGGCATCCTTGTTTAATTTATGTTTGTACTCAGATATTGTTGCTTCCGCTGACGCTTGTGTATCGAGCTTGTATTCGAGCCCTCGAGGCCCCTGGCTTGTAATATGAAGCTTTTATTATTTTATTTGTGTCTAGAGTTGTGATATCTTCCCGTGAGTCCCTGATCTTGATCGTACACATTTGCGTGTATGATTTGTGTATGGTCGAATCGGGGGCATCACACTTTGGCATAGCCTTCTTAGGCATGCTAGCAGAGGCCTCAGCAGCGGTAGAAGAAGAATCTTCATTGAATTTCTTCACTTCTTCTTTGGCCATTTTGGCCAACTTAGCTTGTCGCTTTGCCCACTCCTTGGGAAATTCTTCACCTCTTCTGATGCTAGAGGGATCAGCGACTTGGCCTGGTGCTAATGGAGGTCTTGGGCATGGAGGGTGTATGGCGAATTTCTTCATGTACTTCGGAGTCACATATCTGTACTCCCTCCATTCTCTGGCCCATCTCCTCTCTATCCTCTGAACGCGCACTTTGCGCTCATTCTTCATCTCCTTGCCATGAGTTGCTTCATCAGGAGTACAGTACCCTGCATAGATGTCATCAGGGATCTCAAAAGCAGTATTTGCTTCTAGTCTCCTTTCTCCCTTCTGAGGTCTTTTACCATCAGCCATATTCTTCACTTGAGGATTTTGAACAATTGAATTTTCTGAGGAGGTATGCAACTTTTCTTCAAGGAACACTGCAAATGAGTTAAGTTGATGAGAACCTAGAGATTCAGCAGTGGACATGTGTACCTATGAACAAAATATAGGTATGAAGAATTTGGAGAGGTTATATGTGTTCTCAGATGTTTTTCAAAAGACAAGTTTGAGGAATTTGACCAGGGGTGTCTTGAGGAATATCACTAAGCGTTCTTCACTTAGTTTCTAGAGTTGTGTAGATTGAAAATCCACACAATTGAGGAATCTTGAGGAAAAGTGTTGCATAGAGAAACAAATCAAGAACAGATGCAATTGTGATGTTTAACAGTGTGGAAGTTGAAGAATAAACACCTTTTGAGGATATTGTGAAAATCATCAGAATCAACAAGGGCAGTAAAAATATAATTTATTTACCCTTGACGAAGAACATGATGAACTGAGAGTAGAAGTTGAGAAGCTCATCCGTTCAGATCTTCCACGCCCTAACTTGGCGGCGGAAGACAACTACGGTGGCGGCAGAGTGAAGATTTCAGTAGCCGGCGCGAGTACGACGGTGACGAGGTCGAGGCAGTGAAGCTCTTCCTCACTGGCGACGATGGAGAGTAGTGGCGGTGCTAGGTCAGAGAGCTCGAGCAAGGGGAGTGAGATTGAGTGGAGTAAATGAGGTCTGTGGAGGGCGAGGGGTATTTATAGCCGAGGCGAAAAACCGCTCGTCTGAGGAAAATGGACGAACGTGCCCCTGACCCTTCTCATCCTAGCGACATGTGTCACCCACGTACTGTGAAGTGGAGATCGTGTGAGATCGTGGGTGAATAGATAAATCATATCGTGGGATGCGGAACAGTTTGAGCAGCCAAAGACAAAAAATGATATATGAAAATTTTAATGTTTCGTCTGCAAATTCTTCAGCTGACAAGGACAGAGTGAATATTTTGAACGGGTTTCAAATAGAACGCACATGAAGAATTTGTGAACAGACTGGGTTGAGTTTAGCATAGAGGGGGAAGGGTCCGATCACACTCACTTAGCAGAAAAGTCAACTTGGAGAATTAGCAATAAGTGAATGCTATAGAGGACTTGAAAACTCAAATATATATATATAGTCAATGAAGAACTCAGTCGGATAGAGTGAATACTTTGCAGAGTTGAAGAATTTGAACAACAGAGGAATTTCAAAAACTGAAGAAAAACTCAAATTTAAGATTTTTCAACTTTTGTTGGTGGCGAGACCCACCGTATAAGAATGATGATTTCAGACGCAGCGTACAATTGTCGTAGGGCTCTGAGAATCAAATTATTCGTTCATTTCTTCACACGTAGAGGGTTAGTCTTCATTGATTGAAGAAAAATGTTACTTCGCGTGTTGCACATCTAAGTCATCAATTTTGCATAAGTGTTAGGATGTGTGTCCTTTTCAAAGGACGTTCGAAGATTCTAAGATATTTAGCTCACACCGCAACTTGCTAAATCTCTTCTCATCCAAGGGCTTTGTGAAGATATCGGCTAGTTTTTCTTCAGTCTTCATGTGCTCAATAGAGATGTCGCCCTTCAACACATGATCATGAAGAAAATGATGACGAATTTGGATGTGCTTTGTCTTCGAGTGCTGAACTGGGTTATGAGCAATCTTGATGGTACTCTCATTGTCACTAAAGAGAGGCACATTCTTCACACTGATGTCATAGTACTTGAGGGTTTGCTTCATCCATATCAATTGAGCACAACATGAACCAACAACAATGTACTCAACTTCAGCAGTAGAGAGTGATACACAGTTCTGCTTATTTGAGGACCAACATACTAAGGATCTTTCGAGAAAATGGCATGTACCTGATATTGACTTGGGATCCACTCGCTCATCAGCATAGTCAGAGTCGGAATATCCAACAAGATCAAAAGCCGAGCCCTTGGGGTACCATAATCCAAGTGTTGGAGTGTGAGCTAGATATTGAACAATATGCTTCACAGCCTTATGGTGTCATTCCTTCGGTGTAGCTTGAAAACGGACACACATGCAAACACTAAGCATGATATCTGGCCTAGATGCACATAGATACAATAAAGAGCCAATCATGGAGTGGTATACCTTTTGATCGAAGTCTATACCATTTTCATTAGTGGATAGATGGCCATTTGTGGGCATAGGGATTTTGACGCCTTTGCAGTCTTGCATGCCGAATTTCCTCAACACATCCTTGAGGTATTTCTCTTGATATATGAATATGCCATTGCGATGTTGACAAATTTGAAGACCTAAGAAGAATTTCAATTCTCCCATCATAGACATTTGATATTCCTCACTCATCATATAGGCAAATTCGTCACTGTAACATTGGTTAGTACAGCCAAAGATAATATCATCAACATATATTTGGCACACGAATAATTCATCATCATAGGTGTCGTGGAATTGTCACGGCAGATGTCCTAGTGTGAGGACTTAGTCGTGAGGCCAACTCATCTATGTGGTAGCTTGAGAGGGGTTGATCGTAATCGAGAAACGCAACACAAGACAAGGATTTAGACAGCTCCGGGCCCTGGGAAACATCATCCGGCAATAGCCCTACATGTTGTTTGTGGCTAGATCTCATTATGATCATGAGGAAGTCATCGTAAACCAACTCTCCCAGTTATCCCTAACCCTTAAGATTGTTTCTTCTTTACTTGTCCCTCTTTGGGGAGCCCTTCCCCTCCTTATATAAGTTGAAGGGGCGGGTTACATGTAGAATCCAACTCGGACTTAAGACATAACTATTATGACTTCTCTTCATGGGCTTCTTAACATCTTGGGCTTCATAATGTCTCGGGCTTCATAACCTGTAACGCCCTTGATGCAGCTATATCTCTGACGTGTCGAAGCACGACTTAGAGGCATAACCGCATTGAAAGAAATGTCGCAAGTGAGGTAATCTTCACACAACCCATGTAATACATAATGGAAAGAGATACATAGTTGGCTTACAATCGCCACATCACACAATACATGAATATAATATTACATCAACCAGATACGAACAAGGTCCGACTATGGAACCAAAATAAAAGAAGGCTACCCCAAATGCTACACAGATCCCCGATCGTCCCAACTGGGCTCCACTAGTGATCAACTGAAACGAAACAACACAATGAACGAGATCTTCATCGAGCTCCTCCTTGAGCTCGGTTGCCTCACCTGCACGGTTTCATCGGCACCTGCAAACTAGTTTTTGGAAGTATCTGTGAGTCACTGGGACTCAGCAATCTCACACCCTCGCAATCAAGACTACTTAAGCTTATAGGAAGGGTGAAGGTACAAGGTGGATCTGCAGCAAGCGACTAGCATATTTGGTGGCTAACTTAGGCAAATGAGAGCTAGAAGAGAAGGCAAAGCACGTTCGAGAATCTATGATCAATAAGTGATCCTAGAACAACCTACGTCAAGCATAACTCCAACACTGTGTTCACTTCCCGGACTCCGCCGAGAAGAGACCATCACGGCTACACACCCGGTTGATGCATTTTAATTAAGTTAAGTGTCAAGTTTTCTACAACCGGACATAAACAAATTCCCATCTGCCCATAACCGTGGGCACAACTTTCGAAAGTTCAAAACCCTGCAGGGGTGTCCCAACTTAGCCCATCACAAGCTCTCATGGTCAACGAAGGATATTCCTTCTCCCAAGACAACCCGATCAGACTCGGAATCCCGGTTACAAGACATCTCGACAATGGTAAAACAAGTCCAGCAAGAGCGCCCGATGCACCGACATCCTGATAGGAGCTGCACATATCTCGTTCTCAGGGCAACACTGGATGAACACTACGTACAACTAAAACCTGCCCTTAAGTTTCCCCGAGGTGGCGCCGCAAGTGGCTCTGTTTCGGACCAACACTTAGACAAGCATTGGCCCCGGGGGGGGGGGGTTAAAATAAAGATGACCCTCGGGATGCACGACTACCAAGGGAAAAAGGCTAGGTGGCGAATGGTAAAACCAAGGTTGGGCCTTGCTGGAGGAGTTTTATTCAAAGCGAACTGTCAAGGGGTTCCCATTATAACCCAACCGTGTAAAGAACGCAAAATCAAGGAACATAACACCGGTATGACGGAAACTAGGGCGGCAAGAGTGGAACAAAACACCAGGCATAAGGCCGAGCCTTCCACCCTTTACCAAGTATATAGATGCATTAAATTAAATAAGAGATATTGTGATATCCCAATAAAATATCCATGTTCCAACAAGGAACAAACTCCAATCTTCACCTGCAACTAACAATGCTATAAGAGGGGCTGAGCAAAGCGTTAACATAGCCAAACAATGGTTTGCCAGGACAAGGTGGGTTAGAGGCTTGACATGGCAATATGGGAGGCATGATAAGCAAGTGGTAGGTATCGCAACATAGGCATAGCAAAAGAGCGAGCAACTAGCAAGCAAAGATAGAAGTGATTTTGAGGGTATGGTCATCTTGCCTGAGATCCCGCAAGGTAGAAGAACGGGTCCATGAAGAAGACAAACAGATGTAGCCAACAGATCCTCACAATCGCAATGTTATCGAAACCAACCCGAAGAAGCAACACCGGAAAGAAGCAAACAACATAATAAACAACCTCACATAATCATGGCATGATGCACAATCAAGTATGATGCATGTCCGGTTTAATGAAGCATGGCATGGCAAAGTGCACAAACAACCCTACAAATTAAGTGGAGTTCAATATGCAACTCCGTTGCATATTGACGAAACACCACGTGACTTATTTAGTTCGATCTTGTTTATGTACCCAACAAGATTAAATGTTGTTAGCATGGTAATAGGGTGAAGCAAAGTAAAACTACCTATCTAGCCAAGTTTAAATGAAGCCGGAAACAACGAACAACAATTCTGGAAAATCCTCATATGCATATATTAGGTTTGGTACTGTTCTGCTCTAAACACAGTTTTAGAGTTGTTAAACATGCAAAGCAAGCACACCATGTTAAACTAGGCATTTTTCTACCCCATTTTCATATAAAGATTATTTACAACCGAGCTACGGTTATTTAGTTATGAATTAAAGCATTTTAGCAAGTTATTTAAGAAAATTTAAACAAACAGCATTTTAAACATGGATGAAAATGACATATTATGAAACTAGATGAAAAACTAAGCATATTTCATATATAAATTGTTTTAATCCGATGCATGGTTATTAAGTTATGATATGCATGATGTTTGAGGGCTAAACTGTAAAACTGGCAAAGTCCGGAAAATAACTAAATCGCAGAACCTAAAAAAAAACCTACACGGGACGGATCTGGAACAGGGCCCAACAGAGAAGGGGGGCGCAGCGGAGGCTCACCATGAGCTGAGGCCCAGCTAGTGAGGAGGAAGGCCAGCAAGGGCGGCGCAGATTTGGCCCGGCTAGGCCTGGCTTGGCGCTGGTCGGGCTAGCCTCGCGAGGCGGGGAGGATACGGGCGCGGCGCCCTCTATTCAACAGAGAAGCAGAGGAGCAGCGGCGCTGGAGCGGCTTGCAGGCGAACTTGGTGCGGCGGCTTGCCGGTGGTCTCCGGCGAGGGCACCGGTGCCCGGGGACAGGGCCCAGCCGGCGGGATCCGGCCGGAACGGGCAAGACAATGGAGACACAGATCCGGGCGGTCGATATGTCCTGGCGAGGCGACATTGCAGGGAGGTCGAGGCTCTCGTGACCCATGACGGCGATGAAGCAGAGGAACAAGAAGACACCGCGGGGCTCCGGCAAAGTTGGGGAGGTCCGGCGCGCGATGAACGGCGCGGGGAAGGAAGGCTGGGCGTGGGTCCATGGCGCGGGGCAGGCAAGGATCTCGTCGAGGCGCTGGTGCGGGCAAAGCTCAGCGAGGCCATGGTGCAGATGCTCCTGTCGACAGAGAAACATGAGAATAGAGAGAGATGAGAGAGGGAGAAACGGGAGGAGCACGGGAAGAGGGAATAGAAGGAGAGGGTTGCGACGGGGGGCTCATCTGCTGGTCTCGAGAGGAGCTCGTCTCCCTGGTCGACGAGGAAAGCGAAGACGAGTAGGATCGAGGGGAGGCCTCGGGTGGAGTCTGGTTGGTGGGATTGGGTCGGGGGGAATGAGGGGATCCCGAGGATTTGATTGTGGCGGCGGCGAGGAGGAATGATGGGGCAGTTCCCCTAGATTTTAGGGTTTGTCCAAAATGATGAAGGGTGGACTGTATATACCTCACAGATTAGGTTAGGGGCTACCTAGCCCTTAGATCAGAATCAGACGGCCGGAAAAAATAGGCTAGGGAGCCCAAATAAGAAAACGGAGATGTTTTGTAGATGTTTGGGGATGATCTGGACACAAAGGTGGCGACAGTCCGGGTCGGGTTCGGGACAACTTTCGGACGCACGCGAGGGGGGGGGGGCTGCAGGCTGAGGAGAGAGGTTAGGTTGGACTTGACGGTAGGTAGTGAGCTGTGTAGATGGTCTCGAGCTGAGAGAAGAGAAGAGAGGGAGGCCCGGCGACTGTTTTCGGAGACCGAAAACGTCCGACGTGTGCCCGGTTGTAATGCCGCTATAGTTTAACGGTTGGGCTATCAGACGAACTCCGAATGTGATGAAACTTGACAGGCGGTCTATCTATACTATAATAAGACCACACGCCAACTTTCAACCCATTCCGAGAACATTTTCGGGCCACTTATAAAATACTATTTCGGACATGCCGCGGGCGCGTGCAAGTGCGGTTGGGCTCAGAACGGACAATGGACGGAACTGGGGGAACCCGGACGGATGTAAGTTTTGAAAACACAATGATGCAATGCGGATGATGACATGGCAAGATGCAACACGCAAGCAAATGACAAGGCAAAACATCAAATAACTGGAGGACACCTGGCACATCGGTCTCGGGGCGTTACATAACCCCTGGCAACCCAATTATCACTGTCTGTCGGGTTATGACTGGTGCCGGTTTATGATGGTCTACCTGTTTATGACTGGTGCCAGTTTATGATGGTCTGCCGGTTTATGATGGTCTGCCGGTTTATGATTTTCTGCTGAGTTATCATCTGACTTAACTCCTGTCGGGTTATCATCTGACTTAAATCTTGCCCGGTTATCATCTGACTTAACACCTGACTTAACAGTCAGCCGGTTTATCAACCCGCCGGTTTACCGTCTGGGTTAACTGTCTGTCTTAACTGTCAGCCGGTTTACTAAGTCCCAGCCGGGTTATAGCTCTGGCCGGATCATACTGGGGGGTATATCCCCGACATTAGCCCCCAGTTTAATTTGGATTTATCCATGTTAAACTGATCCTGATCATCCTTAAGTCCTTGCCATTTCCTCCTTCTAGAAAATCCGGGTCAATAGGCCAGCTTCATAATCAATTTGCTAACATTGGTTTGTCACAGAGAAATATTGTGAAAAATAATTTATTTGACTCAGCTCCCAATGCTTAATAGAAATATTGGTCCTTAAAATACTCATCTGATCTTCAGCCGGCTTAAGAATGTAGAACTTTATCGGTTTAAGAATGTAGAACCTTGCCGGTTTACAAATATTGATGGTACCAGGTCATAATTGTAGTTAACATCAAGCTTGAAAATATACCTCTTATATGCCTATCACTTGTAGCCCCCAAGTCTTAAGAAAGTAGCATAGCAACAGCTTCAGACTTGCTTCAATATGAATGTCACAAGCTTGAAGAAATCCAGGTTATTCATCTCAATCACCAGTCAGAACTGGGTATTCCACATATGTATATGTAGCCCCCAAGTGCCAAGTTGTCATGCTTGCAGCAACCTGGGACTTGTAATTGCCTGATTCTCACAAAACTTCAACCAATGTAGCCCCCAAGGGCCGGGTCATTATGCAATAATGAGCAGGGACTTTGTAAATATAATATTAGGCTGTGACTTTATATATACTTCATTGAAAATAGCATCATGTGATGTAACTCCCATCATGGGGCTTGAACCCACGTCCACAAGGTTAAGAGTGCTTGTGCTTTACCAATTGAGGAGTGGATCCTCCAATAATAGATGAAAATTTGTGTACCTTGAATTGTTTGACAGGAGCAATTGGTAGCCCCCAAGGGCCGGCCCATATAATTTGATGAGTCGGGTCTTCAATAAGGTGAGAAAACGATGACTTTGCATTAGCCCCCACGTGTCATGGTGCATGCTTGTAGCGACATGAGGCTTGTGTATTTGATGTAATCTCAACTTGAATAATGTAGCCCCCAAGTGCCGGGTCGTAAGCTTGCAGCGACTCGGGACTATTCCTTCCATTATAGAATGAATCATATCCATCAATAAAATAATATCCATTGCGCTAAAGCGACTTTGAAAACCTTAATCATAATACTGGTTATTGATAACCATGATAAAAATCCAGCCATGTTGGCTATTTAAATATTTGAATAATATAACCTAGTTTGAAAACCGATTCCTGTCATATAAGCCGGTATATCCATGCACATACGATACATGCTATGATGATGTAATGATGGTGCAACATATGATGCAATATATGATGATGTATATGTATGCTCAAGAGGGTTTAAGCTATGGTTCAGATATGACCAGAGCCCCATGTAGTCATAATTGTGGCATTGCGCCGATCAAGAGGTGTAGCTATGGTTCGAATACGACCAAGCCCCCAAGTGATTTCTCTAGCGCCCTTATGCCAATCAAGAGGTGTAACTATGGTTCAAACTCATAGCCCCCAAGTGATGTCCCTGGTGGTCTTATGCCTATCAAGAGGTGTAGCTATGGTTCGGATACGACCAAGCCCCAAGTGATTTCCCTGGTGCCCTTATGCCTATCAAGAGGTGTGACTATGGTTCGGATACGACCAGAGCCCCCAAATGATTTCCCTAGTGGACTTAAGCCTATCAAGAGGTGTGACTATGGTTCGAACATAGCCACCAAGTGATATTGTGAGCTGTGCTCAAGGGATACCCATGTTTGAGCTGTGCTGTGCAACAGACTCTCTTTCGCCCCTTATGATATATTGGCTTGATTGCCGGATTACCAAAGTAACCAGAGCTGTGCTCTTATGATAATATTGGCTTGATAGCCGGAATCAAGAGGGTAGTAACATTATGTTCTCTTTGGTGAATACACCTATGTTTGAACAGGAAGACCCCAAATGATATTGCGAGTTGTGCTCAAGGGGCACCTATGTTTGAGATGTGCTTTTGCAACAGACTCTCTTTGGTCCCTTTAATTTTTCCTGAGAACTCGAACTTGCGAGAGATTACTCTTTTTGAACTGGAAATTGTTAAACCGGATACTGAGAGCATCAAAGCTTTGTGGGAGATAGCTTTCCCTTGAGCCGGATTGTAAACCGGAATCCTTCTTTTTAAGCCGGAAATTTTCTGACGACCTTTAAATTTGCACCAATATGGCGGTTTAGGGTCCTGCATGAGATAACTTTGTAAGCCGGAGTAATTGCTCTTTTAAAGAAAGCAATATATAATATAAAAATATACTAGATGGATTTCACCTAATATGTTAGGCCAGAAAATATCCACCGCGGGGTTGATGATCACCATGGTGAAGCTGAAATCAATCTTGTCCGAGTCGGCCGTGGCAGCAGGCAGATGAGCCGGTCGCGGCAATGCAAGCCGGCGTGGACGGGCAAGGCAATCACAGGCACGGTAAGTCACGCGAACGGCGAGTCAGTTGCGGGCATGGTCCCGCCGAGTTGATGTAGATTGAGCTGCACGGGCGACGGCTTGCGTACACCCATTTAATCAGCAAGCGGGTGCAGACACCATGCGCGATGATGCTGACGCATACTTCACGGATGCAACCTGGCACCACCTTTGGTGTACATAAAAATACACAGACAAAGTAATTGCTCTCTTTGATTAAAATATGTACTAAAAGTAGATAAAAACAATAGCACCTGGTATATTTTATCAAATGAACATGAATGCTAGCATTTAGCAGCGTCAGACGACCACCGAGACATATGTCTGATAAAACAATAGCACCCACGTAGCCTTCACCCTTTTTTCATGCAGTACTTCCTTCTTTTCCTGTTTTTTTTCAAATTGACCCGGCAGCTTCTTTATCTGCTCCACATTCCCCACTTCCCCTTTTCCTCAGGCAGCGTTAGGCGCGCGAGAGAAGAGGGCAAGACGGCTCAGCAAGCAAGGTGGAAGGGAGGCAAAAGAGCTGGCGGGATGGGCCAGAAGATACTAGAAAGGGGCGGCGGTTTAATAAGAGCGTTGGCAGGTCTCGGCCTCTGCAGCTTCCAGCAAAGGACGATCCGGTGACGCGAGTACAGAGGCCAGGGCAGAGCGATTTGGAGGAGAAGCAAGAGCGACTCAACGCGATAAGGAGGTGGCGGCGATTTAACATGTGATCCGTAAGCAGGGCAATGGTGGATACGAACCGGCGCAATAGCTCGTAGCAGCGGCGGGTCAGATGGCCGTTTTACGGTGCAGATGTGGACTGCCCACCGACGCCGGGCCGACCAGTGAGGCGGTCCAGCAAGCAGAAGCAGAAGGCCAGTGGTGGCTCGCGGCCGCTAATGTCGGGGCGGTTCAGCACTGCAGGGGTGGAGATGCGGTGATGATGACTCCAGCGAAGAGAGGTTGCAGCCATCCGAAGCGGCAGGGCCGGAGCCGATGCAAGGTGACGTAACGGAGGAGTCCGGCGGCTCGAGGATGAGGCCAGGGAGGTTTGAGGCTGCAGGTGGCCAGAGCACGGCAGTCTGGGTTGGAGAGGCACGGTCGTGGACGGTTCAGCATGAGCGCGCATAGCAGCAGAAGCATCAACCACAGCTTGGCGGATCAACCTCGGGCGGTTTGGGCAACACCGTAACAGAGGCGGAGGTGAGCCAGCTACTGGGAAAGGTCAGATGAGTCGGCAGATGACGAGGTGGTGGTTCGATCGGTCGCCACGGTGATTTGGCAAGACGGATCAGCGAGCCGACGGGGGCTGAGAAGTACTGCGAGCCGGCGGCGGGTGGAGAGGTGACGCAGTCAGGGCGGTGACTTGCAGCCTAGAGCAGAAGAGCAACCGACCATGGCAATGGCAACATGGCAGAGGCGCAGGACAAACCCTGCAATGAATGAGGCGGCGATTGGAACATGAGGTCGCACAGGGAGAGTCACACGAATGGCGGAGCCCAGTAACTCGAAGACGAGGTCGTGGTGGCGACTCTGACGTGACTGATTTGACTAGGCGATGGCGGTTTAGAGCAGAGGCGGAACTCTAAGTAGTAAAGCTGCTTGACACGACTCATGGCAGCAACAACTCGCGGCGATTTAAGATGATATCTGGTACAAGAATCAACAGCACAGCAGCGCAAGGTGGCGTGAACTGGCAGGGCCCTGCTCAGGCCGATCAGACAATGGTTCAAGACCGGGCGGCGGTCCTCAATAGAAGAGGCCTAATCGCGGTGGTTACGTGGCTGCGGGTCGGTGATAACAACCCAAAGGAGGCGAGGCACGGCTGAACCGGTGACGGGTTGGAGAGGCGCGGCCGAACCAGCGACGGGTTAGCGCCGGCGCAGATGGAAGCGGCTCGGCACTGCTGTTTGTTGAAGCAGAGACTGGCCAGCGGCTCACGGTGTGAAACAGCTCAGGCTTGAGGTGAGCGATTGCGGCTCACGGGTCCGGCGGGTCACGGCCGCGGCGTGGCTACAATGGTTCAGACACAGCACCAGAGAGATGCCGGCTTGTGGCAGAGTCACTGGCAAGGGCGTGGATGCAGAAGGCAAACCGGCAACACGACGGTTTACAAGTGTAACGGCGGCGACGGGGGCAACAAACCGGCTTGACGAGGCCGGCGGAACGAGGCGGAGCCGTAGGGGAGCGGCAGTAGGAGGCAGATGCATGGGCGGCCGGATCACGGCACGGCGGCAGCAAACCGCTTCCAAGTCCCCGACTTCTTTTTCCTGTTTCCGCTATCTTGGTTTGCAACTTCTGCTAAGCTTATCTTCAGTATCCACACTCGCGTGGGATCAGTACGTGGAGGTGAGATTCCATGGGAGATGCCTTCCACGTGAGCCACAGAGTGATCTTTCTTTGGAACTTGTGTTTTGGAGTAGTCCTTGATACTAATCCTTCACAACTGCCATCAATTGATATTGACTTTTATCTGCGACAATATTCGCGCCGAGTCATAGAAGCTGTTGGACGCTGGGTGGCTACCATCAAACTTTATACACGCCATTGTATGAGCGTAACCGAGGATCACGCCGATGCTCTGAATCCGGATTGGAACACGGATGACGGTGTAGGTCTCGGCGGCTTGTCCCTCGTATCAACTAATTTCAGATGCAAAACTTTAACCTGCAGCGGCAACAGAAATTAACCCGGCCTCGACGGATTATCTATAAATGCAACTTTAACTTTCTCTTGATCTCATATCTTGTATATGTCTCCTTTATTATTCATCGACGATGTTATCTTCTGTGATGGCTCTTTTTCATCTGGTTCACCACGAGTTTCTCAATCCCTGAAGAAATCCCTTCAAGAACTCAACACCGTCGTGCGCGGCCCCACGGTGGGCGCCAACTATCATGGAATTGTCATGGCAGATGTCCTAGTGTGAGGACTTAGTCATGAGGCCAACGCATCTATGTGGTAGCTTGAGAGGGGTTGAGCGGAATCGAGAAACGCAACACAAGACAAGGATTTAGACAGCTTCGGGCCCCGGGAAACATCATCCGGTAATAGCCCTACATGCTGTTTGTGGCTAGATCTCATTATGATCATGAGGAAGTCACCGTAAACCGGCTCTCCCAGTTATCCCTAACCCTTGAGATTGTTTCTTGTTTACTTGTCCCTCTTTGGGGAGCCCTGCCCCTCCTTATATAAGTTGAAGGGGCGGGTTACATGTAGAGTCCAACTCGGACTAAGACTTAACTATTATGACTTCTCTTCATGGGCTTCTTAACATCTTGGGCTTCATAACGTCTCGGGCTTCATAACCCCTGGCAACCCAGTTATCACTGTCTACCGGGTTATGACTGGTGCCGGTTTATGATGGTCTGCCTATTTATGGCTGGTGCCGGTTTATGATGGTCTACCGATTTATGATGGTCTGCCGGTTTATGATTGTCTCTTGAGTTATCATCTGACTTAACTCCTGTCGGGTTATCATCTGACTTAACTCTTGCCGGGTTATCATCTGACTTAACACCTGACTTAACTGTCAGCCGGTTTATCAACCCGCCAGTTACCGTCTAGGTTAACTATCTATCTTAACTGTCAGCCGGTTTACTAAGTCCCAGCTGGGTTATAACTCTGGCCAGATCATACTGCGGGGTATATCCCCGACAATAGGTTTTGGTGAAAAGAGTTGGGTCAAGTGAACCAGGTTTGAAGCCTTTCTTCATGAGGAATTCCTTCAAAGTATCATACCACGCCTGAGGAGCCTGCTGATATGTCTCCAATGTATCTATAATTTTTGATTGTTCCATGCTATTATATTATCTGTTTTGGATGTTTAATGGGCTTTAATATGCTCTTTTATATTATTTTTGGGACTAATCTATTAACCAGAGGCCAGTGCCATTTTCTGTTTTTCTTTTTGCCTATTTTAGAGTTTCACAGAAAAGGAATACCAAACGGAATGAAACCTTTGCGATGACCTTTCTTGGACCGAAAGAAAACCAGAAGACTTGGAGTTGAAGTCTGGAACTCCCTGAGGCAGCCACGAGACATGAGGGCACACCCAGGGGGTAGGCGCGCCCCCCACCCTCGTGGGCCCCACATAGCTCCACCGACGCACTTCTTTCGCCTATATATACTCTTATACCCTAGATCGATCGCAGAGAGCCATGAAACCACTTTTCCACCGCCACAACCTTCTGTACCCGTGAGGTCTCATCTTAGGGCATTTTCCAGCGATCTGCTGGAGGGGGAATCGATCACGGAGGGCTTCTACATCAACACCATAGCCTCTCCGATGAAGCGTGAGTAGTTTACCGCAGACCTTCGGGTCCATAGTTATTAGCTAGATGGCTTCTTCTTTCTCTTTCATTCTCAATACAAAGTTCTACTCGATGTTCTCGGAGATCTATTCGATGTAATACTCTTTTGCGGTGTGTTTGTTGAGATCCGATGAATTGTGGGTTTATGAACAAAATTATCTATGAATATTATTTGGTTCTTCTCTGAATTCTTATATGCATGATTTGATATCTTTGCAAGTCTCTTCGAATTATCGGTTTAGTTTGGCCTACTAGATTGATCTTTCTTGCAATGGGAGAAGTGCTTAGCTTTGGGTTCAATCTTGCGGTGTCCTTTCCCAGTGACAGTTGGGGCAGCAAGACACGTATTGTATTGTTGCCATCGAGAATAAAAAGATGGGGTTTATATCATATTGCTTGAGTTTATCCCTCTACATCATGTCATCTTGCTTAAAGCGTTACTCTATTCTTATGAACTTAATACTCTAGATGCATGCTGGATAGCGGTCGATGTGTGGACTAATAGTAATAGATGCAGAATCGTTTCGATCTATTTGACACGGACGTGATGCCTATATTGATAATCATTGCCTGATATTCTCATAACTATGCACTTTTCTATCAATTGCTCGGCAGTAATTTGTTCACCCACCATAATACATACTATCTTCAGAGAAGCCACTAGTGAAACCTATGGCCCCCGGGTCTCTTTCTTATTATATTGCATCTATTTTATTTACATTGCATCTCGTTTACTATTTTGCAATCTTTACTTTCCAATCTATACAACAAAATACCAAAAATATTTACTTTACTATCTTTATCAGATCTCACTTTTGCGAGTGACCGTGAAGGGATTGACAACCCCTTTTTCGCATTGGTTGCAAGGTTCTTGATTGTTCGTGCAGGTACTAGGTGACTTGTGCGTTGTCTCCTACTGGATTGATACATTGGTTCTCAAAAACTGAGGGAAATACCACTGGTGCGTGTTGGTCCTAAACAAACGGTTTAAAAGCCCTTTCTGTGACGGCATCTGGAACCATCGCCAAGTGAGTGTGGGCGATAGGGGGGGTCCTTCCCATACGACCCAGAAACCGTCGGGGATATGCCCTCCTGGCACACATGTTCGGTAAAATGAGGTCGTGTGCGGCCAGCAAGCGCTCAAATACGGAAATACGTACAATATAGAAAAATACAATTATATGGCGAATTTTTTTCCGGTGCAAGTACATCCCACACAGTCAGTCCCCGCTAAATGTTTCCATTCGTATGTACATCGCATACAGTCGCTCCAAGGAAAAGGTTTCCGTTCACATGTACATCACACACAATTTTTCCCGTTAAATCGTTTGTGATAGCGTTGCCATTGTACACGATATTAATAATTTTATCGTTTGCGTTATTGAATGCACCATACACGGTGCGTACCAAGAAACTGTGTGGCAACGGCTGTCCATCACACACACTTTTTATGTGATAAACGTTTGCGCAAGGTGGCCTAACGCAAACAGTTTTCAAGAGAAAATCGTGTGTGCAGTGGAGATTGATCATACACGTAGTGGATCCTAGAAACGTTTCTGATCTCCACGTATATCGCAGACGTTTCGCTTTCGCAAACCTTGTGTAGTGTAATACCTATTTAATCCATAATTAAAAAATCACATGTTATGAACTTGAAAGTAGGCAATCACTTATTTCATATCCAACCATGTTTATTACAAATATAGGTTCAACCACGAATCCATAATTCAATGCATAGGTACATATACTGAAGAACTACAGAAGTACCAAGTAAAGAACGATGAACCACAGTTGTACTAAAGACTGTAAAGAGAGAGGCGAAAGACATTCTGTTTGCTGGAGAAGGTGAAGCGGAATGCCCATATTGTGCCCTCCTCCATGCGTAAGGCGCGCACGACTCTAGGCCAACCCCTTGTGATGGCTGCCCGTCCATCCTTCACTATATTCATTAGGACTTCTCGATGCTCATTGTAGTCTGGATGAAATACTTTAACCTTCATTGCGTGTCCACCAATCATGTACTTTGCGAGGTAATCTTGAGTGAACTGCTTCGGGAACCACTGGGAACGAAAAAGATTCAGACATTGTTGTCTAACAACTCATTATGGGCAGTAAAAAGAGAAGGCTGCAGAGTTTGTAGTTACCATCCTACAGCTCACTGTTGTGTTGGATAGAGCATAAACAAATAATTTGCTTGCCACCATTCGTATCTTTTTGCTAATAATTCTTATCAGTTTCCTCACTTGATGCTTTTTCATCAATATCTCATTGCCCCAAATGCAAAAAGGGTCGATGCGTGGATCCTTGCCAAGGGCATATGTACCTACAAGCAACAAGTCAATATTAGAAGCTAACTAGTGTCCAGGCATGGATCTATATGCACTACATTATGGAACGACGGGGGAGTACAAGCTGAGGTATGAAGCTAACCTCGGCGGAAAATGGTGGCCACTCCCGTTGTTGTCCTACATAAGTAGTGGAAAGGCATGATAAGTACAACAATCTTAACATCAAAAAAATATAGCAAAGGAAAACAACATCATCTCCAAATGATAGCTTGCATGTGTTGGTTTCAGCATGCTGTTAAAGCAGATATAAAATGGAAGGCAATGTTACGGACAGTAGGCTTAACAACCATCAAATATTGCAATTCAAACTAGTATTGTTGAAAATGAATAGAACGTAGGTAATGCTTAAACATCACACTGGATAAGTGTGTAAAACTGAAAATAAAGGGCATGTGTTAACTACACCAGGAATAACTGGAACCAAATATAGCCGTTCAAACTGGTATTGATATAGTCGAGCGACACAGTTCCGACTTGCACATAATGAACCACACATTGTGAATGACTGAAATAAACAAGGCATAAATGACCAGTATAACAACCAAATATAGCCATTGAAAACTGGACAGAGTCTCACTGCAACCAACCTAACAAGCAAATACAGATAAACAGGGCATATGCTTGAAAACTGGACAAATGCTCACTGCAGCCAACCTTACAAGCAGATAAAGATAAAGAAGGCATCTGCTTGATAACAGGAGAAATGCTAAAAAAGCAACCTAACAACCAAATACAGATAAACAAGGCATTTGCTTGATAACTGGACAAATGCTAAAAAAGCAACCTATCAACCAAATACAGATAAACAAGGCATCTGCTTGATAACTGGACAAATACTCACTGCAACCAAACTAAAAACCAAATACATATAAATAAGGCATCTGCTCGATAACTGAAAAAATGCTCACCCCAACCAACCTAACAACCAAATACAGATAAAAAGGCATCTACTCACTATAAACAACCAAATATAGCCATTCGTGAAACTAAAGTGGACAATTCATACTTAAACAACACATAGAACAATTGAACAATACATTTTTGCATAACTAAAATAATTAAACACGGCACGCTACTACAACAAAGGGTACAGGTTGGCAAGCTAGAAAAGGTAATATTTGCTGATAGAATGTTGCCTCACATTTCGTGGACATGATCCTTCTAGTTGGAAGAGCACAGAACCATGGTGTGCTCTCTGATGTCCCAGTTGGGCTGTTTCACCTTGGAAGAACCTTCGTGGGTGCCCTCCTCGTGGTCGTGGTCGATGAGATCTGACTCGGTAATTGAGGATCCCAAGCCGCCGTCGTGGAACGTGTCCTTCAGAAGTGACAAAATGGGCTCGATGGCATATAAAGCTCGCAAATCCTTGACCGCTTGGCGGAGAGATCAGCGGCATGGCGTTCGAAGAGATCGACGACGGTTGGACCAGAGGGCTTGGGGATGGACCACTTAACCTGTGACATGGCCCGCGTGAAGTCGTCGGTGTGGATGAGCTTGATGTCGTAGCCAGCTTTCCCGAGATACAGTAATACGCTAGCCCGCTGACATGAAGCCTTCGTCATGGCAACGTAGTCAACGTCTTCGCCGGCTTCCGCGGCGACGTGTTGCTCCGGGATCGACAGGTCAGGGCGAACGGCGGCCACCTCACCAACGTCCATCAGAGAGGCCATGGTAAACCTCTTCTTGGCCGAACGCTTGTCGGGCTCCCCGGGATACGTGGTCGGGCTTAGGCTGCGACATTCTGGAGCAGGGGATGTGGATATGGCAGGGAGGGACACCGCAGGCCTCATCTAAAAACTCAGGGGAGTGGGGCGACGGTATGGGAATCGTTGGATAACCTGAAATTTATTATCTAAGCTAGGAGGAATGGGCAGACCGACAGGGTTGGCGGCGGCGCCGACGGCGGCCGTGAGCTAGGGTTCGAAGGGGGGAGGGGGCGGGTGGGGGACTATGGAGGGGGGGTGGTGTTTGAGGATATGCCGCGGCTACTGAAAATTTTATTAATGGTGGGTGGAGATGGTGGTGGACGAGGGAGGGCGACGGTTCAAATGCCTCGGCTGCTAATATTGAAGATGCGGGGCGGGAGTGCCCAAGATCATGCACAGTCCAATAACAATATGCGTGTATGATAATAAGGAAAAGTGGCGCGGATCCATCGATTTTTGCAATGCTCAAGGCGGGTAGTTTATTTTTTTACATTTCTAGCTAGTTGGTCTATCGCACACGGTTCATCCTAATTTCCAAATAAACTTACCCGCCTTTAGCTTCCACGGGTGGTGGTTTTACAGCGCACTTGCATCGCACACAGTTAAGCCAGTACCTCCACCCTTTGCTCGCACTTGTGCGGTCTTGGTGATTTCAGCGCACTTGCATCGCACACGATTGAGCCAGTACCTCCACCTTAATTTGCTTGCGCTTGCGCGGTCGTGGGATTCACATCGCACTTGTATCGCACATGGTTTAGATATTATACCCCATGTCCATTGCGGATCATCAGAGTCTTTGCGGCAAAATATAACGTTAGGGAGGGTCAAAAGACAGCCACACCAGCATGTGGCCCAAATATATATGAGTAGAAATGGGTGGTATGTGATGTTAAAAATTCCAATGCACAATTTGACCCCGTGGGCCCACGGTTGGGCGCGTCATTGAAGATCGATGAGAGGGGCCAGAAGTCAAGAACCACCTGGAGGTGTCCAAATATATGTACGAATATTGGGGATGTTTAAAACTTTAAATACACAATGCATAACTTTGGTGGCACCTGCCTTGCAAACCCGAAAACACCCTAACAACCACCTAGCTAGGATATATATAATGACATAATGTCGTACCTAGCTAGGATGCTTGGCCCACCACCTCCCACTTCGTGTCAGTGGGGCGGATGCACGTAATGATCGATACTTTGGTCATACATGCATGTCGACATGACCTACCATAAGATGGACCAATGAATCTTTCGTTTGGTCAAATGACAGTTGTTGTTGTCGATAAACCGCTTGGGCCAATAGATTGAACCATCATAAACATCGCACGAGAGGGACCACAAAACCAGCACCTCTTGCATGCGGCCCAAAATGATGTACGTTGGGAAGGGGTGGTGTGTGTTTTCAATATAGAATAATGTAAAATTTAGATGTGGTGCCTACCCCTCGATACATACAACAACCATGAAGGGAAGGTAGTTAAGGACGAGATATGTACGGAGGGTTTGATGTAGGTCTAACCCAGCAATCCGAGCATCTGGGAGGGAATCCTGACAATGCATGAGCTCAAGTTTTGGTTGACTGACATTTGATGGTGACCGGCCCTAACATGAACTAGGAGGAATCCATTCATGGCAAACACATACCCCTCATTATCGGTCAAAGGGATGCTATATATACACTCGGGGAGCCCACATATATCCGTGTCATCACAAAAAACCGCACAAGGGAGACGTGGTCGATCAGAAGACCCCGTATACACTGCATGTGGCCCGAAAATATGTATGGGTACGATGGTGTATGATGTGTTTAAATCCCAAATGCACAACTTCGAATGGCCACGCCAAGTACATTACAAACCGAATGCCATACCCGACTCCAAGTCTGGTTCAATACCTATGATGTCAGTTTCCCAACTTTGAGGCGGCAGCGAGGGGGGGGGGCTCGTCCCACGCATGCAATCAAACTTTATTTTGTCTAGCATGGGACACATCTATATATATCTATACATCTATACATCTATATATACATCTATACACATATATAGTGTGCGAATAACTATGAAAGTTACTCATTGGATGAAGCCAATCCGATGATACAGAGATGGCAAATCCGAGCACTACTGGCCGTTGGATATCATCTACATTCCACCAGATTCTGCCACATGTACAATCTAGAAGACTCGATGGTTGAACTTAAGCATAATGCACAAACCTCTAAACACAAGCACTTCTCCTTTGTTCTCTAGAATCTTCCATATCTTAATTGCCCAAACCTTTTTTTAAATGAATTGTCACTATTTGTTTTTACCTTTACAATGCACAATTCCATGAATCTTAAAACAGTTTTTTTACAAAACTAATTGATTTTGGATGAGATGAACTATAAGAATTAAACAAACATCTACGTCATGCATATCTGGGAGAAGAGGCGAGAAACCGAGGAGAGAAGTGGTGAGAGACGGTAGCCTGTTTTGAGTGAAAACCTAGTAGAGAAGGAAGCGTGAGCTACACGACGCATGTGCATAGTGCTTACCCATGTACTTCATGTGCTATCGAAAGGGCTCAGGGTTGCCGTTCGATCTCGGAGCATCCAACGGTGCACACGTACGATCCGTGGGGTTTGGGTTCTGGCCAGTCAGAATGCAGGACTCAGATCGCGCGCACATCGGGGGGGATATCATACAGAAACCAACATTCGGTGGTAACCGGTGAAAACCACGAGAAAAAGATGTTTTGAAGTTTCAAAAAAATCAAAAAATGCGGCATGTTAAGACGATGATGTTTTATTGGCACACAATATTTCAAGTTGAAACACATTAAGAGATGTTAGCTATGAAAAAGACAAAATCTGTGTTGAATAGTGCCGAACAGTAATGTCACTATTCAGGGCGGAATTTGTCTTTTTCATGGCTCACATCTCATAATGTTTTTCAACTTGAAATTTTGTGTCGCAATAAAACATCACCTTTTGACATCCCACATTTTTTTCAGATTTTAATGAAACTTTAAAATATGGTTTCCACGAAGTTTTGATTGAATATCGGCTTTCATGAGTGAACCGTGTGCTATTTGAAAACATTTCGTGAGAAGAATCTCGGTTTTTAAATCCCCGTAAATCCAAAACTAAGATGAAAATTATGACACCTACCATGGTGTCACAACATCACACTTATATGTCAAGGAATTTTCTTGTCCATTGTGGCGCAAGTTTTATTACAAGCCTCTTACAAACCGAAGCTTCTCTCAAAGAAACCGCATGGTTCTGATAGGGAAACGTGTCTCCCTTGTGGGTGAAACATAATCACTGCCTCTTTTCACCTTGTATTTTCTTCTACGGGCAACATGGAACGACAGGATATCCGTGCTGAAATTTAAACTTATTCAGGGTTCGTTTGGCCTTTTTATACACTAATTGAGTTTCCTAGGCATTTAATGTTCATAATTCAAATCTGAACTACAGATACATGCTCCAGTTCACCAAAATGGCTAGAAAAATTATACATGTGTCCTTGGGTACCTGTTTAGGTCCCATGCCAGGAATGGGAGTGAATTACAACAGTACTCGTGTCATGGCTCGTACCCAAACATTTCGAATCTCGAATTTTAAGTTCCCATAAATCCTAAACTCACCAGAAAGTCATCAAAGGTGGCATGGTGTCACGTCATGGCACATATATGTCGTGGTAAAAACATTGTCCAATTTGGGCCTAGCTTTATTACAAACCTCTTACAAAAACTGGAGCTTCTCTCAAAGAAGCCTCGTGGTTCTGATAGGGAAACGTGTTCCCCTTGTGGGTGAAACATAATCACTGCCTCTTTTCGCCTTGTATTTTCTTCCACGGGCAACATGGAACCACAGGATATCCGTGCTAAAATTTAAACTTATTCAGGGTTCGTTTGGCCTTTTTATACACTAATTGAGTTTCCAAGGTATTTAATGTCCGTAATTCGAATCTGAACTACAAATACATGCTCCGGTTCACCAAAATGGCTAGAAAAATTATACATGTGTCCTTGAGTGCATGTTTAGGTCTCATGCTAGGAATGGGAACGAAATACAACCGTACCAGTGTCCTGGCTCTTCCTCAAACATTTCGAATCTTGGTTTTTAAGTCCCATAAATCCTAAACTCGCCAAAAAGTCATCAAAGGTGGCAAGGTGTCATGTCATGGCACATATATGTCGTGGTAAAAACATTGCCAATTTGGGCCAAGCTTTATTACAAACCTCTTACAAACCGGAGCCTATCGCAAGAACCCTCGTGGTTTCAATAGGGAAACATGTCCCCTTGTGGGCCAAACTTTGAAATTATTCAGGGTTCGTTTAACCTTTTTAATTCCTTAATTGAGTTTTCTAGGCATTTAATGTCCATCATTCAAATCTGAACTACAAATGCATGCTCTAGTGCACCAAAATGGCTAGAAAAAACGTACATGTTTCCTTGGGGTGCATGTTTAGGTCCCATGGAATGAATGGGAATGAATTCAACCATCTCGCCATCCTGGCCTGGCCACAAACATTGCGAATCTCGGTTTTTAAATGTCTGTAAATCCAAAACTCACCAGGAAATCATGAAACTTGGTATGGTGTCACTACAAGGTATATATAATTGTCCAATTTGGGTGAAGCTATATTACAAACCTTTTACAAACCGGAGCCTGTCACAACCCTCGTGGTTCCGGTAGGGACCTCTTGGGCGTAACGATAATCAATGCCTCTTCTCGCCTTGAACTTTGTTTTCTACAGACAACATAGAATAACAGGAGTGTCGGGCTGAAATTTGAAACTATTTAGGGTTCGTTTGGCCATTGTATATATATATATATATATATATATATATATATATATCTTTCCCTAATAATAAAGCACGGATTGAGTCTTGGGGTTCACCGTCATGGCGTTTTTGCATAACAAACCCTATGGTATTAAGTAGTTAACCCGTAGTCCAATAAATAATAATAAGTGAAAAAAATGTTTCGTATTTGAGCCCCACCCGTGCAGACATACGAGAGATAAAAAACCCGACCCCCGATTCGAGCGACCGCACCTCCCACCGATGAATCTGCCGCCTCCCCGCCGCCGGCCGACATCCTCCGCCACGCCATCCTTCGTTGCATCGTCCTGCCCGCACCCCGGTATGCCTCCTCTCCGCCACGCCCTCTTCCCCGTGTTGTCCGACTCCTCCAAGCGCGGTTCGCCGACACCGAGGCCCAGGCCGCCGTGCTCCGAGCCTGTGATGGCCGGCTCATGCGTGCGCCGCTGACCGCGATTGGCTGCTCAACACGCTCCTCGCGGCCGCGGGCAACGACCAGGAGGAGGACGCGCCAGAGGTGGGGCAACGTCAGAATCAACGCGCTCGGATCCAGCCGAGGCTTACATCGACACGGACGCGGAGGCTCCAGCCGCAGCCGCTGCACTCCCTTCGGTCATCACCTTCCTTCCCGTGAGCTCACTTCCACCTAGCCTCTCCCCCTTCCTCTTTGTTTTTTAACTGATTACCAACTTCTTGATCAATCCTTCTCCTCTGCTCCCGCAGGATGGCTTTCTCTGTTCAATTGCTTAATTTGGTTGTCTTTGTCTTACCTGAACTGCAAGGGAACCAACTTACATGGCATGATGGATGGAGATAAGTAGATGTTTTTTTGTTGTGTTCACATGCTTTCTAATAGTTTTGAGCAATATGCATAAATCTGTTATAATCAATCAAAGACAGTGAGAATGTTTGCTGAAATCTTTAGAAGTGGGGATCCTATGAATTGCTTTGATTGAACGTCCAACGATGATCTCATCTTATAGTACCTCACTTTTGAAACATTGTATTGGTAGTTTTTATCTTTACGATTTTTCTTTCTGTACATACTGGATTGCATTATTTAGGACATGAGACAGTGCTGCAAATAGCTCATGAGAGTAGTTAGCAAATGCAAATCATTGTATATTGTCATTTATGCTTCTCTTAATAGAAAATAGTACTATTCTGGGGAAGGGCATCTGGCTGAGTTTCAATAAAACTCTTCAGGTTTTGTATGGTGAGATTCTCTTTATAAAACAAGATTTGTATTGGTGGTAGATCGACAACAACTGACAAGGACTACCACGATTAGAGCTACTCTTTGGCACCCATGTTACAGCATGAAGTCAAGCAGGAAACAAGGTATGACATTGCCATCATTTAGTTTGAGGGTAGTGCATAGGTCTATTTAATTAGTTTTTTCACACGATGGCTCATGGTGTTAGTTGATAAATATGTGTGTGTGCATGGAACAACTAATTGATCAGAACTGACAACATCATTACTTTCAAAAATTGTAATACAAATAAAGAAAGAAAACAAATGAGCTTCGTATGAATGATGCATGACAAAGTTGTCATATATACATGCGTGAGTACAACATGTCCTTTTTTCTTTTTTTCTTTTTTGAAAAAGGGGGTCTCCCCGGTCTCTGCATGAGAACGATGCATACATGTCCTGAGTACAACATGTCCTATACCCAATATTTCTTTAGTTCAATGCTAAGTTAGTAAATATACATTGTAGGCCAAAATGTTTAGAAATCCCAAGTTCAATCTATTATTTTTATAATTAAATTAATGATGATTAAATAAATACAAATAATATATCTAAGGTATTTACCCAATATTTACCATGAAAAGTCCAACCATTAGCTCCGTGGTTCTCTATAGTGACCCCCTAACAAAAACAAGAAAGGGAAGCACCTTCAGCACTGAATTAAATACATATGAGAGTTATCTTTTTTGTTGATAATCTTTAGTGTAAACACTTATATTTTTCTTGATTGCTAGATTTTATGCACTTTTATCATGGTATATATATGGGAGTACAGGGATCCGTGGGACGAGGCCAAGGTGTATGTGCGCAACCTTCCCTACGACATTAGCAGCGAGCGCCTTGTGCAGCTCTTCCGGCAGGACGTCGTCGTCGAGGTCACCGTGGTGAGCATGCTCTTCCTCTTAGACCATCTTCAACGCTGGATGCTAGCATAAGGTGATATGATTTGTTTCACAGTCGATATGTGGTATTGGTGACAGAAGGTGCATCACGCGCTTGGGTATTTTCCTCCGCACGAGGTAAAGTACCAAATGTGTTTTCAATATGTAATTAGCAGCCATGCTTAGCATCAAGCTTTGATAGAGGGGGCGCTTAGATGATTTTTGATTTCAGGTATTTATTTTCTCTATCTCTGAGCATCTACACAGGCAACCCGCATTATAGATGATATTAGTCTACTGCCAGTGTCGTTCCTCTAGGCGCACACACACACACATAGACACACATGTCTGCTTTAATGTGGTTATTGTGTTGTTGAAGCTCAAATGGAGTGTTTATGCATAACTGAAGTGGCACATTTAGTTCTGGACATATCCAACAGCCTCCAAAACTTCTGAAAGCAAAGAGCTGGAGAACCATCCTCTAGGCTCTCATGTACCCCAACAGATTATTTTTCTTCCAAAACTATTGATAAACGCATCAAGTTTTAAGTGCAATTCCACATCCAGATGTTGTTATTCAGGTTGTCATCATACTGTATCAGCTTCAAAGTTTATTTTTACTCTCAAGTAGTCCATAAATATGTGAACCTGAACACTCAAACTACTGCGGGGGTAGGATTTCCGCAGTATCCTTTGGCTGGTTAATCTGTTTGGACTAGAATTTTCTGAATTGTAGTAAGCTTGGCAACTACAGAATACATTGTGTAGCGACCAGACCTCAAACAGTCTGATCTCTGTGCTCCGGTGTCATCCCTGGATCAGTAATGCTGACACCACATAGTACTCGGAGGATTTATAGCAGAGTAGCAATCACACACTTATTACATTGAGTGTCTCAAAAGAGAACTTAATACAATAAATATGGCTTAAGGCCATCTAATAACGATAACAGCGGAAGGCTTGGAAGATAAGGGAGTCCATCAACTCCAACGGCATCACTAAGTATAGAACCACGACCTAAAAACTCCTTAATCATCGTCTGAAAAGTCTGCAACATTAACGTTACAGCCCGAAAACGGGTCAGCAAATGGGATATGCTGGCAAGGTAACACATAGAGAGTAATGGAATGAAACAGCTATTCTATATGCATATTTGGCTGGTGGAAAGCTCTATGGTTATAGTTTTGCGTAAAGCCAATTTTCCCTACTTCAAAGGAATAGATTTATTTAACTATCATGGTGGTTGTTAAACATTGAGAATGGTTGACAGCATTCTCAATCCCAGTTAAGCATCATCATTAAACATAACCCAACAAAATTTATTTAGAGTAACATGTTGAGATTCACATGAAAATCCAAGTACTAGATACTCAAGATGTCCATAACCGGGGACATGGCTAACCATGATTAGTTTATTACACTCTGCAGAGGTTTGCACACTTTTCCCCACAAGACTCGATCGCCTCTGTTTGGTTTCTCACACTACATGGTGTCTAAGAAGACGGATGACCGAGACATAGTCTTTCAGAAGCGCTAGCACCTTACGATGGGTAGACCGTACCACCTACATCCCCTACATTTGCTAGTCTACCACTGTAAGAGTTCGCACGACTTAGTCAACTATGCTAGAGCCCATAATAGCTTGTGGCTGCACACAGAAGTTTCTAGTACGAATAGTCTCATGATCCTTTTGAGCCTGGGTGGCGGTCCAAAAGAAAACAGGCAAGTCCTGGAATACCCAGGTTCCTCAATCCACCCAGATGTGTGTTTAAGTTGCCACCTTAGATAAACCATTAATTAACAATCTCACATATGTCATGGATATCACTCACCCAATCCACGTCTACTAGCATAGCATGGCATAATAAGCAAATGTAGAAGTAACTCCTAAAGGTTTGATAATAACAGGTAATAGGTACTACCTCATCTACTTCCCATCCCACAATTTAATTAGATCCTAATCATGCAATGTGTGAGGATTGATCTAATGCAATAAAACTGGGTAGTAGAAAAGGTATGATCAAAGTGTTACTTGCCTAGCTGATGATCCGTGAAACCTAACCATTCGAAGTAACAGGCGGCGCACTCCTGGTATTCTATCACAGACAAACAAACAAGCATACAATAAGTACTCATCTAATGCACAGGTAAAACGCAAATAAGAGATCTAACCAGAAGGTTCAACTTAAGAACTCTAGTTGGCAAAAAGAATCAAATCGAACAAAGCAACGAAAGTCAAACGGCGAAAGAAAACAACTTCGTTCTAGTAATCTGGATCTAGGGCAAATTTTACAGTAGCAAAAACTTGTTTAAGTTGGTTAAGCGGATAGAGGGTTTTGAGACGAATCTCTAGGCGCTTGAATCGCCTGATTCTGATAAACGAGCGAAAAGTTAAACTAAAACGAAAATCGGATCAGGAATCGCGATCAGGAAAATCGCGGATTTAATCCGAGAAAAAGAAAAACGACGAACACCATATTTTTTTCTCTTTTTTTCCGGCACGGAAATCGAGGCGCGATGAACCTCGGGAGGCGGGATCGTCAGTGGCGGCTCCGGCGGCGCGCGCGGATCAAGGCGGGGCTGATGGGCTGGGCTCGGGGCGGCGCTATTTAAAGGCTGCCCCCGGGCGGTGTCCCGCTCGGGTACGGCCCGAAGTCGGTTCGTTTTTTTTTAATTATTCCGCTCGGAAGAAAAATAAAAATAAATACTAAACGAACTCCAAAAATTTCGAAATAAATTTTCACGGGCTTCTAAAATCAAGCCGCACAAGGTGAACATTTATTTTGGCCCTAAATGCAATTTTGAAAAACGCACATTTTTCCTAAATTCAAATAAAACACCGAAAAACTCCAAAATAAAATCTTATTTGATTTTATTATTAAATCCTAAATATTTATTTATTTTGGGAAAGTCATTTTATTCCCTCTCTCATATTTATGTAATAGAAATAATTGATGATAAAATAAATAAAATCAAAGGATCCTATTCTCAAAATTTGAGAAAACCCAAATATGAAAATAACGAAGTCCCCAACTCTCTCCGTGGGTCATTGAGGTGCGTAGAATTTCTAGGATCAACCAAAATGCAAAATAAAATATGATATGCATGATGATCTAATGTATAACATTCCAAATTGAAAATTTGGGATGTTACAAACCTACCCCCCTTAAGATGAATCTCGCCCTCGAGATTCGGGTTGGCTAGAAAATAGGTGAGGGTGGTCTTTGAGAAAATCTTCCTCTCGCTCCCAGGTGGCTTCACCCTCCGTGTGGTGGCTTCACTGAACTTTGCAAAACTTGATAACCTTGCTGCGAGTAACTCGGTTGGCAAACTCGAGAATCTTGACTGGTTTCTCCTCGTAGGTCAAATCGTTATCCAACTGAATAGTTTCCAAATGCACTGTGTCTCTCAACGGTATGTCAGCCATCTTCGCATGACATTTCTTTAATTGAGAAACGTGGAACACATCATGTACTCCTGACAATCCTTCGGGCAATTCCAACTTGTAGGCCACTTCTCCCATACGTTCCAAAACTCGATATGGTCCTACAAATCGTGGTGCTAACTTCCCTTTAACTCCAAAACGCTTTGTTCCCCGAAGTGGAGATACTCGAAGATAAGCTCTGTCTCCGACTTCGTAAACTATCTCCTTGCGTTTAGAATCCGCATAACTCTTCTGTCTGGACTGGGCTACCTTGAGCCTATCGCGAATCAACTTCACCTTCTGTTCAGACTCTTTAATCAAGTCAGGTCCAAACAACTGGCGGTCTCCAACTTCGTCCCATGACAACGGTGTCCTGCACCTCCTTCCATACAAAGCTTCGAAAGGGGCCATCTTTACACTGGTTTGATAACTGTTGTTGTAAGAGAACTCTGCATATGGCAAATTATCATCCCAACTAGATCCATAATCTAGCGCACAAGCTCTCAGCATATCCTCCAAAATCTGATTGACTCTCTCGGTCTGTCCATCTGTCTGTGGATTAAAAGCTGTACTGAATTCTAGCCTGGTACCCAAAGTTTCGTGCAACTGCTTCCAAAACTTTGAGGTAAACTGGGTTCCTCTATCTGATACGATACTCCTTGGAACTACATGCAAACATACTATCCTGGTCATGTATATCTTTGCCAACTTAGCACTGGTATAAGTGGTCTTTACTGGGATGAAATGAGCTACTTTCGTCAATCGATCAACTACAACCCAAATCGAGTCATAGCCTGAACGAGTCCTGGGCAATCCCGTGATAAAATCCATGCCTAGCTTATCCCACTTCCATTCGGGTATCGGCAATGGTTGTAACAATCCTGCTGGCTTCTGATGCTCTACCTTTACTCTCTGACATACATCACAAACTGCTACATACTCCGCAATATCCTTCTTCATTCTGGTCCACCAGAAAATATCCTTCAAATCCAAATACATCTTGGTATTTCCTGGGTGAATTGAATACGGTGAATCGTGTGCCTCCTGCAGTATCAACTTCCTGATCTCCGAGTCATTGGGCACGTAAACACGGTCTTCAAACCATAGGGTGTCGTGCTCATCCTCACGAAATCCTTTAGCTTTTCCTTGGCTCAGTTTCTCCTTTATAGTGGCAATCTCTTTGTCAGCTTTCTGAGCTTCCCTGATTTTATCCATCAAGGTTGACTGAATCTCCATTGCTGCTACATAACCTCTCGGAACTATTTCCAAACATAGTTCACGAAGATTTTCGGCTAACTCCCTTGGTATTTCTCCCATCATTAACGTATTGACATGGCTCTTACGACTTAATGCGTCAGCTACTACATTAGCCTTTCTGGGGTGGTAATGCAATCTCATATCATAATCCTTGATGAGCTCCAACCATCTCCTTTGTCTGAGGTTTAACTCCTTCTGTGTGAAAATGTACTTCAAACTCTTATGATCCGTGTACACCTCACAATGGTTTCCAATGAGAAAATGTCTCCATGTCTTCAATGCATGCACTACGGCTGCTAACTCCAAATCATGCGTGGCATAATTCAACTCATGAGGCTTCAGTTGTCTTGAGGCATATGAAACAACTCTCCCTTCCTGCATAAGCACTGCTCCAAGTCCTCGACGTGAAGCGTCGCAATACACCTCATAATCTTTGGTCTGGTCTGGCAAAATCAACACTGGTGAGGTAACCAAACGTTTCTTCAACTCCTGGAAACTAGCCTCACATTCCTCTATCCATATGAACTTGGTATCATTCTTCAACAACTCAGTCATAGGCTTCGCAATCTTTGAGAAATTCTCAATAAATCTCCGGTAGTATCCTGCGAGTCCAAGAAAACTCCGGATCTCTCCAACTGTTGTTGGGGCTTCCCACTTGGTCACGGTTCCAACTTTAGCGGGATCTACTGCTATACCTTCTCCAGATATAACATGTCCGAGGAATCCTACTTCCTTCAACCAAAACTCACATTTGCTGAACTTGGCATATAATTGATGTTCTCTGAGCTTTCCAAGTACCAAACGCAAATGCTCCTTATGCTCCTCCTCATTCTTCGAATAAACCAGGATATCATCAATGAACACTACGATGAACTTATCCAAAAACTCCCTAAACACTTTGCTCATCATGTTCATAAAATAGGCAGGTGCGTTAGTCAGACCAAATGACATAACGGTATACTCCTACAGCCCATACCTGGTGGTAAAAGCTGTCTTCGGAATATCCTATTCTCGAATCTTCAACTGGTGGTATCCTGATCGCAGATCGATCTTGGAAAATACCTTAGCTCCTTGTAATCGATCAAACAGATCGTTGATCATTGGTAGCGGGTACTTGTTCTTGATCGTTACTTCATTCAATCCTCGATAATCAACAACCATCCTTAACGATCCATCCTTCTTCTCCACTAGAAGTACTGGCGATCCCCAAGGTGAAGAACTTGGGCGAATATATCCCTTATCCAGTAACTCCTTAACCTGCTTCTTAATTTCCACCAAATCCTTTGTTGGCATCCTATATGGTCTCTTTGATATTGGCCCTGTACCTGGCAATAGCTCAATCAAAAACTCAATATCTCTATCCGGTGGCATGCCTGGCAACTCCTCTGGAAAAACATCGGGAAAATCCCTTACCACTGGTACTTCCTCCTGCACAACTCCTGTTAGGCAATTTACTTGAGTCCTCTTTGGCACATTTTGGGATACATACTTGATCCTTCTTCCTTCTGGTGTGGTAAGCAAAATTGACTTGCTAGCACACTCAATATTCCCTTCATACTTTGATAACCAATCCATGCCTAATATCACATCCAATCCTTGGGATTCCAATACTATTAGGTCTGAGGGAAAAACATAGTTACCAATCCTTAATGGTAACCGATCACACCATAGACTAGCCACATACTCTGCTCCGGGCGAGGTTACTAACATGGGTGACCTAAGAGCTTGGGTTGGAGGCATTTGAGGGTTTTTAGAAAAGATGAGATGTAAGAATAGAGGGGGTCTAAAGAGAAAACACTACCCATATGCACATGAGGCAAAAACAAACAATTCACTTCAATCAATCAAACAAGGGCATACAATCAATCTAACTATCGCAAAAGTGCTCGGACTACTATATTTACATGGTGGACTACTACTACTGATGAGGTGGTCTACTAGAAATATTCTACGGTCATTGAATCCATGATATCTGCTCCAGCTTCATCAACATAGTCATCATCGCTACTATCTGCTTCCGAGTCGGTGCCGTCGATGATGATGTAGTCTTCCGGGCTAATTTCCTGAGGTTCTTCGTCTTCATCTACTGGCGTAGGGCCTCCCATAAATATTCCAATCTTCTTGATTAGGTCGTCATTCTTCTCCACCAATACTTCAATTTCCTCTTCATAATCTTCACGTGTAGCCTTGAGTTCTTCCTCCAGTTCCTTGATTATAGTCTTAGCCTTCTTTAGGTCTATCATGTCGGTGCACATCTGGTTCTCCTGTCGTCGAATGTGCTGATTTAACTCCTGGATAAAATCTGCGATTGATCTATCCTTCCTGGTGCTGATCATCTCCCAGTGTTCATCTCGGCGCCCACAAATCTGGTAGATAGTATCCTTGAGATCCTTGCGGTATACTTCTCCAATGCATCCCATGGCGATGTGAGCTGCCATGCTCTTTCCTAGACTCCAAGTTGGTGCATCAAAAGAAAATTCTATGGGCTCAGTGACTGGCATGAACGTCCTTCCTGGTACTTGAACTTGAATCTTCCAGCGCTCTTCTTCAGGTAAAGTGGCGTTGTAGGTTCCCGTGAAGCTTGGTACTCCTATATTCAGGTATCTAGTGACTTCCTTCAAGTGTCGTCCAAAGGGTGTATCTTCATCCGGTTGTGTGAACTTGTTCCTTGCATCCGCCATCCTAAAGAGTAGAAAAGATGACAGGTCAGAAGAGAAGAGAGAGTGAATAGTGATCTAGGTATTTAGCTTAGTGGTCGTTTCCTACAGTCAGCGTGTGCTCTGATACCATCTCTGTAGCGACCAGACCTAAAACAGTCTGATCTCTGTGCTCCGGTGTCATCCCTAGATCAGTAATGCTAACACCACACAATACTCGGAGGATTTATAGTAGAGTAGCAATCACACACTTATACATCGAGTGTCTCAAAAGAGAACTTAATACAATAAATATGGCTTAAGGCCATCTAATAATGATAACAGGGGAAGGCTTGGAAGATAAGTGAGTCCATCAACTCCAATGGCATCACTGAGTATAGAACCACGACCTAAAAAATCCTTAATCATCGTCTGAAAAGTCTGCAACATTAATGTTGCAGCCCGAAAATGGGTCAGCACATGGGATATGCTGGCAAGGTAACACATAGAGAGTAATGGAATGAAACAGCTATTCTATATGCATATTTGGCTGGTGGAAAGCTCTATGGTTACAGTTTTGCGTAAAGCCAATTTTTCCCTACTTCAAAGGAATAGATTTATTTAACTATCATGGTGGTTGTTAAACATTGAGAATGGTTGACAGCATTCTCAATCCCAATTAAGCATCATCATTAAACATAACCCAACAAAATTTATTTAGAGTAACATGTTGAGATTCACATGAAAATCCAAGTACTAGATACTCAAGATGTCCATAACCGGGGACACGGCTAACCATGATTAGTTTATTACACTCTGTAGAGGTTTGCGCACTTTTCCCCACAAGACTCGATCGCCTCCGTTTGGTTTCTCGCACTACATGGTGTTTGAGAAGACGGATGACCGAGACATAGTCTTTCAGAAGCGCTAGCACCTTACAATGGGTAGACCGTACCACCTACATCCCCTACATCTGCTAGTCTACCACTGTAAGAGTTCGCATGACTTAGTCAACTATGCTAGACCCCATAATAGCTTGTGGCTGCACACGGAAGTTTCTAGTATGAATAGTCTCATGATCCCTTTGAGCCTGGGTGGCGGTCCAAAAGAAAACAGGCAAGTCCTGGAATACCCAGGTGCCTCAATCCACCCAGAATGTGTTTAAGTTGCCACCTTAGATAAACCATTAATTAAGAATCTCACATCTGTCATGGATATCACTCACCCAATCCACGTAGAAGTAACTCCCAAAGGTTTGATAATAACAGGTAATAGGTACTACCTCATCTACTTCCCATCCCACAATTTAATTAGATCCTAATCATGCAATGTGTGAGGATTGATCTAATGCAATAAAACTGGGTAGTAGAAAAGGTATGATCAAAGTGTTACTTGCCTTACTGATGATCCGCGAAACCTAACGATTCGAAGTAACAGGCGGCGCACTCTGGTTATTCTATCGCAGACAAACAAACAAGCATACAATAAGTACTCATCTAATGCACAGGTAAAACGCAAATAAGAGATCTAACCAGAAGGTTCAACTTAAGAACTCCGGTTGGCAAAAAGAATCAAATCGAACAAAGCAATGAAAGTCAAACGACGAAAGAAAACAACTTCGTTCTAGTAATCTAGATCTAGGGCAAATTTTACAGCAGCAAAAACTTGTTTAAGTTGGTTAAACGGATAGAGGGTTTCGAGGCGAATCTCTAGGCGCTTGAATCGCCTGATTCCGATAAACGAGTGAAAAGTTAAACTAAAACGAAAATCGGATCAAAAATCGCGATCAGAAAAATCGCGGATTTAATCCGAGGAAAAGAAAAACGACGAATGCCGAAATTCTTTTTTCGGCACGAAAATCGAGGCGCGACGAACCTCGGGCCGCGGGATTGTGGGCGGCGGCGGCTCCGGCGGGCGCGCAGATCGAGGCGGGGCTGATGGGCTGGGGCGGCTCGGGGTGGCGCTATTTAAAGGCTGCCCCCGGGCAGTGTCCCGCTCGGGTACGGCCCGAAGTCGGTTCGTTTTTTTAATTATTCTGCTCGGAATAAAAATAAAAAGAAATACTAAACGGACTCCAAAAATTCCGAAATAAATTTTCACGGGCTTCTAAAATCAAGCCGCACAAGGTGAACATTTATTTGGGCCCTAAATGTAGTTTTGAAAAACGCACATTTTTCCTAAATTCAAATAAAACACTGAAAAACTCCGAAATAAAATCTTATTTGATTTTATTATTAAATCCTCAATATTTCTTTATTTTGGGAAAGTCATTTTATCCCCTCTCTCATATTTATGTAATAGAAATAATTGATGATAAAATAAATAAAATCAAATGATCCTATTCTCAAAATTTGAGAAAACTCAAATATGAAAATAACGAAATCCCCAACTCTCTCCGTGGGTCATTGAGTTGCGTAGAATTTCTCGGATCAACCAAAATGCAAAATAAAATATGATATGCATGATGATCTAATGTATAACATTCCAAATTAAAAATTTGGGATGTTACACATTGTGTCGAGATATAATAGCACTTGATTCTCTAACAATCGTTGGTTCATGAATTGCAGCAGGATGAACCCAAGGCCCCTCCTGTGAATCCCGTTGCTTACCATTTTTCATGATTAAGATCTTGGATTTAACATTTTGTATTTTCTTGTTTATTTTCTTTTTCTTTTGGAGGAGAACAAGATGCAGCTTGTAGTGTGTGAATTTACAACTTTTGTTGAATAAACAGAATATATCAACTGTAAGTTGATGTATAGAAAAGTCAACCCTTGCATAGATTTTGTAATATATATAGTTAACTCAGTATATTTAACATTTTTTCATCTTTCTCCGGGAGCTCTTCAGATATCATCTACACCTCAGACAAGTAACATTAACTTGCTAAAAGCACGAAAAGTAACACAAGGTTTGCAAGTTTGACAAAGTTTCCCTCCATTCTTGAATGTAGCTATTTTTATTTTCCTTCTATCCAAACTGGTGTTGGCATGGCGACAAAAACATTAACTTCACACTGTTGCTAGCTGTGACGTTTCGTCAAAGTTGAATACAAGAAAGTGGATTTGTAAGCAGAGTGACAACGCCAATTATTTTTCTCCTGGTGCAACACATGACAGTATGTGCTACATCGAAAGGAAAAGGAGGAAGTAATGCACTAGAAGTTTTATAGAGTCATGATGCACATTGAGGAGTTAGTGGTGTGTTTTCCTTTTCTTTTGAGACAATTGTCATATAATGGAAAAAGTACACTACCGTTCGGCTGAAACCCATCATATTTCTAACGGTATACAACCAAAATCGGGGTGAGACCAGATATTATGCTGAAAGTTTTAGGTTAGTGAGCACAAATTAATTTTTTTCCTATTGCAATGCACGGATAAGTTTGGCATACAACGATGATATCTAATTGCATTGTCTTTTGGACCATTTAAACTGAAATTAATTATCAATTTTGATCAGAAACCCCATCCCAATACTTTTGATCACTATTGTACTTCAACCACAGAAATTATTTTAGTTTGCCATGTGCCAAATCTCCAACGGTACAGAGGCCATGCAACTTGGAACATCAAGTAAAAGCATATCCATTTTTACTTATTCTATTTGTTGAGAAAGTTATTAATTGTTTTGAAAATCTTTTTTAACCAAAATTGCTTCAACAATGTTGTTCTGCTATAGTTGTTTGATTATTTCAAAGTTGTTTGAGTGGTATTTTTTCAACTGTCTAGGCATATACTCCCTCCGTGTCTAAATATAAGTTATATAGTCTATATTGGAATCTCTAAAAAGGTTTATATTGAGGCACGGAAGGAGTATTTATTTATTTTATACCCGGTGCAACGCACGAGCCCTTTTTCTATAATAATAAAGTCATTAGTGCTTCTGGTGGTATGTCATATATATTGTCTCAAAGTTGCAAAATATAACCTACCGATGCCACCTATAAGTGAAAAAATGTTTCACACAGGAGAACCCCACCCGGGCCGGCCCATGTAGTAGGGTTGCGCTGGGAGAAGACAGCACGCCCGTTTGGGCCGACTCATGTGGGTGCCACCTGCTTTTAAGTTTCTTTTCTATTTTTATTTTTCCTTTTCTGCTTTTGTTTTTCTACTTTAAATAATTTGGTACTTAAAAATTCAAAAAAAATAATTTCTAAATAAAATGTTCGCAATTTTTTAAAAAGTTATTGAAAAATAAAAAAAATCTTCATGATTTCTAAAAAAAGTTTGTGTAAAAAATGTTAATAAAATTGAACAAAATCTTTGCCCAAATGTTATCCGTGATGGAGCAAAAGGTTGTCAAGGTGATTGGGGATTATGATTTTTTTCTCCCAATGCAACGCATGGGCTCTTTTGCTAGTATATATATATATATATATATATATATATATATATATATATATATATATATATATATATTACTAATTACTAAGTTTCTATGCATTTAATGTAGTCCATAATTTAAATTTGAACTACAACCACATGCTCCAGTGAAGCAAAATGGGTGGGAAATCGTACATGTGTCATTGGGTGCATGTTTAGGTCTCGTTTAAGGAATGAGAATGAATTACAAACTTGTCGTCGTCCTAAAACAATGAGAATCTCGGTTTTTAAATCCCAGTAAATAAAAAAGTCACCCAAAAAACATGAAACTTGGCATGGTTTCATGACATGTCACATATATGCCGTGGTAAGAAAAATCGTCCAGTTTGAGAAGAGGCGCACACATTAGTAGCCAAGGAAGTCCTTTTTGAAAAAAAAGCTGACACGTTAATATCGCAAACTGTTGTATTATATTTACCATGTCAAAATTTAATCATACTCGGTGGCGTGCGTGCAGCTGTTTGATTAGACGGGATGAGCGCGAGAAGTCCGCTGAGCAGCTTCAACGGGACGCATGCGAGCAGTCTGCCGTGTAGGCTCGATGGGACGTGTGCATCCTGTCCACCTCCCAGGTTCGACGGGACACATGCGAGCAGCAAGGCCGCCCATGCTCACCAGGAAGCGAGATCTTTGACTTTCATGCACCAGCCGCCGCCCGCCTTGCTCACAACTTCTCCATTAATGGGTTAATTAAAGCACCTGGACGGAGGGTGTTTGCTTGTGCTCCCATGGCAACATTTGCTTTGTTTGTGTTTTCAACTAGTATTCCGCCCTAATTTAAATTGCCACATAGGGCAACGGATAATACGACCACAAATAAAATGGCAACGGATAATATGACGACAAATTTACAATGGCACACATAATAATTGTCTTACATATTCCGGATAATTTAAAATGCCACATGCGGCAAAGCCCGGAAGACATGGGGGCAAGAGAAGAAGGAAATTGCAAAAAACGATCTGGGTCGCTACTGTCTCTACTCGCCGATGGATCACCGGGCAGCGAATTCCTCCAGCTCCTTCTTCAATTCCTCACGACTTTACTTGAAAGGAGCCATGGATTCCTCCACCTCCTGCTCGCGCTCGATCCAAAGGTTGCTCAAGCCAGCCATCAGTTCCTCGACGACCGCTTTCAGTGTCATCTCTGAGGCACTGCTCTGCTCATGCAACATCTTCCATCCGACTGCCTCCTCCTCCTTCTCAGCGAAAAACTTGCGGAGCTTCGCATTGTCATCCATGAGTTGCCCGACGAGGTCGGTCGCCTTGTCAACCGAGGCATCGCTGATCTTGAGCAGCTTCATCAAGCCGTCGACCAGCTCCTGCTGCATAGTGACGCCAGAGAGAATGTCGTCGTCGCTAGCGAAGGACTTCAGGAATGCCAGCTCGTCGCGATGGCTGACGCCACGAATGTGCTTGTGAGAGCCCTCGCGTGCCCGTGAGATCTCCTTCGAGGGCTCCGCGGCGCGCCCGGACATCTCTGCTGTGGCTGCGGCTTCACGGCGGGACCTCTCTAGTACTTACGAGGCCTTGGTCTTTGCTGCCTGGTTATATGTCCACCCTAAACTCCTCCTACCGGTCATGGCAGAATGATTTGACAGAGAAAACCAGTTTTGTGGGTGATGAGGAGAGGAACTGTGAAGTAATTTTCGAGTGGGTAGTTTTATAGCCCGGTGCTAAGTGTGAACACATATTAGTTTGAGAGGTGTGAATAGATTTGCAATTATTTATTGTGTTGTATCAACAATGTGACAAGAAATAAGGTCAAAATTTATTGATGGCAGAAGGTTGACCACGTGGTTGCTCGCCGTTGAGGCGGTCGTGGCGCGCTCCATTCTGCATACCTGCGCGTGCTCTGCTCGCCGTTGAGGCAAAGTTACAATGGAAACTGTTAATAATTCTTAATAATTGTCTTACAAATTCAGGATAATTTATAATGCCAAATGTGGCAAGGCCCAGAACACTCACGACCTACATATGCATACAATTATAATAAAAAAAATAAGCTAAAAGGCTGAGTTGGCGGCCTTCCGACGATGGTCTTCTCGGACTCCATGATTAGCATAGCACCCTTGCGGCCATGTGCGATACTCCTAGCTACCGCAAGCAACTAGTTTGCATTTTTAAAAGTTTTCTGTACACAAAAAATCACACACGAACTAACTGTATTAACCGTTTGTGTTGTAAATTCTCATCGCAAACAGTTCATCCGAGTCAGTTGTTTGCCACGTATCACACACATCTTGTTAAGTTGAACCATTTCTGTTGCGTTCGCTAATTGAAAACAGTTCGTCTGAGTGAACCGTATGCCCTATATCACACACACCTTGATGTGGCTAAACGTTTATGTTGCACTCCCTAATAGCAAATGGTTCATCGGAGTGAATTGTATGCTGTATATCGCACACACATTGATATGGCTGCCTGTTTTTGTTGTTCTACATCATCGCAAACAGTTCAAACGGGTTAACCATGTGGCCTGAATCGCACACGCAACTAAAATCTGAACCGTGTTTGTTGCATCCTCCATCGCAAATGTTTTGCACCTTTTTTGACAGTTTTCATACACCACTGTTTGCGATTACTGCATCGCACACAGTTTCTTGAAGGGTCTCTGATCATAGTGTCACATTAGCAGCATCCTGCAGTAGTGTACTTACGCTACTTTGCTGCATCACCCTTTCCTCTTCAAGGGAAAACCAATGCGTGTTCACGAGGTAGCACCTGCTTGAGGCCATAGAGGGCCTTATTGAGTCTGAAGACTTTGTCAGGATGCTTAGGATCTTCAAAACCTGGGGGTTGAGCAACATATACTTCTTCCTCAAGCTTACCATTGAGGAATGCACTTTTCACATCCATTTTATATAAGATGATAATTATGATGGTTAGCATAAGAAAGCAATATGCGAATAGCCTCAAGCCTAGCAACAGGTGCAAAAGTTTCATCGAAATCAATTCCTTCAACCTGTGTGTAGCCTTGAGCTACTAGACGAGCCTTATTCCTCACCACAAGGCCATTTTCATCTTGCTTGTTGCAGTAGATCCATTTGGTGCCGATGATATTATGCGTGCGTGGGTCTGGTCGCTTGACAAGTTCCCAGACATTGTTGAGCTCGAATTGATGTAATTCCTCTTGCATCGCTTGAATCCACTCAGGCTCCAGAAATGCCTCATCAACTTTGGTGGGCTTTGTGATAGAGACAAAAGCAAAGTGCCCACAAAAGTTAGACAAATGTGAAGCCCTTGAGCGTGTGAGAGGACCTGGTGCGTTTATGTCGTCGATGATTTTCTCGATCTGCACTTCATTTGCAACGCGAGGATGGGCAGGTTGACAACGTTGATTGGGCTCAGCATTTTCTTCAGAGCCATTTCCCTCAGGTGCATTAGCATGATGTTCTTCATGTTCTTGAATGACTTCTTCAGCAGATTCTTCGGCAGGAATGACATCCTTAGTAGCCTTGAACTTAATGGATTCCTCGGGTGACATTTCATCTAGCACAGGAGGTAGGTGCTCTCTTTGCGAGCCATTAGTTTCATCGAACCACACATCTACAGTTTCAACAACCTTGTGGTGAAAGGTGTTGAAGACCCTGTAGGTGTGCGAGTCCTTTCCGTAACCAAGCATAACACCTTCATGTGCTTTCGGTGCAAATTTAGAATTGTGATGAGGATCTCTCATCCAACATTTAGCACCGCAGACTTTGAAATAACTCACATTGGGTTTCTTGTCAGTGAGGAGTTCATATAAGGTCTCTTTGAAGAATTTGTGAAGATATACCCTGTAGATGATGTGGCACGCAGTATCAATTACCTCAGGCCAGAAGCGAGGAGGCATCTGTATTCATCAAGCATAGTGTGAGCCATCTCAACAAGAGTCCAGTTCTTGGGCTCCACGACGCCATTCTGCTGAGAAATATAGGGAGCATATAACTTGTGAGTAATACCAAGTTCATCAAGATAGTCATCAAGACCAGTATTCTTGAACTCTGTCCCATTGTCACTGATAATGTGCTTGATCTTCACACCAAAGTTTGTTGAATCCCTCAAGGAAAATCATTTGAAGACTTCCTGCACTTCAGTTTTGTAAGTGATGATATGCACCCATGTGTAACAAGAATAGTCATCAACGATAACAAAGCCATATAAAGATGTAGCATTAGTGAATGTGGCATCGTGAGTAGGGCCGAAGAGATTCATGTGAAGCAATTCAAATGGGTGAGTGGTAGTCATGATAGTCTTTGAGCGATGCTTGGACTTGGTCATCTTTCCAGCTTCACAAGCTCCACATAGATGGTCCTTGAGGAATTTGACACCCTCGATTCCAATGACGTGAGTTTTCTTCGCGAGTGTGTGCAAGTTCCTCATCCTAGCATGACCTAGTCATCGATGCCATAACCAGCCTTCTGAAGCTTTTGCAAGTAGACATGTGGCACGCTATTGTCCTGTAGAGAAATCAACAATATACAAGTCTCCTCTCCTAAAGCCTTTGAAGACTTTGGAATTGTCAGCTTCCATGATCACAACACGACGATACTTGCCAAAGACAACAACCATATCAAGATCACAAAGCATTGATACAGACATGAGGTTGAACCCTAAGGACTCGACAAGCATGAATTTGTCCATGTGTCAATCCTTTGAGATCTCAACCCTAGCTAGACCCAATACCTTGCTTTTTCCATTGTCAGCATAGGTGATATGCTTCAGATGTGATGAAGATAAAGCAGTGTCCATCAATAAGTTCTTGTCACCGGTCATATGATTTGTACATCCACTTTTGAAGACCCACTCAGCGGCTTTGGGTTGATCATCCTGCAGATGAATTAGTGCATCTTACAAACTCATATACTTCATCAATGAAGAATATGACATCAAATTCATCAGACTGAATTTCATCAACCAGTACAATAGAAATGAATAAGGACGTGAGAAATGAATATTCATTTCTTTATGATTAGCTTGCGCCCTTTCAGGCATATTCAAGTCTCCAGCAAATTCTTCAGGTGTTTAAGTTCGTCTGGAGACCTGACCCTGCATAAGATATTATTTCTTTTTCTTCACCACCCACATCTGGAGGGGTGGCAAAGAGTTCATCATTATGTGAGCTCCATATGAGAAAGGTGGCATAGAAGCCAGTCCACTTCGTTTCACAGAAGATGGGTTAGAGTAAGCATATGAATAAGTATAGAAATTCTTCGAGGACTTGTGAACATAATGATTTGAAGAATAATGCACATATTCATAACCCTTAGCTTTTCCCTGTGAAACAGAAGTTTTAGCATGATGATGTTCATATGAGGATCTAGATCCATATGAGGAATTTGATCCACGTGAAGAATTTGGTCCATATGAGGACTTGGATCCATATGAAGAATTTGGTCCATATGAAGAATTTGATCTGGAGTTCCTATTCTTCATAGGTGGTGTCATAATGACATTCACCTGAAGCCTTTCAAGGCACCTCTTGTTAACCCAGATTTTCTTCATAGGGGGACCATTCCTGCAGTTGGTTCCAACATATCTAGCAAATACTTCACCATTCTGATTTTTGAACAGTTTATAGAGTCAAATGACTCATCAGAAGAATATGAAGATTCACATTTAAAGCCAGATAAAGTGGATGGATCTACGGGAGTTCCTTTCGCAGCAACCCATGAGGTTTTGGGATAATGCTCAGGTTTCCGGTAGGTCCCATCAACGTTGAGTTTCCTCTCAAAGGCAATACCCTCTTTCCTAGGGTTCCTATTGAGGATCTGCTTTTTAAGCACATCACAAAGAGCCTGATGCCCTTTGAGGCTTTTGTACATGCCTGTCACATATAATTCCTTCAACCCTGCATTGTCAGTGATACTTGTGGTATCCTCAGATGAGGAATTTGTGACCATAGAGACAGTTGAAGAATTTGCAGCAATAGAAGCATTTGAACTTTCAAGTGAAGAATTAGCAGATTCACGTTCAATGCATTTCAAACATGGTGGAATGAATTCAACCTGAGCGGAACTGATCTGTTGAGCAAGCAATGAATCATGTTCCTTTTGAAGATCTTCATAACTCACCCTTAGCTTCTCAAGATCTTACTTTCTTTGAAAAAATTCATAAGAAAGCTTCTCATGATCAGCTAAGAGAGTGTTATGATGACTCTGAAGGTTATCAAACTTAGACTGAAGTCTCTGAAGATTTTCAGTCAGAGTTTGAGTTCAATCCATTTCTTCAGCCAACAGGTCATCGCTTTTGTGTAGCATGTTTTGAACCTTTTCAAAAGCCTTTTGTTGCTTTATAGAAATATTAGCAAGTTTAGAATAACTAGGCTTGAGGTTTTCATCAGATTCATCCTCACTTGATTCAGAGGAGGGATATTTGAGTACCTTGGCACCTTTTGCCATGAAGCAACAGGTGGGAGCGTAGTCATCATCGACGTCGTCAGCATTGTTGGGGAAGACATTTTCCTCGGAGTTGAAGATGGACTTGCTGGCGAAAGCAGTAGCGAGAGCTAGGCTCGCCACACCAGAGTCTGACTCCTCAGATGCCTCCTCTTCCTCATTTTCCTCAGATTCAACTTCAGAGTCCATTTCCTTGCCAATGAATGCCCGAGCCTTTTTGGAGCTGCTCTTCTTGTGAGATGAGGATTTTGAAGACTTTGATGATCAGGACTTTGAAGATTTCTTCTTCTTTGAGTCATTAGAACTATCATCCTTGTATTTCTTCTTCTTTGATTCCTTCTCCCACTAAGGACAATCAGTAATGTAGTGACCAGGTTTCTTGCATTTGTGAAAAGTTCTCTTCTTATAGTCACGAGATGAGGAATCTGATGTCATGTCATCACCTCTTAAGGATTTACCAAAGCAACCACGTCTTGAGTACTTCTGGAATTTCCTCACGAGCATTGCTAGCTCCTGGCTCAGTTCTTCAGGATCACCAAGACTGCTACCAGAATCTTCTTCTTTAGATTCAGAGACTGCCTTGGCCTTCAGTGTGTGTGATCTACCATAGCTCAGTCCATAGACATCTCTCTTCTCAGCAAGTTCGAACTCATGAGTATTTAGCCTCTCAAGGATATCAGTAGGATCAAGTGACTTGTAGTCTCCATGTTCTTGAATCATCAGTGCAAGAGTGTCAAATGAGGAATCGAGCGATCTCAGCAATTTCTTCACCACCTCATGGTCAGTGATGTCAGTGGCACCAAGTGCTTGAAGCTCATTTGAGATGTCAGTGAGGCGATCAAAGTTTTGCTGAACATTTTCATTGTCGAGTCTTTTGAAGCGGTTGAAGAGATTGCGAAGGACGTCAACTCGAGAGTCGCGTTGAGTTGAGACTCCTTCGTTGACCTTGTACATCCTATCCCAAATAAGCTTTGTTGTTTCCAAAGCACTCGCTCTGCCATACTACCCTTTGCTCAGATGGCCATATATGATACTCTTCGCTTGAGAGTCAAGTTTCTTGAATCTCTTCACATCAGCAGCATTCACGGAAGGAGTGATGGAGGGAATGCCATTTTCCACAAAGTACCGGAGATCGTTGTCAATTGTCTCAAGATGCATGTGCATCTTATTCTTCCAGTAGGGGTAGTCCTTCCCATCGAAGGTAGGACACCCAGCCGAGACCTTGATCATGCCTGTAGTCGACATAACTAAAACTCCAGGTGGTTAAACCAAAATCACACAGAACAAGGGAGTACCTTGCTCTGATATCAATTGAAAGTGCATTATATCGACTAGAGGGGGTGAATAGGCGATTTTAACAAATTCTTCACTAAGGAATTTCTTGGTGAGGAAATGCCTAAGTCACGAACAACTAGCAGCGGAATAAGTACTCAGATGCAAGTGTAACAGAGTAGTAGCACAGTCATCATGATGAAATGAAAACAAGCACAGAGTACAAGAAGCGTATAAACAGGATAAGCAGGCTGAAGACAAAGTGACTAAAGAATTAGGATTGAGGAAATTGAGAAAGTCTTCAGTCAAAGTCTTCAAATAGTAACAATCAAGTTCATCAACACATGAATGAGGAAATGAAGGGTTGAGGAAATAGAACCGGTAGCTTGGTGAAGACGATGATTTGGTAGACCAGATCCAACTGCTGTGACAGTCGTACGTCTAGTTGGAGCGGCTAGGTATTTAAACCTGAGGACACACAGTCCTGGACACACAGTCCTCACCGTATTCTCCTTGAGCTAAGGTTGCACAGACCTTGCCCAATCACTCGTGGTAAGTCTTCAGGTGACTTCCAAGCCTTCACAGACTCAGTCACTCGGCGATCCATGATTTCCTCTTGGATGCTCTAGACCATGACGCCTAACCGTATGGAGGATGCACAATCCTCAAAGGTAACAAGCTTCAGTTCCACACATGAAAAATCTCTTGAGTGATGCTAAATCACTTTGGGTTTGGGTTTTCCTCACTTGATGATTTTCGCTCAAAGTCCTCGGAGGATGGGATGCTCTCAATGACAAGTGCCAGTTTCTCTTGGAGCAGCCAACCAACTAGTGGTTGTAGGGGGCAGCTATTTATAGCCTATGGAGTAGCCCGACATGATAAGACATAAATTCCCTTCAATGAGATGACCGTTAGGTGGGTAGATATTTTGGGAGAGCTCGCGCATAGCACAACAACGGTCGGAAATTTGAATATCAAATTCCTGAGGGCTATCATGTTCCTCACTTGTAGGCAGTTCACACTGGCGAATTCCTAACTCCTCAGTTAGAACAAATTCCTCAGAGACCAGAAGTTCTTCGTCTCTCTCACTAAAGAAATTGACTAAACTGTATGAGATTTCCAATGGCTTCACTCGAAAGGATTGGGTAGGTGTAGGATTTTGAGATGAGCATCACTTGGAAACTTTTCCTTAGTTTTACCTCGACCCCCTTAAACAATAAGGTGTTTCCTATGACTTAAGAAATAGAAAATGAAACTACGGAAACAAAAGTCTTCACGCTTCATAATCCTCGCACGAATATCAAGTCTTCATGGTCACAACAATTTCTTCACTTTCAAAGTCTTCAAGAAAACCAAAGTCTTCAGCTGAAGATATTCATTTTTAGGGGCCGACTTTCATCATAAATATCAAACTCCTCGTAGACATATAGACCTGTGTATACTCACAAACATATTAGTCCGTTAACATGTAAGTCTTCAATACACCAAAATCACTAAGGGGCACTAGATGCATTTACAACAAGCAACTTACCTACCCCCCTCCCCCAGACAAAACATGACATATTTGCAGTCCCTATCAAAAACGTGCAATTACAGTTGGAGGTGACACTTGGAGGTACGTATCTAGTGGTGGACATGCAACCGGTCTACTTCCCCCCAACAAAATGCACACGGTTGTAGTCTTATCTAAGACATGCAGTTGCAGTCAGAGGTCACATTTTCAGCCGCATGCCTAGTTGTCAATGTGCAACTGGCCTACTCCCCCCCCCC
>NC_041392.1:493899603-493915317 GCF_002162155.2 Triticum dicoccoides
ATAAAAAGGAAGAAACATTTTAAAAAGTATGCACAGGCCAATTATTCACTAGTTGCATACTGGGTGAGACGTGTAGTTATGCATGGGTAGACAAACATGCAACATATGATCAAAATTTATATTGAAAACTAAAAAAGATGTATGCACTTCAGAAGGATTGACATACATGCAACTGATAGTTCAATTTACAAAAATAACAAAAAAAGTAAAATTAATAATAATAAAAGCCAAAAGAAAAAAGAAAGAAAGAAAAGGGATTTGGGTAAAGAAATAGAAGGAAGTGCCAACGTTGAAAAATAGACAGAAGAACACGAAGAGACAAGAAAAAAACCTCGTTGAACTCCTCACATTCCCGAGTTTTCCTATTTCATGCATTCTGCGTCAAAACGTTATGGCGCCGCACATGCGCGATCCAAGCAATCGACAAGGATGGGCCGGCCCGTTTAGAAGCGAGGCGAGTGTTCCACCTATCCTAGTTTTGGGAACCTTCCGGAAGGGTTCAACTAGTTTTTCTCGGTTTTGGGAACCTCCCGGAAGGTTCCTGAACCAGTTTTTTCTATTTCTTTTTTATTTTCTCTCCTTTTTATTTATCATTTCTCTTTTCTTTTACTTGTTTCTTTTTCTCTTTTTCCTTTTCTTTCTTTTTTGTCTTCCTTTTCAATTTTATTTTTATTTTTTAACAAATTTTCAGGGAATTTTAACAAATTTTCGTTCACAAATTCCAACATTTTAGGGAATTTTAAACAATGTTCCCAATTTCAAAAAAAAAATTCACAAATTTTAAAAATATGCATGTTTTGAAAATTTGTTCATAAATTGCAAAAATGTTCACAAACATCAAAATATGTTCCCAATTTCTAGAAAATTTCACGAATTTGAGAACTTTTCATTTTTTGGAAATTTATTCTGAAATTCAAAAAAGTTATGAGGATTTAAAAAATGTCCACATTTTTCAAAAAATTAAAATATGTTTTGGAATTTCAAATAAAGTTCTAGCTTTCCAAATTTGTTCACAAATTCAGAAAATGTTCTTATTTTCAAATTTTATTCACAAGTTCAAAAATTGTTCATGGAATTGTGAAAAATGTTTGAGTGTTGAAATAATTGTTCATTATTTTGAGAAATGTTCTACGCCTCCGGTCATATCTTCGTGATGCTTAGGCGAAGCCCTGCCCGGATCACTTCACCATCAGCATCACCACGTCGTTGTGTTGACGAAACTCTTCCTCGACACTTTGCTGGATCAAGAGTTCGAGGGACATCATCGAGCTGAATGTGTGCAGAACTCGGAGGTGTCGTAAGTTCGGTGCTTGATCGGTCGGAATGAGAAGAAGTTCGACTACATCAACTGCGTTGTCAAACGCTTCCGCTTCCAGTATGGGTACGTGGACACACTCTCCCCCTCTCGTTGCTATGCATCTCCTAGATAGATCTTGCGTGTGCGTAGGAAGTTTTTTGAAATTGCATGCTACGTTTCCCAACAGTGGCATTCGAGCCAGGTCTATGCGTAGATAATATGGATGAGTAGAACACAAAGCGTTCTGGGCGGTGATCGTCATACTGCTTACCACCAACATCTTATTTTGATTCAGCGGTACTGTTGGATGAAGCGGCCCAGACCAACCCTGCACGACCATGTTCATGAGACCGGTTCCAGTGACAGACATGCAACTAGTTTTGCATAAAGGTGGCTGGCGGGTGTCTGTTTCTCCAACTTTATTTGAATCGAATTTGACTGAGGGAGGTCCTTGTTGAAGGTCAAAACAGCAAACTTGATAAATCACCATTGTGGTTTTGATGCGTAGGTAAGAACGGTTCTTGCTAGAAGCCCGTAGAAGCCACGTAAAACTTGCAACAACAAAGTAGAGGACGTCTAACTTGTTTTTGCAGGGCATGTTGTGATGTGATATGGTCAAGACATGGTGTGATAGACGTTATTGTATGAGATGATCATGTTTTGTAAAAGTTATTGGCAGCCGGCATGAGCCTTATGGTTGTCTCTTTATTGTACGAAATGCAAACGCCATGTAATTGCTTTACTTTATCACTATGCGTTAGCGATAGTTGTAGAAGCAATAGTTGGCTAGACGACCATGACGCTACGATGGAGATCAAGGTGTAAAGCCAGTGATGATGGAGATCATGACGATGCTTTGGAGATGGAGATCAAAAGCACAAGATGATGATGGACATATCATGTCACATATTTTGATTGCATGTGATGTTCATGTTTGATGCATCTTATTTTGCTTAGTACGGCGGTAGCATTATAAGATGATCCCTTAACTAAATTTCAAGGTAAAAGTGTTCTCCCTGAGTATGCAACATTGCTACAGTTCTTCATTTTGAGACACCACGTAATGATCGGGTGTGATAGACTCTATGTTCACATACAACGGGTGCAACACAGTTTTGCACATGCGGAATACTTGGGTTAAACTTGACGAGCCTGGCATGTACAGACATGGCCTGGGAACACTGGAGACCAAAAGGTCGAACGTGAATCATATAGTAGATATGATCAACATAGAGATGTTCACCATTGATGACTACTCCATCTCACGTGATGATCGGACATGGTTTAGTTGATTTGGATCACATATCACTTAGATGACTTGAGGGATGTCTATCTAAGTGGGAGTTCTTAAGTAATTTGATTAATTGAACTTAATTTATCATGAACTTAGTCCTGATAGTATTTGCATATCTATGTTGTAGATCAATAGCTCGCGTTGTAGCTTCCCTATGTTTTTGATATGTTCCTAGAGAAAACTAAGTTGAAAGATGCTAGTAGCAAGGATGCGGATTGGGTCTGTGATCTGAGGATTATCCTCATTGTTGCACAGAAGAATTATGTCCTTGATGCACCGCTAGGTGACAGACCTATTGCTGGAGCAGATGCAGACGTTATGAACGTTTGACAAGCTCGGTATGATGACTACTTGATAGTTTAGTGCACCATGCTTTACGCCTTAGAACAAGGACTTCAAAAACTCTTGAACGCCATGGAGCATATAAGATGTTCCAAGAGTTGAAATTGGTATTTCAGACTCATGCCCATGTCGAGAGATATGAGACCTCTGACAAGTACTTTGCCTACAAGATGGAGGAGAATGGCTCAGCCAGTGAGCATGTACTCAGAATGTCTGGGTAGTACAATCGCTTGAATCAAGTGGGAGTTATTCTTCCAGATAAGATAGAGATTGACAGAGTTCTCTATCACTATCACCAAGCTACTAGAACTTCGTGATGAACTATAATATGCAAGGGATGACGAAACGATTCCCAAGCTCTTCGTGATGCTGAAATCGACGAAGGTAGAAATCAAGAAAAAGCATCAAGTGTTGATGGTTGACAAGAACACTAGTTTCAATAAAAAGGGCAAAGGAAAAGAAAGGGAACTTCAAGAAGAATGACAAGAAAGTTGCCACTCCCATGAAGAAGCCCAAAGCTAGACCTAAGCCTAAAACTGAGTGCTTCTACTGTAAAGGAATGGTCACTGGAAGCGGAACTACCCCAAATACTCGGCGGATAAGAATGATGGCAAAGTGAACAAAGGTATATTTGATATACATGTTATTAATGTGTGATTTATTTAGATTAGTAACTCAAAACAGGAGTTGCAAAATGAACAAAGACTAGTTAAGGACGAGGTGACGATGTGTGTTGGAAGTGATTCCAAAGTTGATAAGATCACCATCACACACTCCCTCTACCTTCGGGGTTAGTGTTGGACCTAAATAAATGTTATTTGGTGTTTGTGTTGAGCATGAATATGATTGGATCATGTTTATTGCGATACGGTTATTCATTTAAGTCAGAGAATAATTGTTGTTCTATTTACATGAATAAAACCTTCTATGGTCATACACCCAATGTAAATGGTTTATTGAATCTCTTCCATAGTAATACACATATTCATAATATTGATGCCAAAAGATGCAAAGTTGATAATGATAGTCCAACATATTTGCGGCACTGCCATTTAGGTCATATTGGTGTAAAACGCATGAAGAAACTCCATGCAGATGGGCTTTTGGAATCACTTGATTATGAATCATTTGATAATTGCGAACCATGCCTCATGGGCAAGATGACTAAAACTCCGTTCTCCGAAACAATGGAGCGAGCCAATGACTTATTGGAAATAATACATACCGATGTATGCGGTCCAATGAGTGTTGAAGCACACGGCGGGTATCATTATTTTCTGACCTTCACAGAAGATTTGAGCAGATATGGGTATATCTACTTAATGAAACACAAGTCTGAAACATTTGAAAAGTTCAAAGAATTTCAGAGTGAAGTGGAGAATCATCGTTACAAGAAAATAAAGTTTCTACGATCTGATCACGGAGGCGAATATTTGAGTTACGAGTTTCGCCTTCATTTAAGACAATGTGGAATAGTTTCACAACTCACGCCACGTGGAACACCATAGCGTAATGGTGTGTTCAAACGTCGTAACTGTACTTTATTAGATATGGTGTGATCTATGATGTCTCTTACCATTTTACCACTCTTGTTTTGGGGTTATGCATTAGATACAGCTGCATTCACGTTAAATAGGGCACCATCTAAATCCGTTGAGATGACACCGTATGAACTGTGGTTTGGCAAGAAACCTAAGCTGTCGTTTCTTAAAGTCTGCGGTTGCGACACTTATGTCAAAAGGCTTCAACCTGATAAGCTCAAACCCAAATCGGAGAAGTACATCTTCATAGGATGCGCTAAGAAAACAATTGGGTACACCTTCTACCACAGCTCCGAAGGCAAGATCATTATTGCCGAGAATGAAACCTTCCCAGAGAAGGAGTTTCTCTCGAAAGAAGTGAGTGGGAGGAATGTAGAACTTGATGAGGTAATTGTAGCTTCTCTTGAATTGGAGAGTAGCACATCAGAGAAATCTGTTCATGTGATATCTGCACCAACTAGAGAGGAAGGTAATGATGAGGTCATGAAACTTCAAATCATGCTGCTACTGGACCTTGTAGGTCAAACAGAGCATGTTCCACACCAGAGTGGTACGATAACCCTGTTCTGGAAGTCATGTTACTAGACCATGACGAACCTATGAACTATGAAGAAGCGATGATGAGCCCAGATTCCGATAAATGGCTTGAGGCCATGGAATTTGAGATAGGATTCATGTATGAGAACAAAGTGTGGACTTTGGTTGACTTGCCCAATGATCAGCAAGCCGTTGGGAATAAATGGGTGTTCAAGAGGAAGGCGGACACTGATGGTAGTGTTACTATCTACAAAGCTCGACTTGTCGCAAAAGGTTTTCGACAAGTTCAAGGTGTTAACTACGATGAGATTTTCTCACTCGTAGCGATGCTTAAGTCTATCTGAATCATGTTAGCAATTGCCGCATTTTATCAAATCAGGAAAATGCATGTCAAGACTCCATTCCTTAATGGATTTCTTAAAGAAGAGTTTATAGGATGCAACCAAAAGGTTTTGTTGATCCCAGAGGTGTTGACAAGGTATGCAAGCTCCAGCGATCCATCTATGGACTGGTGTGATACGTCTTGAACATATGTGTAATTTTTTATTGTTGCATGCTATTATATTATCTGTTTTGGATGTTTTATACGCATTAATATGCTATATTATATGGTTTTTTGGGACGAACCTATTAACCTAGAGCCCAGTGCTAGTTTATGTCTTTTCCTTGTTTTAGAGTTTCCCAGAAAAGGAATACCAAATGGAGTCCAAACAGAATAAAACTTTTGTGATGATTTTTCTTGGACCAGATGACACCCAGGAGGCTTGGAGTGCAAGTACTAAGAGCCACAAGGCGGCCACAAGGGTGGAGGGCGCCCCCAACCTTGTGGGTCCCTCGCTGGCCTCCTGACCTAGATCTTCCACCTATATATACTCTTATACCCTGAAAACTTACAGGGGAGCCACGAAACCACTTTTCCACTACCGCAACCTTCTGTACCCGTGAGATCCCATCTTGGGGCCTTTTCCGGCATCCTAGCGGAGGGGGATTCGATCACGGAGGGCTTCTACATCAACACCATTGCCTCTCCGATGAAGCGTGGGTAGTTTACCTCAGACCTATGGGTCCATAGCTAGTAGCTAGATGGATTTCTCCCTCTCTCTCTCTTTGATTCTCAATACCATGTTATCCTCGATGTTCTTGGAGATCTATTCGATGTAATACTCTTTTACGGTGTGTTTGCTGAGATCCGATGAATCGTGGATTTATGATCAGCTTATCCATGAATATTATTTGAATCTCATGTGAATTATTATATGCATGATTTGGTATCTTTGTAAGTCTCTTCGAACTATCGATTTGGTTTGGCCAACTAGATTGGTTTTTCTTGCAATGGGAGAAGTGCTTAGCTTTGGGGTCAATCTTGCGGTGCTCGATCATAGTGACAGAAGAGGAACCGACACGTATTGTATTGTTGCCATCGAGGATAACCCGATGGGGTTTTCATCATATTTCTTGAGTTAATCCCACTACATCATGTCATCTTACTTAATGCGTTACTTTGTTCTTATGAACTTAATACTCTAGATCCAGGCCGGAGTTGGTCGATGTGTGGAGTAATGGTAGTAGATGCAGAATCGTTTCGGTCTACTTGACACGGACGTGATGCCTATATTCATGATCATTGCCTTAGATATCGTCATAACTTTGCGCTTTTCTATCAATTGCTTGGCAGTAATTTGTTCACCCACCGTAATAATTCCTTTCTTGAGAGAAGCCTCTAGTGAAACCTATGGCCCCCGGGTCTATTTTCCATCATATAAGTTTCCGATCTACAATTGTAGTTTCCTATTTACTTTCTTTTGCAATCTTTTACTTTCCATTCCATAAACCAAAAATACCAAAAATATTACTTTCCTATTTATCCATCTCTATCATATCTCACTTTGCGAATAACCATGAAGGGATTGACAACCCCTTTGTCGCGTTGGTTGCAACTTGGTGTTTGTTTGTGCAGGTATTCGGTGGCTTGTCGCTTTGTCTCCTGCTGTATTGATACCTTGGTTCTCAAAACTGAGGGAAATACTTATGCTACTTTGCTACATCACCCTTTCCTCTTCAAGGGAAAAACCAACGCAAGCTCAAGAGGTAGCAAGAAGGATTTCTGGCGCCGTTGCCGGGAAGATCTACGCCAACTGAGACATACCAAGTACCCATCATAAACTCTCATCCCTCGCATTACATTATTCTCCATTCACCTCTCGTTTTCCTCTTCCCCACTTCTAAAATGATTTTCAAAAAGTTTCGCCTTTTCTCCCCCTTCTTCCGTTCGTCTTTTCGTTTGCCTTGATGTCTTATTTGGCTTGTTTGTTTGGAATAATTGTGTATTTATTGCAAATCAGAGAACCTAATATTTATGGATCCTCATCCGCTTGCCAATCTTTTTAAGAGATCCAATCACGATGAACCAATTGCTAGTGAGTTTTTTGTACTAGATTATCTTTGTGAAGTTTTGCTTGAAATTCATGAATCTGAAAATTGTGATGAAGTACTTTATGAAGTGATTCACAATAGATCTTTGAATAAAAAGCATGATTGCAATGATGTTATTATAAATTCCATTAATGTCAATTGTGCTAATAATATGCAAAACCCTAAGCTTGGGGATGCTAGTTTTGCTATGCCCACTACTTGTTGCAATGATCATGATTGGGGTGATTCTTCTTATGATCTTGAAAATTTATTTAAGCCCCATGATGAATATGATATTGATAATAATGTTTTAAATAATATTGAAAGTGGGTTTGGAAGAGTGTCAACTTTAGATCCCACATTTTTGCATAATGTTCAATCTTATGAAGTTTTTGATAAAAGTGGGTTCGGAGAGGTCATGACTTTAGTTTATGATAATCCCACTATTTTGGAAGAGTGTCAAGTTTGCATACATGTGGTTCATAAAGAGAATATTTTATGTGATAGATATACTATTGAATTTTATTATGATACTACATGTAATTATTATGAGAGAGGAAAATATGGTTGTTGAAATTTTCATGTTATTAAATTACCTCTCTTCATGTTGAGATTGCTATCGTCTCTTTCTTCTTCCTTGCATATGCTAATTTTTTGCTTCACTTATTAATTTGTTTGCTTATAAAATGCCTATGCATAGGAAGTATGTTAGACTTAGATGTGTTTTTCACGTGCTATATGATGCTCTCTTTGTGCTTCAATTCTTGTCTTTCATGCGAGCATCATTGAAATTATGAATGCCTAGCTTAATGGCTAAAAAGAAAAGCGCTTGTTGGGAGACAACCCAATATTTTTCCTTGGTGTTTTCCAATAAATATTTCATCAATCCTCTGGTTAGATGTTGTTTTGTGTTTTATTTAGTGTTTGTGCCAGGTAAGACCTTTGGGATAGCTTACGGTGATAGTTGATTTGATCCTGCTGAAAAACAGAAACTTTTGCACCAAGAGATTAGTTTTAATTTTGTACAGAAGCGCGATAAAATACTGATTTTTTTGAAGAGGATTAATAAAAAAAATTCTAGGATTTCCTACTTTCTTAGGATTTTTGCAGTTACAGAAGTATTCAAAATACCCAGATTGCTACAGACTATTTTTTGTTTGACAGATTCTGTTTTTTGTGTGTTGTTTGCTTATTTTGATGCATCTATGGCTAGTATCGGGGGTATGAACCATGGAAAAGTTGGAATACGGTAGATATTACACCAATATAAATAAAGAATCAGTTCGCAACAGTACCAAAAGTGGTGATTTATTTTCTTATACTAACGGAGCTTACAAGATTTTCTGTTGGAGTTTTGTGTTGTGAAGTTTTCAAGTTTTGGGTAAGGATTTGATGGACTATGGAATAAGGAGTGGCAAGAGCCTAAGCTTAGGGATGCCCAAGGCACCCCAAGGTAATATTCAGGTATGTCAACAAGCCTAAGCTTATGGATGCCCCGGGAAGGCATCCCCTCTTTCGTCTTCATCTATCAGTAACTTTACTTGAGGCTATATTTTTATTCACCACATGATATGTGTTTTGCTTGGAGTGTCTTGTATGATTTGAGTCTTTGGTTTTTAGTTTGCCACAATCATCCTTGCTGTACACACCTTTTGGGAGAGACACACATGAATCGTGATTTATTAGAATATTCTATGTGCTTCACTTATATCTTTTGAGCTAGACAATTTTGCTCTAGTGCTTCACTTATATCTTTCTAGAGCACGGTGATGGTTTTATTGTATAGAAATTTATGAACTCTCATACTTCACTTATATTATTTTGAGAGTCTTTAGAACAGCATGGTAATTTGCTTTGGTTATAAAATTAGTCCTAATATGATAGGCAGCCAAGAGAGATATAATAAAAAAATCATATAAAGTGCATTGAATACTATGAGAAGTTTGATTACTTATGATTGTTTTGAGATATGAAGATGGTGATATTAGAGTCATGCTAGTGAGTAGTTGTGAATTTGAGAAATACTTGTGTTAAAGTTTGTGAATCCCATATCATGCACGTATGGTGAACCGTTATGTGATCAAGTAGGAGCAAGATTTATTTATTGATTGTCTTCCTTATGAGTGGCGGTCGGGGACGAGCGATGGTCTTTTCCTACCAATCTACCCCCCTAGGAGCATGCGTGTACTACTTTGTTTCGATGACTAATAGATTTTTGCAATAAGTACGCGAGTTCTTTATGACTAATGTTGAGTCCATGGATTATACGCACTCTCACCTTTCCGCCATCGCTAGCCTCTCTAGTAGCGCGTAACTTTCGCCGGTACCATAAACCCACCATATACCTTCCTCAAAACAGCCACCATACCTACCTATTATGGAATTTTCATAGCCATTCCAAGATATATTTCCATGCAACTTGCACTGTTCTGTTTATTATGACACGCTCCATCATTGTCATATTGCTTTGCATGATCATGTAGTTGACATCATATTTGTGGCAAAGCCATCGTTCATCATTTTTATACATGTTGCTCTTGATTCATTGCACATCCCGGTACACCGCCGGAGGCATTCACATAGAGTCATATTTTGTTCTAAGTATCGAGTTGTAATCTTTGAGTTGTAAGTAAATAAAAGTGTGATGATCTTCATTATTAGAGCATTGTACCATGTGAGGAAAGGATGATGGAGACTATGATTCCCCCACAAGTCGGGATGATACTCCGGACGAAAAAAAGAGGCCAAAAAAATGAGAGAAGGCCCAAAAAATGAGAGAAAAGAGAGAAGGGGCAATGTTACTCTCCTTTTACCACACTTGTGCTTCAAAGTAGCACCATGATCTTCATGATAGAGAGTCTCCTATGATATGACTTTCATATACTAGTGGCAATTTTCATTATAGAACTTGGCTTGTATATTCCAATCATGGGCTTCCTTAAAATGCCGTAGTTCTTCGTGAGTGTCAGTTTTAAAACCGGCCGATCTCGGGTAGGGGGTCCCGAACTATGCGTCCGAGGATCGAAGGTAACAGGAGGTAGGGTGTAGGATCGAAAGTATGTCTAGAGGGGGGTGATTAGACTACTTGACCAAATAAAAATCTAGCCTTTTCCCAATTTTAAATCTTGGTAGATTTTAGCAACTTAGCACAAACAAGTAATCAACCTACACATGCAATTCTAAGAGTATAGCAGCGGAATATAAAACAATTGCATATGAAAGTAAAGCGAGGAGTTTGGAGGGAGAAAACGCAATGTAGACACGAAGATTCTTGGCGTCATTCCAATAGGTGGTGCTATCATACCTCCACGTTCATGGAGACTTCAACCCATGAAGGGTAACAGTTGCGCGAGTCCACGGAGGGCTCCACCCACGAAGGGTCCACGAAGAAGCAACCTTGTCTATCCCACCATGGCCATCACCCACAAAGGACTTGCCTCACTAGGGTAGATCTTCACGAAGTAGGCGATCTCCTTGCCCATTCAAACTCCTTGGTTCAACTGCACAATCTTGACGGAGGCTCCCAAGTGACACCTAACCAATCTAGGAGACACCACTCTCGAAAAGGTAATAGATGTGTGTTGATGATGAACTCCTTGCTCTTGTGCTTCAAATGATAGTCTCCCAAACACTCAACTCTCTCTCATAGGATTGGATTTGATAGAAAGATGATTTGAGTGGAAAGCAACTTGGGGAAGGCTAGAGATCAAGATTTATGTGGTTGGAATGGAATATCTTGACCTCAACACAAGTGTAGGTGATTCTCTCTCAGAAAATGTATGTTGGAAGTGTAGGCATATTCTGATGGCTCTCTCCATGAATGAAGAGTGCGTGGAGGGGTATATATAGCCTCCACACAAAATCTAACCGTTACACACAAATCACAAAACTCGGTGGGACTGAATCATAAAACTCGGTCGGACCGGTTTGATTCATAATGTGACCATTAGGCATTTCGGTGGGACCGACATGTCAACTCGGTGCGACCGATTCCATTAGGGTTAGGGCATAACGTAATCTCCGTGAGACCGATTACACAAACTCACTGGGACCAATTTTGGTAATAGGCAAACAGAGAGTTGGTCAGGCAAACTCAGTGGGACCGATTCGCTCATCTCGGTTAGACTGAAACGTTACGAAAGAGAAACATAGAGTTTGCATTGCAGTCTTGGTGGGACCGATCGCTCATCTCGGTTAGACCGAAACGTTACGAAGGGAAACAAAGAGTTTGCAATTCCATCTCGGTGAGACCGAGATCCCTATCGGTGAGACCGAAGTGACTAGGGTTTCTGGCAGTGGCTATGTCAAGTGAACTCGGTGGCGCCGGATATAAGATTTCGGTGGGGCTGAGTTTGACTTTTGGTTTGGGAGATATGTGGATATGAGAAAGTAGTTGAGGGTTTTTGGAGCATATCACTAAGCATTTGAGCAAGTAACTCATTAAGCAACACCTCACCCCATTTTAATAGTATTGGATTTTCCTATGGACTCAATGAGATCTTGGATCACTAAAAGTAAAATGTGGAGTCTTGTGCTTTGAGCTTGAGCCAATCTTTTGTCCTTAGCATTTTGAGGGGTCCACTTTCTAGTCCATGCCATGCCAATCATTGAGCTTTCCTGAAATATTTACTTTCAAATAGCATTAGCTCAATGAGCTATATGTTATTAAGAATTACCAAAATCACCCAAGGATAGTTGCACTTTCAATCTCCCCCTTTTTGGTAATTGATGACAACATATAGATCAAAGCTTCGACAAATGATCATAAGATTGAAAAACATCGTCGCTTTGAGAAGTGTGTGATAAGTAAGAGCTCCCCCTAAATTTGTGCATTATTTAAAATTTGCTTTTGAATGCAAATGCACAATCGATTAGGTTCATGGTTTACTTTTCCATGTCACATACATCTTGGTGGAGTGCTCAAAATGATAGAAATTAAAAGCATGCACTCATGACCAAGCAAGTGAATGATCATATATGAGATATAAAAGATAGCATCATTCAACCAAGCATTAAAGTAGCATATGATCAACCACATGATCACATAAGTGTCTCACAAGGACATAAGGACATAAAGTATCTCACACAAAGACAAGAAGTTCAACCAAAAGCAAGAGGGATAAAAAAGCAAGACACTCTCTCTCGAAGCCTATGATTGTCGGATTTCGGGTTCCGGCAGACCCTTGAGGTTCGAACACTAGGGTGCATGCAGAGATCTATCCCCTACCGATCTACATCCGATTCTCTCGTGCGAACTAAGATGAAAATGATGAACAACACAAGAGACACGAGGTTTATACTGGTTCGGGCCACCGTTGTGGTGTAATACCCTACTCCAGTGTGTGGTGTGGCGGATTGCCTCTGGGGCTGATGATGAATAGTACAAGGGAAGAAAAGCCTCGCGAGGGGTGTTCTTGAGCTGGTGCAATGAACTTCTAGGGTGAGTTCTGTCGCCTCTCTTTCTCTCTACTAGGGTTCTACCAGATCTCTCTCTCTCCTCTTTCTTCCCGGGTGTCCTCCTTTATTCCTTGGTGGAGGCTAGCTCTATTTATAGAGGACCTGGGCCTCTCCCCGAATAATTAAGCGGGAAGGGCACCAACAATTGGCCATTTTGAAGGGGAACATCTAGTACAAGTTATCCTGAACAAAGGTGGTCTTCGGCTGCCAAAAGCACTGGTGATGACGTTGTCTTGGGCTCCACGGTGACCTCCGTCCTACCGCTCTGCTGGGCTTGGTCTTGTTGCACCGGAATGGCAACCTTTGCCCGATGCCTTGGCCTGTGCTTGCCCCCTTTGCACCAAAGGGGAAACAAGGACACTGCGCAGGCCGGCGCCCGCCTGGCCTTGATCGTCATGGCTTGCGTCATGGGATCCTCGCGAGTTACCCCTGCCTTGATCTCTCTGCCTCCTTGCGAGCCTGCCTGATGAGGCTGCCTCTGAGGAAGCTTCTTGTCATCCGCCCCGTGAGGCTTGGCCCCTCACGAGGGTCTTGAGCTTGTGTTGATGAAGATGGGCCGCGCTGGGCCCCCACCCGAGCCACGCCGCAGGCAGGCAAGTCTGGGGACCCCCGTTCCTAGAACGCCGACAGTAGGCCCCAGGCCCAAGGCGCGCCCGGGCTTGGCCTGGAAGGGAAGCGAAGGGGCAAGCACGAAGCGGCGCGGGCCCTAATAGCCTGCGGCCTTGGACGCCGCGTGGCGGTTGACTAGACGTGGGCGTATGCGCTTCCCACGACGCCTCAGCGACCGCACGACTTGACAAGTCCTTGCATGCATAGAAACCGGTCATGATTACCTGCGATCGTGCTGCTCGGCGGTTGGCCTCCTCCGGCTATAAGTACGGGGCTGGGCGAGCCCCTTCAGTCCATCCCTTCTTGCTGCTCCTTTTCTTCTTCTTGGCTAATCGCCGTCCCCATGGCCCCAAAGAGATTCTCGGCCGTGGAGAAAGGAAAGGCCCACCGGGCAGGGCCTGACCCTCCCCGACCAAGCGCGGCCGAGACCGCCCTCGCAAGTACACCACGGTCCCCATGGTAGCCTCCCGCGGTCATGGAGACGGTTCCCTGCGTGGTGGTGAGCGCCCGGTTGCCGACGGGGGGCACGCCGTGGGTGTGCGCCCCCCTAGACCACGCTTCCGCTCTGCGGAGGTGCTGCCGGAGTTCATCGTGTGGTCGGTGGACCCATCCAGCACCCAGCTCCAGCTCCCACATTTCTTCGTAGATGAACTGCCAGCCAGTGCTCGGTGTGGCTTCTGGCTCCAGGCAGACGGCTGCCGCAGCAGGGCCTCCTGGGCTTCACTGGAGGTCTCTGTCTCTGGGAACGGGGCCCTGACGCGCGGCTGGCAAACGTTTGCCCGCGCACGCGGCCTGGGCCGGTGGTGTACCCTGTACTTCAAGTTCGATGGCGACGCCACCCTCTACGTGAGGGTGTTTGGGGAAGATGGTCGTCGTGCCGGGTGCTGCCCTGAAGACGACGACCGCGGCCGCCTGCTAGCCCCAGTACCAACCAGGATGAAGATGGCGACTGGCGTACAGGCGGCGGTGCTCGAGGTTCGCCAAGTTTCGGCGGCTCTCCCTCAGGCAGCAGCTCCTCCAGCGGCGGCCGCGACTAGCCCCCACGCCGTCGCGCCCGCCTGGGTGAAGGTAGCGGGTCCACCCGCCATCGCGCCCTGGTGAAGCGTGAGGAGGCGTCCGCCTGACCCCCAGGAGCGGCTCAAGCTTTTGCTGTAGGTTGGTGTTGGACAGGTCATGTCCATTTTGTTTCCTTCCTTTCCTGCGTAAGAAGGTAGTACAGGGCCCCGTGGGGGCATGTTAGAACTGTTGCTGTCAAGTGTGGCGTTGCTTTTGCCATCTCTGCGCTATGTTTCCGTGCTGCATGTCCATGTGCGGGAGTCATTTGAGCTTGGTGCATCTTGACGCGGCACTCGCCTCCGGAGGCTGAGGCCTCGCCGTGCGCTTCATGCCCTGCAAGGATTAGTTAGAGGGGTAACCTTTGGTCCCGGCAGCAGGGGCGATCATCCTAGGTCCTGTGTTTGTGTCGCGATGCCTATGACGCATGGACTGGGAGGGGTGCTCCTGCATAGGACTCAGACAGGAAAGCTCCAGACGATCGGGGCGGAAGACGCTCGCAAGGGTGCCTGCGAACATCCCTCACGAGACTTGTGCGAGAGAAAACGAGGCGAGCGAGCAAGAAAGACCAAGAGTCACAAGCCAGGAACACCAACAACTCCAATAAGACTTCAAACGGGAATAAACACGCCAACTGTAGAAAGCAGATGAAAAAGCCGCGTCCGGCACCTATTCTAGTCTTCAACGTCTTCTCACCAGCGCGGAGCTAAGTGCTACCACTGGGCGTGGGCGGGAGCCCCCGAGGCCCAAGGGCGGCACTCCGGAGACTCCGGGGCGTGTATAGCCCCACTCATTATTATGTGAGAGTGTCATGGGCGGCGATCTTCACAGGCATTGGCCTTCTTCACAGGCACCGGGCCTTTCTCGAAACGCGGCAGCTTCACAGGCATTTGCCTTCTTCACAGGCACCGGGCCTTTTCCAAAACGCAGCTTCACAGGCATTCGCCTTCTTCACAGGCACCGGGCCTTTTCCAAAACGCAGCTTCATAGGCATTCGCCTTCTTCACAGGCACCGGGCCTTTTCCAAAACGCAGCTTCACAGGCATTCGCCTTCTTCACAGGCACCGGGCCTTTCCTTGGCGCTAGGCCTCGATTAGGGGTAGAACCTCCGGAGATGTTGAATGTTCCATGCGTTCTGGATGGGTACTCCCTCCGGAGTCTCCAAGCGCGTG
>NC_041392.1:493915983-493950512 GCF_002162155.2 Triticum dicoccoides
GGGCCTTTTCCAAAACGCAGCTTCACAGGCATTCGCCTTCTTCACAGGCACCGGGCCTTTTCCAAAACGCAGCTTCATAGGCATTCGCCTTCTTCACAGGCACCGGGCCTTTTCCAAAATGCGGCTTCATAGGCATTCGCCTTCTTCACAGGCACCGGGCCTTTTCCAAAACGCAGCTTCACAGGCATTCGCCTTCTTCACAGGCACCGGGCCTTTCCTTGGCGCTAGGCCTCGATTAGGGGTAGAACCTCCGGAGATGTTGAATGTTCCATGCGTTCTGGATGGGTACTCCCTCCGGAGTCTCCAAGCGCGTGGAGCCAGGCCTGGAAACATGAACAACCTTGAACGGGCCCTCCCACATGGGAGAGAGCTTGTGCAGCCCCTCCCTGGAGAGAACCCGTCTGAGCACGAGATCCCCTACCTCAAGAGTCCTGGGGCGGATGTTGCGGTAGTGGTATCGTCGTAGCGCCTGTTGGTACCTTGCCGCTCGCAGTGCGGCTTCCCGACGACGTTCCTCCCCCAGCACGAGATCCGTCCCCCGCATGGCGTCCTACTGAGCCTCGTTGAATGCCAGGACCCGCGCGGAGCGACACCAGACCTCGTGAGGGAGAACAGCCTCTGCTCCATAGACGGGGAAGAACGGGGTCTTGCCAGTCGGCTTGGTCGCTGTCGTGCGGATTGACCACAACACGGACTGGAGCTCGTCGTACCAGCCCCTGCCACAGGCTTCCAGCTTCTTCTTGAAGGTCCTGCCTTTGAGGCCCCTCAGGACCTCCATGTTGGCCCGCTCGGCCTGGCCATTGCTCCGGGGGTGTGCTATCGAAGCGTAGCATATCTGCGTTCCAAGGTTAGCACATTACGTTTTGAAGAGATTACTGGTGAATTGTGAACCGTTTGTCGGTGATGATGCGGTTGGGCACCCCAAATCGGCTCACGAGGCCCTTGATGAATTTGACTGCTGAGCCTGTCGGGATTGTGCGGACAGCTGCCACCTCAGCCCACTTGGTGAATTTGTCCATGATGACGTAGAGGTAGCGATAGCCCCCTGGCGCCTGAGGAAACGGGCCCAAAATATCGAGCCCCCAAACTGCGAACGACCATGAGACGGGTATAGTCTGTAGACCCCCGCAGGCTGATGGATCTGCTTAGTGTGAAACTGGCAGGCCTCGCAAGCCTTCACAAGCTCAACGACATCGTTGAGTGCTGTGGGCCAATAGAATCCACTATGGGACGCCTTGCCAACGAGGGTCCGTGACGACGAGTGGTGCCCGTAGTCTCCGCCGTGTATGTCCGCCAGTAGCTCCTTCCCTTGCTCTCGGGAGATGCAATGTAAGGACACATCATTCGGTCGCTTCTTGTAGAGCTCTCCATCCCTGATGCAATAAGCCATGGCCTGCCGCGCCACACGCTCCGCCTCCTCCTCATTCTCCGGTAGAGTCCCTTCCGTTAGGTAGTTCTTGAGCTCCAGGATCCAACACCCTTCCTGAGGCTCTAATGCCAGGAGCAGGCGTGCCCCCGAGGCTGGGCCGCAGACCAGGGCTCCTGAGGTAGGCGGCTGAGGGAGCTCCTCCCTTGGTTGTGCCGTGCTAGACAGTGACGACACCGCCGAGGGTTTGAAGAGCCGCTCCTCAAAGATGTCGGGCTCCTGAGGCAGCCGCCTAGATGCCCTCTTGGCAATGTCGTCAGCCTCCTAATTGGTGCCGTGAGGCACATGCTGCAACTCCAGTCCCCAGAACTGTTTCTCCATCTTGCGGACCTCAGCGAGGTAGGCCTCCATGTGCTCGTCCTTTGGCTCGTATATCTTGTTAGAGAAGTTGACGAGGAGCTGCGAATCGCCCTTGATGATGAGGCGCTTCACCCCTAAGGCAGCTGCGGCCTTCAAGCCTGCTATTAGGCCTTCGTACTCCGCTATGTTGTTGGAGACCTTTTCTCCGTGCTGGAAGCAAAGTTGCACGGCGTAGTAGAGTTTGTCCTGGGTAGGGGATACGAGCACTGCGCTAGCTCCCGCACCGTGTCGGGAGAATGCCCCATCAAAGTACATGACCCAGCCATCCGGTGCTTCACTTCCCGGGGAAAGTGATCGGTCTTCGCCTGCCTCGAGACCCGGCGCTTCTGCCCATTCTGCCACGAAATCTGCTAGCGCGGCTCCCTTGATGAATCTGGTCGTACTGAATTCTAGCTGAAATGCCTATAGCTCGATGTTCCATTCAGCAATCCTTCCAGCTGAGTTGGGGCTCCTAAGTACCCTCTCCAAGGGGTATGCCGAGACGGCCTTTATGGGGTGCCCTTGGAAGTAGTGCCGCAGCTTGCATGAGGCCACCAATAGCACAAGGAGGAGCTATTGAGGCATGGGGTACCGCGCCCGCGCATCCCGTAGCACTATGCTGACGAAATACATGGGGTGCTCGATGAGGTTGAGGGTGCTGGCACTGCTTGCGTCCTCCATAGGTCGAGGCGTCTCTTGAGACGACGGAGCTCCCAGTGCTTGGTCGCCTGAAGGGGCCTCTCCTGCTCCGGGTGCGTTCTCCTACCGCGGGTGTTCCTTTCCGGCTACGGTTGCGGCCTTCGCGAGGCCCTCCTGCTCTGCTTCGCTTCAGTTCAGACGGTTGATGTGGCCTTGGCACATCGCTCCTCCCTGGCCGCTAGCAGGGCTGCGCTAGCAGAGTAGGGGGTGGCCGCAAGGTAGAGCACCAGGGGTTCCCGAGGACGCGGAGCTACCATCACTAGTGGACTGGTAAGGTACCTCTTGAGGTCTTGGAATGCCTTGTCGGCCTCTTCAGTACATTGGAAGGGGCCCTTTTTCTTCATCACCTTGAAGAAGGACAGCGTTCGTTCCCCGAGCTTGGAGATGAAATGCCCCAGCGCAGTTACACGCTCGGTGAGCTTCTGCATTTCTCTAAGGGTCCTTGGCGGGCTCATGTCTTCGACTGCCTTGACCTTCTCCGGGTTGGCCTCGATGCCCTTGTGGGATACGAGGAAACCCAGGAGGTTGCCTGAGGGGACTCGAAACACGCACTTCTCAGGGTTGAGCCGTAGGTCCACTTCGTTGAGACTTGTGAAGGTTTCTTCCAGGTCCTGTATCAGGGTCCTTGCCTCACGAGACATCACCACAATGTCATCGACGTAAGCTTCTGCGTTCCTCCCGAGCTGCCGGCCTAAGGCGATGTGCATCAGCCGCTGAAAGGTCGCGCCTGCGTTACACAACCCAAACGGCATGCACGTATAGCAGTACACTCCACACAGGGTCAGGAAGGCTGTCTTCTCCATGTCTTCTACTGCCATCTTGATCTGGTGATAGCCCGAGAAGGCATCTAGGAAGCACAATAGGTCACACTCTGCGGTGGAGTTGACTATCTGGTCAATGCGAGGGAGCGGAAATGGATCCTGTGGGCAGGCCTTGTTGAGGTTGGTGAAGTCGACGCACATGCACTCCTTTCCTCCATTTTTCGGCACAACGACCGGATTAGCCAGCCAACCAGGGTAGCGGACCTCGCGGATAACTCCTGCCGCCTCTAGCTTTTGGGTCTCTTGAACGATGAAAGCTTGTTTCTTAGTAGACTGCCGCCTTGCCTTCTGCTTCACAGGGCGCACATTGGGGCACACGTTGAGGTGATGTTCAATCACTTCCCTTGGGACCCCTGCTAACTGATCAGGTTCCCACGCAAACACCTTCTTGTTCGCGCGCAGGAAACCGATCAGGGCTTTCCCTTTCTCGGGCTCGAGGTTGGCCCCTATGGTGAAGGTGGCGCTAGCGGACCCGTCCTCGTCGACTGGTACCTGCTTGGTTTCTGCCTTGTCTTGGGTGAACAACTGCTTCTTTTTAGTCGGCGTAGCCCCCTTGGGCTTGAGGGCGTCGGTGCCAGTGGGCTGCGCCACCGTGGCCGCCCTGAAAACAAGCTGGAGCACCTGCAGTGCATCCCTTGTGTCTCCTGACACAGTGAGGACGCCGCTGCTCCCAGGCATCTTCATGAGATTGTACGTCGGGTGAGTTGCTGCCATGAACTGAGCCAGGGCCGGATAGCCGAGGATGGCGTTGTAGGGGAGGCTGATGGGGGCGATGTCGAAGTCGATCAGCTCCGTGCGGAAGTTGTCGCATGTGTCGAAGGTCACTGGGAGGCGGATCTGTCCCAAGGAGGCGGTGGAACCGGCTCCGACGCCCGAGAAAGGCCTGCTGGGTCGGAGCCGCTCCGGCGGCACGTGGAGGAGGCTGAAGGCCTCCACCGAGAGCATGTTGAGGCCCGCACCACCATCGATGAGGGTCCTGGTGACGGCCACTTGGCAGATGGTGGGGGTGCACAGCATCGGGAGCGCGCCCGAACCAATGGGGTTGAAGGGGTGGTCCTCCAAGTCGAAGGTTAGATCAGCCTAGGGCGCCACCCAGCCCGGGGGGGGGCTTCTCGGCGCTTGGAGGCGGTGCTGATCCGGCGGGTGAACGGTTTGACGTGATGGCTCGAGGGTGGTGCCTGGGAGCCACCCAGGAGAGCTGCAACGACGGGCGACGCTGGTGCGGTGAAACGGGCGAGGAAGAGGTCGCGCAGCTCCTCCCAGGAGGTGACAGAGGCCTTCGGTAGGTGGAGGAGCCACGCACGCGGGATGCCGGTAAGGGCCATGGGTAACCAGTTGGCCATCACCCGATCGTCGCCCCCGGCTCCGAGGACGGCCACCTCATACGCCAGCAGGAAAATCATAGGGTCTGTCGCGTTGTCGTAGCGCGGCGGCATCTCGGGCCTGAACTTGCGCGGCCACTACACCTGTCGCAAGGCGGGGGCCAAGGCCCGAAGCCCCCTGGCCTAGTATCGGCATCCATTTCTAGAGCGGGCGGCGCGTTGTCCGCCGTGAGGGCGAGATGCGATGTCGAGGGAGAGCGGGTCGTCAGGAGGGAGGACTCTGGCGCACCCCTACCTGGCGCGCCAAATGTCGGATTTTGGGTTCGGACAGACCCTTGAGGTTCGAACACTGGGGTGCGTGCGGAGATCTCTCCCCTACCGATCTACGTCCGATCCTCTCAAGCGAACTAAGATGAAAATGATGAACAACACAAGAGACATGAGGTTTATACTGGTTCGGGCCACCGTTGTGGTGTAATACCCTACTCCAGTGTGTGGTGTGGCGGATTGCCTCTGGGGCTGATGATGAATAGTACAAGGGAAGAACAGCCTCGCGAGGGGTGTTCTTGAGCTGGTGCGATGAACTGCTAGGGTGAGTTCCGTCGCCTCTATTTCTCTCTACTAGGGTTCTACCAGACCTCTCTCTCTCTCCTCTTTCCCCCTTTCTTCCCGGGTCTCTCCCCGAATAATTGAGTGGGAAGGGCGCCAATAATTGGGCATTTTGAAGGGGAACATCTAGTACAAGTTATCCTGACCAAAGGTGGTCTTCGGCTGCCAAAAGCACTGGTGATGACACCGTCTTGGGCTCCACGGTGACCTCTGTCCCGCCGCTCTGCTAGTCTTGGTCTTGTTGCACCGGAATGGCAACCTTTGCCCGATGCCTTGGCATGTGCTTGCCCCCTTTGCACCAAAGGGGAAACAAGGACACTGCACAGGCCGGCGCCCGCCTGGCCTTGATCGTCATGGCTTGCATCATGGGATTCTCGCGAGGTACCCCTGCCTTGATCTCTTCGCCTCCTTGCGAGCCTGCCTGATGAGGCTGCCTCTGAGGAAGCTTCCTGTCGTCCGCCCCGCGAGGCTTGGCCCCTCGCGAGGGTCTTGAGCTTGTGTTGATGAAGATGGGCCGCGCTGGGCCCCCACCTGAGCCACGCCGCAGGCCGCAGGCAGGCAAGTCTGGGGACCCCCGTTCCCAGAACGCCGACAATGATCTATACATATTTCTCCCCCTTTGGTAAAAAGTTACCAAAAAGTTTGAAAATGCATAGTGCTATATGTCTCTCAGGCTTGGTCTTCGGGAGGTGGTGTAGAGAGAATTCCAAGGACGAAGGCTTCCGATGATGTAGTTGGAGCTGATGGAGTGGGTGTTGGAGGTGGCACTGGAGCTGTAGCTGCTGGTGCTGACACTGAAGCTCTAGCATCTGAAACTGGCACTGCAGCAGACCATGGACCTCGTGGCATCATTACTTGCCTTTCCTTTCCTCTCCTTTGCTTCCTCCTGATGCTGCTCAACTGCTGTCTGAATCTCAGTCACCTTCAGATCAAGATCATAGAATTTTGTCTCCACAATCCTCTCCAAGATCTCCTGATTCTGAGTCAGGGTGGACAAGCCCTTCTCAATCCTCAGTGTAGCTAGAATCAGATAGCCTAACTGATCTTGCTTGCTTATCAGGAAGACTCGAGATGCCTCTTCAACACTTGGCATCTGCGCAGCTTTCTCAGCCTTTGCCTTGGCTCTCTTCTCCTGGACTTGAGTTGATGATGGTTCCTCCTCATTCATCACAACAGTGTTGTCTTCAAACTCAGGATGTAGGGGTAGATGCTCCTTTTCTAGCAAATAAGTTCATGTGCCCATCTTAGAGTTGATGAGCTCCTGAATATGTGGAGCATACCCACAACTCCTCTTTTGATCAGCAGCAGTCCTCTTGATCGTTTCTACGATCAAACTCATAACTTTGAACTTCTGGGGAACATCAAAAATTTGCAGCATGTTGATGGAGTGTCCTCTGATCATCTTGTGATCTCCTGACTTGGGTAGCAATGTGTACCTTAAGATCCAGTTGATGGTAGGCAGACCAGACAACAAGAAATGCACAGATCCAAGCTTGTGAGTTTTCAAAGCCTTATCAGGGATCTCTTTGTACATGTTTGCCATGGAGTTGTGGTCTTTCTTCTTGGTGGCATACACATCCAAGTCATCTTCATGTTCTTCGGGGGCATTGATTAGCTTGGCCCACTCTTCAACTGTGGACTGGTACCTGGTACCCTCAGACATCCATACTATCCTTCCATCTGGATAGTAGTGGACAGTGGAGTAAAACTGCATGATCAGCTTATCATTCCCTTTAGTGAGATTTTGTCCAACGAATTCATCTACTCCACAAGACTTAAAGCAGTCATACACTCCTGGGAAGTGATCTTCATTTTCATGGATGTATTCCCAATCGACCCATTTCATGTCACACACAATGGGCTTCTTGTCAAGCAAAATTGTCTCATAGAAGTCTTGTTGTTCCTTTGTATGGAACCTGTAGTCAACTGTAGTCCTCCTCCTAACAGCATAGGGATCAGACTGTCTCCGCAATCTAAGTCCTGCATCTTTCCTGATGTACATGTCCTCAACGACTGGATGAGCATCATTGTGGTCAGGAATTTTGGGCTTCTACTTCCTCAAAACAAGAGAATCATCTTCCTCTTCTTCAGCATCAGGCATTGGGGCCTTATTCTTATCCTCAGCAGGTATACTCTTAGTGTCCCTCTTGGGCTTTGGGGGTTTCTGAGCAGCAGCCTTGGGAGCAGATTTGGTCTTAGATGGAGTATCCCCTGACTTAATTGCATCTCCCATAAGCTTCTGAGAGTTGGGAGCTGGTGTAGCATCCTCTTCCTCCTCCTCTTCTTCTGGATCTCTCATAATGGAGGAGTGATGACCCACAAGTATAGGGGATCTATCATAGTCCTTTCGATAAGTAAGAGTGTCGAACACAACGAGGAGCAGAAGGAAATGATAAGCGGTTTTCAGCAAGGTATTCTCTGCAAGCACTGAAATTATAGGTAATAGATAGTTTTGTGATAAGATAATTTGTAACGAGCAACAAGTAACAAAAATAAATAAAGTGCAGCAAGGTGTCCCAATCCTTTTTGTAGCAAAGGAAAAGCCTGGACAAACTCTTATATAGAGAAAAGCGCTCCCGAGGACACATGGGAATTATCGTCAAGCTAGTTTTCATCACGTTCATATGATTCACGTTTGGTACTTTGATAATTTGGTATGTGGGTGGACCGGTTCTTGGGTACTGTCCTTACTTGGACAAGCATCCCACTTATGATTAACATCTATTGCAAGCATAAGCAACTACAACAAAAGTATTAAGGTAAACCTAACCATAGCATGAAACATATGGATCCAAATCAGCCCCTTACGAAGCAACGCATAAACTAGGGTTTAAGCCTCTGTCACTCTAGCAACCCATCATCTACTTATTACTTCCCAATGCCTTCCTATAGGCCCAAATAATGGTGAAGTGTCATGTAGTCGACGTTCACATAACACCACTAGAGGAGAGACAACATACATCTCATCAAAATATTGAACGAATACCAAATTCACATGACTACTAATAGCAAGACTTCTCCCATGTCCTTAGGAGCAAACGTAACTACTCACAAAGCATATTCATGTTCATAATCAGAGGGGTATTAATGTGCATATAGGATCTGAACATATGATCTTCCACCAAATAAACCAACTAGCATCAACTACAACGAGTAATCAACACTACTAGCAACCTACAGGTACCAATACCAGACTTAGAGACAAGAATTGGATACAAGAGGTGAACTAGGGTTTGAGTGGAGATGGTGTTGGTGAAGATGTTGATGGAGATTGGCCCCTTCCCGATGAGAGGAGCGTTGGTGATGACGATGGTGATGATTTCCCCCTCCCAGAGGGAAGTTTCCCCAGCAGAATAGCTCCATCGGAGCCCTAGATTGGTTCCACCAAGGGTCCGCCTCGTGGAGGCGGAGTCTCGTCCCGAAAGCTTGCTTATGGTTTTTTCCTCAATGAAAGACTCCATATAGTAGAAGATGGGCATCGGAGGGCCACCAGGGGGCCCACGAGGAAGGGGGCACGCCTAGGGGGGTAGGGCGCGCCCCCCACCCTCGTGGCTGGTGAGTGGCCCCCCTCTGGTACTTCTTCTGCTCATTATTTTTTATATATTCTGAAAATAACTTCCGTGAAGTTTCAGGACTTTTGGAGCTGTGCATAATATGTCTCTAATATTTGCTCCTTTTCCAGCCCAGAATCCCAGCTGCCGGCATTCTCCCTCTTTAAGTAAACCTTGTAAAATAAGAGAGAATAGGCATAAGTATTGTGACATAATGTGTAATAACATCCCATAATGCAATAAATATTGATATAAAATCATGATGCAAAATGGACGTATCAACTCCCCCAAGCTTAGACCTCGCTTGTCCTCAAGCGAAAGCTGAAATCGAAAAATATGTCCACATGTTTAGAGATAGAGGTGTCGATAAAAATAAAATACGGACATGAGGGCATCATGATCATTCTTAGAACAACAACTTATATAATTATTATCATATGATGTCTTATGCTAAAGTAACAATTCAATCACAATTTCAAGTATGAATCATAAACTTCATTGAGAACCAGCAAACTCGAATCTTAGTCATTGAGGCAATTGCAATTTATCATAACATAGGAAAGAGTCAATAAAAGAGCTTTTCAGCAAGTCCACATACTCAACCATCATATAGTCTTTCACAATTGCTAACACTCACACAATACTTATGGGTATGGAGTTTTAATCAGACACAGAGAAAGATAGGGGCTTATAGTTTTGCCTCCCAGCGTTTTACCTCAAGGGTAATGTCAACAATAATAGTTCATGAAAACTCACATCCAATTAGCCATATATACCAGGATCTTTCCAACATATTGTGCTTGCCAAAAGATAAAATGTAAAAAGGAAAGGTGAAGATCACCTTGACTCTTATGTAAGGTAGGAGATAAAAGTAAAAGATAGGCCCTTCACAGAGGGAAGCAGAGGTTGTCAGGCGCTTTTATGGTTGGATGCACAAAATCTTAATGAGAAAGAACGTCACTTTATATTGCCACTTGTGATATGGACCTTTATTATGCAGTCCGTCGCTTTTATTTCTTCTGTATCACAAGATCGTATAAAGCTTATTTTCTCCCACACTAATAAGTCGTACATATTTAGAGAGCAATTTTTATTGCTTGCACCGATGACAACTTACTTGAAGGATCTCACTCAATCCATAGGTAGATATGTTGGACTCTCATGCCAAAACTGGGTTTAAGGGTATTTGGAAGCACAAGTAGTATCTCTACTTGGTGCAAAGAATTTGTCTACCATGAGGGGGAAAGGCAAGCCCAACATGTTGGATGATCCATGACAATATAATTTATCTCGGATGAAAGAAAACATAACCCATTACATTGTCTTCCTTGTCCAACGTCAACTCTTTAGCATGTCATATTTTAATGAGTGCTCACAACCATAAAAGATGTCCAAGATAGTGTATTTATATGTGAACCTCTCTTTCGTTATTACTTCCTATTAATTGCAATGATGACCAAAACTATGTTTGTCAACTCTCAACAACTTTTAATCATCATACTCTATATGTGAGCTCATTACTCTCCATAAGATCCATATGATCTCTTTGTTTCTTTTTCTTTCTTTCTCTTTTTTTATTTTATTCCCTCAAGATCATAGCAAAATCATCAAGCCCTTGAATCAACACTAATCTTTATTATAAAGCTCACGGAATCGATTACATAGAGGGATCATAAGGCAAAACTCACAACTAGATCATACCAAAAACTTTATTCTACTAGATCAAGGTATTACTAAAAGGATCGAACTAAGAAAAAAGGGTAAAGATAAAAGTGATGGTGATACGATACCAGGGCACTCCCCCAAGATTGGTAGTTGCCAAGGGGAGTGCCCATACCCGATGCTCAGTTCTTCTTTGTTGGCGAAGAAGGTGATGGTTTTGTTGATGGCGTAGGCTTCTTCCTTAATTTGCGCTTGAGGACAGAATTTTGGTCCCTTAGGTCATCGATCTCCTTCTCCAGCCTCAGTATCTTTTTGCATAGTTCCTGCTTTTTTTCCTGCAAGAGGCGTAAAGGGATAAACTCGATCTTAGGTTTCTTTACTCTATCCGGGAGGCTTGACTTTTTGAACTCCACATGCATGTCCCCAGGTTGAGGTAATGTGACTTCATCTTCTTGTGAGCTCGTCTCCTCCCTTCCCTTGGGTTGATAGTCCTCTTCTTCTTCCGTAGTCCAACCACAATGCTCCACATCCCCATAGACCTTAGGATCTACAAGGTAGTCAGCCACATAGCTTTCTCCTTCTGAATCCTGGGACGACATGTTGCTCTAATCTGCAGCAGGACAGCTCGAAACAAAGACAGGAGATATTTGCATGATATAGGAGTCAAAACCTCTGGGAGATTATATAATGAATTTTTACCGACCAAAATACATAACATGCAAGAAAACGGAGTCCGGAGAGCACACGAGGTGCCCACGAGGCAGGGGCGCGCCCTCCACCCTCGTGGAGCCCTCGTGTACTTCCCGGACTGCTTCTTATTTTTCCATTTTTCTAAATATTCCAAAACGGGAAAAAATTGCCATTAGAACTGTTTTGGAGTCAGTTTACTTACTGTACCACATACCTATTCCTTTTCGGAGTCTGAAACGTTCCGGAAAGTGTCCCTTATTTATTCCTCCGGGGTTACGGTTTCAATAACATTGGTTTCAACATTTATAGGATTACCTGAGATATAATGTTTGATTCTTTGACCGTTCACCACCTTCGGATTTGTGCCCTCGAAGTTGTTGATTTTTATGGCACCGGAATGATAGACCTCCTCGATAACGTAAGGACCTTCCCATTTAGAGAGAAGTTTTCCTGCAAAAAATCTTAAACGAGAGTTGTATAGCAATACATAATCACCTACATTAAACTCAAGCTTTTGTATTCTTTTATCATGCCATCTTTTAACTTTTTCTTTAAGCAATTTGGCATTCTCATAGGCTAGGGTTCTCCATTCATCAAGTGAGCTAATGTCAAATAACCTCTTCTCACCAGCAAGTTTGAAATCATAGTTGAGCTCTTTAATAGCCCAATAAGCCTTATGTTATAGTTCGAGAGAGTGACATGCTTTTCCATAAACCATTTTTATACGGAGACATACCCATAGGATTTTTATATGCAGTTCTATAGGCCCATAATGCATCATCAAGTTTCTTGGACCAATTCTTTCTAGATCTATTAACAGTCTTTTGCAAAATTAACTTAAGCTCTCTGTTGCTCAATTCTACTTGACCACTAGACTGTGGGTGATAGGGAGATGCAATTCTATGATTAACGTCATACTTAGCAAGCATTTTATGAAAGGCGCCGTGAATAAAATGTGAACCACCATCAGTCATTAAATATCTAGGGCTCCAAACCTCGGAAAAATAACTTATTTAAGCATCTTAATAGAGGTGTTATGATCAGCACTACTAGTTGGAATAGCTTCTACCCACTTAGTAACGTAATTAACAACAACTAAAATATGTGTATATCCATTAGAGGCAGGAAACGGTCCCATATAATCAAAGCCCCAAACATCAAATGGTTCAATAACAAGTGAATAATTCATAGGCATTTTTTGACGTCTACTAATATTACCAATTCTTTGACATTCATCACAAGACAAGACAAACTTACGGGCATCCTTGAATGGAGTAGGCAATACCTTATGTGCAGTTCTATCTCCAGCATGGTGTCCTCCATAAGCCTCAAAGTGACACTTGCATAGGATCTGTTCCTGGTCATGCTCAGGTACACAATATCTAATAATACCATCTACTCCTTCTTTATAAAGATGTGGGTCATCCCAAAAGTAATGTCTCAAATCATAGAAGAACGTTTTCTTTTGCTGGTATGTGAAACTAGGTGGTATAAATTTAGCAACAATATAATTAGCATAATCAGCATACCATGGAGCAGTATGAGAAGCATTTATGACATTTAATTGTTCATCAGGAAAGCTATCATCAATAGGTAGTGGGTCATCAAGAACATTTTCCAACCTAGACAAGTTATCTGCAACGGGGTTCTCAGCTCCCTTTCTATCAATAATATGCAAATCAAGTTCGTGTAGCAAGAGAACCCATCTAATAAGTCTAGGTTTAGCATCTTTCTTTTCCATAAGATATTTAATAGCAGCATGATCCGTGTGAATAATTACTTTAGAATCAACAATATAAGGTCTGAACTTATCACAAGCAAATACAACTGCTAAGAATTCTTTTTCAGTAGTAGCATAATTTCTGTGGGCATTGTCTAGAGTTTTACTAGCATATTGAATAACATTTAGTTTCTTATCAACTCTTTGCCCTAGAACAACACCTACAGCATAATCACTAGCATCACACATAATCTCAAAAGGTAAATTCCAATCTGGTGGCTGAATGATAGGTGCAGAGATTAATGCTTTCTTAAGTGTTTCAAATGCTTCTACAAAGTCATCATCAAAGACGAATGGTATATCTTTTTGCAATAAATTAGTCAGAGGCCGAGAAATTTTTAAGAAGTCCTTAATGAACCTTCTATAAAAGCCAGCATGACCAAGGAAACTTCTTTTACCTCTGATGTCCTTGCGACACGACATCTTTTCAATAGAATCAACTTTAGCTTTATCAACTTCAATGCCTCTTTCAGAAATTTTGTTCCCCAAGACAATACCTTCATTAACCATAAGGTGGCATTTCTCCCAATTCAAGACAAGGTTAGTTTCTTCACATCTCTGCAAAAGTCGATCAAGGTTGCTTAAGCAATCATCAAAAGAGGATCCATAAATGGAGAAATCCTCCATCAAAACCTCACAAATCTTTTCACAAAAGTCGGAGAATATAGCCATCATGCATCTTTGAAAGGTAGCAGGTGCATTACATAAACCAAAAGGCATACGTCTATAAGAAAAAGTACCAAAAGGGCAAGTAAAAGTGGTCTTAGATTGATCATCAGCTGATACAGGTATTTGAGAGAAACCAGAATAACCATCTAGAAAGCAAAAATGTGTGTGTTTGGATAATCTTTCTAGCATTTGATCAATAAAATGTAAGGGGTAATGATATTTTTAGTAGCCTTATTTAATTTGCGGAAATCAATTACCATCCTATAACCAGTAATAATTCTTTGCAGAATCAATTCATCTTTATCATTAGGAATGACAGTAATACCTCCCTTCTTAGGAACACAATGGACAAGACTTGCCCACTGACTATCAGCAACGGGATAAATTATACCTGCCTAAAGGAGCTTTAGTATTTCTTTTCTTACCACTTCTTTCATCTTAGGATTCAGCCGTCGTTGGTGATCAATAACTGGTTTGGCATCTTTCTCCAAATTTATTTTGTGTTGACATAGAGTGGGACAAATGCCCTTAAGATCATCAAGAGTATATCCAATAGTAGCACGGTGCTTCTTTAGAGTTTTCAATAATTTTTCTTCCTCCTTCTCTGAAAGGTTAGCACTAATAATAACAGGATACATATTCTTTTCATCAAGATAAGCATATTTAAGAGTATCAGGCAATGGTTTAATATCAAACACGGGATCACCCTTGGGTGGAGGAGGATCCCCTAAGATTTCAACAGGCAAGTTGTGTTTTAGAATAGGCCCCTGTTTAAAGAACATTTCATCTATTTCCCTTCTTTCATTCATAAACATATCATTTTCATGGTCTAGCAAATATTGTTCTAAAGGATCACTAGGAGGTACGGCAATAGAAGCAAGACTAATAATTTCATCTTTACTAGGCAATTCGTCTTCATGGTGTTGTCTACAAAATTTAGAAAAGTTGAACTCATGAGACATATCACCTAAACCAATAGTAACAACATCCTTTTTGCAGTCTATCCTAGCATTAACAGTGTTTAAGAAGGGTCTACCAAATATAATGGGACAAAAGCTATCTTGTGGGGAACCAAGAACAAGAAAATCAGCAGGATATTTAGTTTTCCCACACAATACTTTAACATCTCTAACAATCCCCATTGGTGAAATAGTATCTCTATTGTCAAGTTTAATTGTGACATCAATATCTTCTAACTCAGCAGGTGCAATATCATGCATAATTTCTTTGTATAAGTCAATAGGTATTGCACTAGCACTAGCACCCATATCACACAAGCCATGATAACAATGATCTCCTATTTTAACCGAAATAACAGGCATACCTACCACAGGTCTATGTTTATCTTTAGCGCAAGGTTTAGCAATTCTAGCAGTTTCATCACAGAAATAAATAACATGCCCATCAATATTATCAGCCAAGAGATCCTTAACAATAGCAATATTAGGTTCAACTTTAACTTGCTCAGGAGGTGTATAGGTTCTAATATTGCTTTTACAAACCACAGTTGAAGCTTTAGCATGATCTTTTATCCTAACAGGAAAAGGTGGTTTCTCAACATAAGCAGTAGGAACAATAGGATCTTTATAAGTGATAGTCTTCTCTTCAACTTTAATGGGTGCAACTACTTTTACTTCTATGGGAGGATTATATTTAAACCACTTCTCCTTAGGGAGATCAACATGAGTAGCAAAAGATTCACAGAAATAAGCTACTTTTAGTGCTAAATTTACAGAAAACATCGGTATCCATAAAAGATTTAACACAATCAAACTTAGGTGTCATACCTGACTCCTTACCTTCGTCGAGATCACAATCTTCAGAGTTGCGTTTAATTCTTTCCAATAAATCCCATTTGAATTCAATAGTCTTCATCATAAAAGAGCCAGCACAAGAAGTATCAAGCATGGTGCGATTGTTATCAGAAAGCCGAGCATAATTTTTTTGGATAATCATTTCTCTTGAGAGCTCATGATTGGGGCATGAATATAACCTTGATTTAAGCCTCCCCCAAGCTTGAGCGATGCTTTCTCCTTCGCGAGGCCAAAAATTATATATATATGTATACATATATAATTACGATCACTATGAACAAGATGCATTTGATAAAACTTCTGATGAAATTCCAATTTCAATCGTTTGTAGTTCCATGATCCCATATCATCACGTAGCCTATACCATGTCAATGCATCTCCCTCCAAAGATATAGGGAAGACCTTCTTCTTGATAACATCATCGGGCATACCTGCAAGCTTAAATAATCCACAAACTTCATCCACATATATTAGGTGCTCATCAAGATGTAATGTTCCATCTCCTGCAAAAGGATTAGCTAGCAGTTTTTCTATCATACCCGTAGGAATTTCGAAGTAGACATTTTCATTTTCAGTAGGTTCAATAGGTTGAGGGGCAACTCCATGCTCTACTGGTCGGGTGAAGATACCCCGAACACGCCCCTTAGAGGATTACTTTCCATAGTAACAAGTGACAGTAAATTTCAACACACTATATAAATTTTTCCTTACCAAATTCCACCTACCAAAGGCTCTTCACTCCTCGGCAATGGTGCCAGAAAATATTCTTGATGACCCACAAGTATAGGGGATCTATCGTAGTACTTTCGATAAGTAAGAGTGTCAAACCCAATGAGGAGCAGAAGAAAATGATAAGCGGTTTTCAGCAAGGTATTCTCTGCAAGCACTGAAATTATAGGTAATAGATAGTTTTGTGATAAGATAATTTGTAACGAGCAACAAGTAACAAAAATAAATAAAGTGCAGCAAGGTGTCCCAATCCTTTTTGTAGCAAAGGAAAAGCCTGGACAAACTCTTATATAGAGAAAAGCGCTCCCGAGGACACATGGGAATTATCGTCAAGCTAGTTTTCATCACGTTCATATGATTCGTGTTCGGTACTTTGATAATTTGGTATGTGGGTGGACCGGTGCTTGGGTACTGTCCTTACTTGGACAAGCATCCCACTTATGATTAACCTCTATTGCAAGCATCCTCAACTACAACAAAAGTATTAAGGTAAACCTAACCATAGCATGAAACATATGGATCCAAATCAGCCCCTTACGAAGCAACGCATAAACTAGGGTTTAAGCTTCTATCACTTTAGCAACCCATCATCTACTTATTAGTTCCCAATGTTGTGACACTCCAAAATTTTTATTTGGTTTTCAGCAAAAACTTTGTGGTTTTTGAAAAGAGGCCATTTAAAATTTTTCCAGAAAACCTTCCTCTTAAAAACTTCCTTTTCTTTGGCAAGGTTTTTATTTTTATTCAAGCTATGGTGTTTGATCTTTTGAAACTTCTTCTCTGTTGGTTCCCTCTCAAATTTATTTTGGGAGTTTAATCTTTTTCTTTTAAAAAGAAACTCTATGAAAAACTTGGGATTTTCATATCTTGAAAACCACCCATGACTTTGTATTTTGCCCATGTGGTAAAACTCCTCCAAAACCTCCCCTCCTCCTTGTAATCAACCTAAGTTCTCTGTCCCAACTAATCCAAGCAAGTTTTGGATTTTATTCTAATTATTTTTTTCCCTCAAATCAATTCTGCAAATTATTTGGAGCCTGAGAGTTTTTCAAAGCAAGTACCCTTTTGCATTTAAATTTTGACCTCAAACCAACTCTCCTCGATAGTCCTTTGTACCCACAACCCAGAACCATCTTGATCCACTCCTCCTCTTTTCAAATTTTTCAAAATTCAGTCTCTGCAAGTTTGGACCAGATTTGCCAAATTTGGTGAAATTCATACCTACACTTCTCCAAAAATTTCACCAAAAATCAGGCAGCCTACTGGAGCAATGAGAAGCCACTCCACCAAAAATCAACTCAAGGAAAAATCCCCAGAGGCCAAAAACATTCTGTCGAACACCTGAGTTGCACTGTTCCTTTGCAAATTCAGAAAATTCAGACTTCAGTGTCGTTTTTCGTTCGTTAGCTTCACTCACGCGTTGACAGTGCGCTTGGCGCGTTGCATGCGGCTTCTTCTCCCTGGCCAGCACCCCCGCACGCGCGCTTGGCGTCTTCCCAGCGTCGGTGGCACCCCTGGCCGCCCGCGCCGGCATGTCTTGCGGCGGCCGAACCCCCGTGGCAGCCGACAGGGGACGGAACAGCGGCTCAACGCCGTTCGGCGCCGCCCAACGCCCCTCTGCTCTCCGCGTGGCCTCATGCATGCCAGCGCACGCCCGTGGCACCGTCGCCGTGGCCCGGCAAGCACGGAACGTGCTCACTGCCGCTGACGGGCCCGCGCCACCCCGTTCTGTCGAATTCGCCCATAGCACCAAATCCCAGCTCGATTAGCACCTAAACGGAACCGTCGACCTCCACGATGACGCCCAACGTCCTAATTACCCCCGACCAAGCCCTGCGCCACCGTAACCTTCACCGGAGACCCCCGTTCACGGCCACCGCCTCGGGCCGCCTATAAAAAGGGCTCCCGAGCTCACTCTCAAGCACGCACCACCTCTACACCTCACCAAAGCTCTGCCAAGCCACCCGGAGGACCTCAAGGAGGTCTCCTCCCCCAGCTCCGGCCGCCCCGATCCGCCTCGGCCTCCACCACGATTCGCTCCGGTGAGGCCGTCTCCGGCGCCCAAACCCCGTCAGTTACTCCCTCTAGCACCCAGTAAGCTAACGCCAGCATCAATTTGTCCTTCACAGCTCTCTCCGACGAGTCCCTCGACCACCCGAGCCGCCGTCCGCCGGAGCAAAGCTCGCCGTCGACGTGGTACTCGCCGGCAACCACCACCAACAACAACCGACGCGGGAAGGTGCCCTGAACACGGAGGTACCCTCCGATCCCCCTGCCTCGCCGTGGATCGCCGCCGGCGACCACCGCGTCTCTCGGGCACAGGCGAAATCTGTCGCCCCGTTCGTATATTCAAACCTGACAGGCGGGACCCGCTGTCAGCCTCTCTGTCCTTTCTAAACGAAGCATTTTCTGAAAACGCCTTCTGCCAAATGCGCTTTCCCTTTGGGCTGGCGTAGTTTCTGCCGAAGCGTTTTCTGTTTTTATAAGCTAGCCCCTGGGAACTTTCTGTTTCATTACAGATGAGTCCCTGGGCAAAAACCTTTATAACTTTTAAACAGAAAGGTATTTTTGATTGATTCTTTTTCTGTTCTCTTTAAAATTTTGTCTAGTTTTTTATCAGATTTATTTGAAAAATATTTGGAATACTTTTTGTGCACCCCTTGGTATTTACGATAGCGCATATATTTTCTTTATACCGTAGATACCGAAGGAGGTGACGGAGCCGCGAACTTCACCGAGCTAGGCTCCGACTACTCTGAACCAGGTAAGCATGTTTGAAATTTTGATATGATGATTGTTTTGGCATGTTTGCATTAAGTAGTTTATGGCATGTTGATGAACATACCGATGAATGTCCTGTTACCTGAGACGATGAGGCAAGTGAGTTCCATGAGTGGATGGATGTGAGTATGCATGGCCATGTGTTGGCATGAGGATGGGTAAGATGGCAGTGTTGTAGCATGCCAGGCTTATGCCAGACTATGTGACTTCAATGTCAACTCGTATCATTCCAGTTCCTTCCATTCTTCCTTCCTTGTACTACCACAGGTTTTCCGTAAGGAATATGGCTTAGTAAGTTGTAAACCGCTTTCCTGGTACACACCAAAAAGGAGAGGCCGTGATGATGGTTCCATGGCCCTGGATTAAAGCCAGTCATCCGGTCAGGGGGCATGGGTGTTTCTGGTTGGGACCGAGAGGGGGGCACCCCTTAGAGCGCGCGTATATAAATTTGATCCCATGCTATTCGAGATTGTGATCTCCCCATCTCAAAAGTTTTTCTTGGACAATGTCTACGGTGATTCCTAGCATCGAGAGGTAGAATGGGTGTGTACTGGTTAACTGTGTTTTCTCCCGAAAAACCCGTAAACGGAACTAGTCCTTCGGGACTACGGAAATCCGTTGGCTGTGGGAAAAATTTTGTACAAACTCTGCAGAGTCATATATTCCACCAAATCATCTATTCCATGTCTAAGATCGATATTATCTTATCCTGATCAAATGTCAGTTTTGATGACAGAGACTCCGGTGAATCGCATGAGTGCTAAGTCCGGTTAAATGATTATTCCTGTGAATGGACTAACCCATTTATTCTCATAAATTGAATGTTTATTATGAGTATTATTTACTTGTGAATAAAAGCCCTTTCTGCGATGTCGCTCAGACGTCCGACTGTGGCATTATTGTATTTTACTTTCTTTTCAAGCCCTTTATGTGGTGTCGCTAAGACGCCCGACTGTGGTATTTCTTTTAAAGCCCTTTTTGTGATGTCGCCCCGACGTTCGACTGTGGCATTTATTTTAAGCCCTTTATGTGGTGTCGCTAAGACGCCCGACTGTGGTGTTTCTTTTAAAGCCCTTTCTGTGATGTCGCCCCGACGTCCGACTGTGGCATTCCTTTTAAAGCCCTTTATGTGGTGTCGCTAAGACGCCCGACTGTGGCATCATTTCCTTATATTTATTTGTTCACCTTTCGAGGCGTCGCTTCAGACACCCGATCGGTCTTCATTTATGTTTTGTGGGATTCCAGGCGGACTACCGCCGTTTCCCTTTTACTTACCTCGTTATGCTAATTTTTGAATGTACATTGGTGAATTAATCATGACGCATTCATGCATGCATTTGTTATATCTTACGTCCGAACTGTCTTGCGAGTACTTTCAAAGTACTCACTGGCTTGTTGATTTGGCCAGATGCTGACGAAGGCGATCTCATGGATGAAGAGTTCGATAGCGAGTCCGACGCCTAGAGGAATCCCAGTCAGTCTCGTGCGACCCTGGATTTGGTCACTGTATTATATCTGCTTCCGCAACCCGAATAAATTTATAGAGCCTCACCTCGATGCTCGATGAGATGCTAGTTTGAGAGTTGTGTTATCACATTTCCCCCTGTGTTATTCCACCATCACTTTATCCTCGAATCAGTAGTATGCCACCACACCATTGTGTTATATCCGCCATTATGTATAATTATTGGCGCGCTTGTAATAATTTGTTGCGCAGCCCTAGCTCAACCCTGTAATATATCCTATGCTACTGGCTTATTGTATCAAGAATTTGTCTACCAGTGAGGAGGATTTCTCTCATACTGGACTCAAAAGATTGGTTTCTCAATAAATATTTTTATTGGAAAACCGGTCATGACAAGCTTGGTACCAGAGCCAGGCTGACTGTAGGAAGCCACTAGGTGCGATCGCTAATTGGTTATTAGCATGATTGAACCTTTCCATATTTTCTTGATTGTAGTCATTTTCTATCAGTCCACATAAATTTATGATCTGACCATGCAGAATTTTTGCCTACTTTTGTTGATGGCCGACAACAGTTGCGAGTCTCAGACCTTCGCCAACGTGCCCGATGGGTTCGTCAAGCTTCTTTCCTTCATCGTTCAGGTCGCGATGGGGCCATCTGTGCGCCCAGTCTTCACACTCTGCCAGCACCGAGTCAACGACAGTCTGACCATGCACCAGGCCGCAGTGCAGTTCAAGGGAGGGCATGGTGAGTTACGCCGCTTCCGGTTCTTGGGAAGAGCCATGCCTACGGAGAGGCATGCTATGTAGATGGCAGCCCGCGAGGCGATAGCTCGTCTCAGGGATGTCCTCCCCATGATGAAGACTCGTCGTTACCGTTATCTTCCGTGCCATGTGCCTTACACCTGTCACTACGCATACTCCTGCCCCAGAGGAGAACGAGACGAGGCTTTTGAGATGCTCATTGAGTATCTCCGGGCCCTGGAGGCAGCCTTCGACAACCTGGCGGACGACTTCATGGCTGCCCGCATGGACTCAGTTCATGGCTGTGCTGCCAACATGAAGGAGCTCCTACCCACCGCACCGCCACTGACTTTGGTCTCGTCCTCAGCATCTTATATGCCTACTCGTCGCCTACCTTCTACCGAAGAATTCAACCAAGTCATTGCACCCACTCCAGCGTGCACGGCACCACCCTTCGCGCCCACTCCTGTTCGTGTTGTTCCGCCCCTGGCAACCGCTCCGTCCACTCTGCGCAACACTACACGTATGGAGCCTATTAGCGAGGAGGAAGTCGAGTCCCCAACCTCGCTACGCCTCGCCCTCGGCAGGGCAAAGGAGGTCGTCAACATCTCCGCCTGAGTACGCTTAGCCGCCATGTAATGTACTGCCTTGTATAATATGTTTATATGTGCATAGGTTGTGAGAAGTAGCTTGTTTGCGCATCATGTAGGATCTGGAGAAGTGCACTAGCCTAAATAACATGTCAGGATTATGTACGCATATCCTGAGTGATGTATTGTATAATTATCGCCCGCGTGTAAGATATGTAATGAGCAGTCCTTCTCCGTGCGCAACTCGATTTGTTTTCTTAAGTGATCTTGGTCATTTAAATTATTTGCCATCCTTGTGCAATTTTGGATTTGTTTTTGCGACCATCTTCGCTTTTCTTATGAGTTTTACAAAATATATCCCCAGAGTGAAAAAAATGTCTCGTCCTTGGACTCGCTCCATGCCTACTCCGCCGGAGGAAGATTATGACACTCAACCAGGCAACAATTTCACACAAGGGCAGTCGAGTCAACAGAACAATGAAACGGCACTTTCCCAAATGTGTCGCCTTTATGAACAGAGTCAGCAACAACATCGTGAAATGATGAACCAAGTCATCAACATGGGAAATCACCATGGACAGTATCAGCAGCATTCCAAGTTATCTGAGCTACAGAAGACACGTCCTCAAACATTTTCTCATACTGACAAGCCTCTTGAAGCCGAGGGTTGGCTTCGAGATATGGAGAGAAAATTAATTATTGCAAAATGTTCAGATCTCGAGAAAGTACTATATGCTCCGCACTATCTCACAGAAGCAGCCGCATCATGGTGGGAGAATTTTCTGCACATGCACCCCAACGAAAATGATATAACCTGGGATGATTTCAAGGAAGGTTTCCTGGTGCACACATTCCCAAGAGTATTATGAAAATTAAGAAAAGAGAGTTCGATGACCTCAAACAAAGGAACATGACAGTGTCAGAATACAACGGTCAATTTACTCTATTGTCCCGCTATGCCAATGAAGAACGTATGACTGAAAGCAAGAAGATGGAGAAATTCCTTGATGGTCTGGCACCCGCGCTTAAATGCCAACTGGTCGTGCACACTTTTCCTGATTTTAAAACACTAGTGGACAAAGCCATTACTCTGGAAAATGAGAGACGCAGTCTGGAAGATATCCGGAAGCGAAAAAGGGACCAGACTAATCATGCTCGCAATCACCGAAGCAGGACAGATTTTCAAAAGGGTGGGACACACAAATCCTCATCCAATGTCTCACGCCCAATCAAGAATTTTCATGCAAGGGACAAGGAATTCACCTATCGCCCCGGCGTTACTTGTTACGCTTGTGGAGAAGAAGGGCACTATGCCAAACAGTGCCCCAAGCCAAGGAACTCAACCCCGAAGTCGAACAACGGCGGCAACAATTCCGCGCCCAAGCGAAACAATTTCAATCCCAACAATAACCACAGGAAGGGTCATCTGAACCACGTAACCAAAGAGGAGGCACAAAATGCTCCGGATATCGTACTCGGTACGTTTCCTGTCAACACAATACCTGCAATGGTTTTGTTTGATTCTGGAGCTTCTCACTCTTTCATTTCGAAAAGTTTTGCTTTGCAAAATAATTTTTCGATGCTTCCTTTGGAGAAATCCATGATCATCAAGTCCCCTGGGATTCAGCAAGTTACTCAGAATTACTGTCAAAATGTGGTCATTGAGTTCGAAGGATTGGAGTTTCACGCAAATCTTATTGTGTTGGAAAATAAAGGACTGGATGTCATCCTAGGGATGGATTGGCTAACCACCAACAAGGGGTTTATCGACTGTTTCAACAGGACCGTAATTCTCACACACCACCAAGGGAAGACAATAAGAGTATCAGCCAAGGAAGGAAAAATACCCCGGCAACCGAGATTAAATAAGGTGGACGTTTCTGAGCTAAACAAGGTTCCAGTAGTGTGTGAATTTCCAGATGTATTCCCTGAAGAGCTACCAGGCATGCCACCAGACCGAGAGATAGAATTCAGCATTGAGCTCGCACCAGGAACCACCCCCATATACAAGAAACCGTACCGAATGGCACCATCCGAATTAGTTGAGTTGAAGAAACAAATAAAGGAATTGCTAGACAAAGGATACATTCGAGCCAGCTCCTCACCTTGGGGATCACCAATTTTATTTGCCAAAAAGAAGGATGGAACACTGAGATTGTGTATTGACTATCGAGCACTTAACATGGTCACAGTCAAAAACAAATACCCGATGCCAAGGATAAACGATTTGTTTGATCAACTCGCTCAGGCCAAGGTATTCTCAAAAATTGACTTAAGGTCAGGATACCATCAATTGAAGGTACGAACGGAAGATATCCCCAAAACAACCTTCACCTCCAGATATGGACTGTACGAGTTCACAGTGATGCCATTTGGATTAACTAACGCCCCAGCATATTTTGTTCACCTCATGAACAAAGTATTTATGAAGTTTATGGACAAGTTCGTCGTGGTATTCATCAACGATATTCTAGTATACTCCAAGACACCAGAAGAGCACGCAGAACATCTCAGGATTGTGCTAGGAGAGCTCAGAAAAACACCAATTGTATGCCAAGTTCAGCAAGTGCGAATTTTGGCTAAGACAAGTAGGCTTTCTAGGCCACGTACTGACCCAAGACGGTATCGCAGTGGACCCAGAGAAAGTCAAGGCCGTACTTGGCTGGAAGTCACCAGCCAGCGTAACGGACATACGGAGTTTCTTGGGAATGGCAGGATATTACCGCAGATTTATTGAAGGATTTTCCACCATAGCCAAGCCTATGACGCAGTTACTCAAGAAAGATAAGAAGTTTGAATGGACAGAAGCCTGCGAGAAAAGTTTCCAAGAACTAAAACGGAAGTTAACAACAGCACCGGTATTAATTGTACCCGACATACATAAGAATTTTGAAGTATATTGTGACGCGTCCAGAAAGGGTCTCGGATGCGTGTTGATGCAGGAAGGCAAGGTTGTCGCCTACGCTTCAAGGCAACTTCGCAAGCATGAGGAAAATTATCCCACTCATGACTTAGAAATGGCAGCAGTTATTCATGCACTCAAGGAATGGAGGCATTTCTTACTTGGGAATCGATGTGAAATATATACGGATCACAAAAGTCTCAAATATATTTTCACACAGCCAGAACTAAACTTACTGCAACGACGCTGGTTGGAGTTGGTAAAGGATTATGATGTTGGTATCCATTACCATCCAGGGAAAGCAAATGTAGTGGCCGATGCCCTTAGTCGGAACCCCAGCTCCGACGAAAACAATCTGCACAGCTTGAGGCCCGAATTCCAACAAGAATTTGACAAGCTCAACTTGATAATGGTAGCAGAAGGCACCATATCAAACTTGGAAATACAACCCGACCTTGTGGGGAAAATTAAAGGAGCTCAGCCCGGTCACACCAGCATCGAAGGCATCAAAAGAAAGTTGAGTATGGGCAAGGCCTCGAAATTCGTCATAGACAATGAAGGAATATTATGGTACGGAGAAAGGCTCTGCGCACCAAACATAGAAGACCTTAAACAGCAAATTTTAGCTGAAGCCCACACCGCCCCGTACTCGATCCACCCTGGAGGAACCAAAATGTATAAAGATATTCAGGAAAGATTTTGGTGGCACGGTATGAAGAGGGACATAGCCACCTTCATTGCATGTTGCGACTCATGTCAACGCATAAAAGCTGAGCATCAGAGACCAGCCGGACTACTGCAACCGAACAAAATACCTGAGTGGAAATGGGATGAAATAGGGATGGATTTCATTGTCGGACTACCTCGTTTATGACACGGGAATGATGCCATATGGGTCATCACTGACAGGTTAACCAAAGTGGCACACTTTATTCCAATAAAGACGACCCACACCACTCAGAGGCTTGCCAGGATTTATCTTTCCCGCATAGTTTGTCTGCACGGTGTCCCGAACACTATAATATCCGACAGAGGCACTCAGTTCGTCTCAAGATTTTGGGAGCATTTACAACAGGCTCTGGGAACCCAACTAGCCTTCAGTACCGCATACCACCCACAGACTGATGGACAGACTGAACGCGTAAACCAAATTTTAGAAGACATGCTGAGAGCATGTGTCCTCACCTATGGAATCAGTTGGGAAGAAAGCCTCCCATATGCCGAGTTCGCATACAACAACAGTTACTAGGCCAGCCTGCAAATGGCTCCTTTTGAAGCCCTATATGGACGGAGATGTCGTACCCCGCTAAATTGGTCAGAGACCGGAGACAGCCGTATCTTCGGCCCAGACGTGCTCAAAGAAGCCGAGGAAAACGTCAAGCTAATCAGGGACCGACTCAAGACCGCTCAAAGCCGACAGAAGAGTTATTATGATCAGAAACATCGTGGGGTAAATTTTGAACCCGGTGAATTCGTGTACCTACGAGTATCACCTATGAGGGGACTGCAACGGTTTAAGATTAAAGGAAAGTTAGCACCAAGATTGATTGGACCATTCTGCATAGTGGCACGAAGAGGCACTGTAGCCTACCAGCTAGACTTACCCGAGGACTTGTCCGACATTCACGACGTGTTCCACGTCTCTCAATTAAGGAAGTGCGTAAGCAAACCAGAGAAGCAAGTATCCCATGAGAACATTGACGTACGGCCAGACCTCACTTATCGGGAACGCCCAGTAAAAATATTAGAGGAGTCTGAAAGGAGGACCCGACAAAAGACCATCAAGTTTTTCAGAGTTCAGTGGAGCAACCACACCGAAAGCGAAGCAACTTGGGAAAGAGAGGATTTTCTTCGGACAGAGCATCCACACTTATTTGAGGAACAGTTGAAATCTCGGGGACGAGATTTTTCCTAAGGGGGTAGGTGTTGTGACACTCCAAAATTTTTATTTGGTTTTCAGCAAAAACTTTGTGGTTTTTGAAAAGAGGCCATTTAAAAATTTTCCAGAAAACCTTCCTCTTAAAAACTTCCTTTTCTTTGGCAAGGTTTTTATTTTTATTCAAGCTATGGTGTTTGATCTTTTGAAACTTCTTCTCTATTGGTTCCCTCTCAAATTTATTTTGGGAGTTTAATCTTTTTCTTTTAAAAAGAAACTCTATGAAAAACTTGGGATTTTCATATCTTGAAAACCACCCATGACTTTGTATTTTGCCCATGTGGTAAAACCCCTCCAAAACCTCCCCTCCTCCTTGTAATCAACCTAAGTTCTCTATCCCAACTAATCCAAGCAAGTTTTGGTTTTATTCTAATTACTTTTTTCCCTCAAATCAATTCTGCAAATTATTTGGAGCCTGAGAGTTTTTCAAAGCAAGTACCCTTTTGCATTTAAATTTTGACCTCAAACCAACTCTCCTGGATAGTCCTTTGTACCCACAACCCAGAACCATCTTGATCCACTCCTCCTCTTTTCAAATTTTTCAAAATTCAGTCTCTGCAAGTTTGGACCAGATTTGCCAAATTTGGTGAAATTCATACCTACACTTCTCCAAAAATTTCACCAAAAATCAGGCAGCCTACTGAAGCAATGAGAGGCCACTCCACCAAAAACCAACTCAAGGAAATATCCCCAGAGGCCAAAAACATTCTGTCGAACACCTGAGCTGCACTATTCCTTTGCAAATTCAGACTTCAGTGTCGTTTTTCATCCGTCAGCTTCACTCACGCGTTGACAGTGCGCTTGGCGTGTTGCACGCGGCTTCTTCTCCCTGGCCAGCACCCCCGCACGCGCGCTTGGCGTCTTCCCAGCGTCGGTGGCACCCCTGGCCGCCCGTGCCGGCGTGTCTTGCGGCGGCCGAACCCCGTGGCAGCCGACAGGGGACGGAACGGCGGCTCAACGCCATTCGGCACCGCCCAACGCCCCTCTGCTCTCCGTGTGGCCTCATGCATGCCAGCGCATGCCCGTGGCACCGTCGCCGTGGCCCGACAAGCACAGAACATGCTCACTGCCGCCGACGGGCCCGCGCCGCCCCGTTCTGTCGAATTCGCCCATAGCACCAAATCCCAGCTCGATTAGCACCTAAACGGAACCGTGGACCTCCATGATGACGCCCAACATCCTAATTACCCCCGACCAAGCCCTGCGCCGCCGTAACCTTCACCGGAGACCCCCGTTCACGGCCACCGCCTCGAGCCGCCTATAAAAAGGGCCCCCGAGCTCACTCTCGAGCATGCACCACCTCTACACCTCACCAAAGCTCTGCCAAGCCACCCGGAGGACCTCGAGGAGGTCTCGTCCCCCAACTCCGGCCGCCCCGATCCGCCTCGGCCTCCACCATGATTCGCTCCGGTGAGGCCGTCTCCGGCGCCCAAACCCCGTCAGTTACTCCCTCTAGCACCCAGTAAGCTAACGCCAGCATCAATTTATCCTCCACAGCTCTCTCCGACGAGTCCCTCGACCACCCGAGCCGCCGTCCGCCGGAGCAAAGCTCGCCGTCGACGTCGTACTCGCCGGCGACCACCACCACCACCAACCGACGCGGGAAGGTGCCCTGAACATGGAGGTACCCTCCGATCCCCCTGCCTCGCCGTGGATCGCCGCCGGCGACCACCGCGTCTCTCGGGCACCGGCGAAATCTGCCGCCCCGTTCGTATATTCAAACCTGACAGGCGGGACCCGCTGTCAGCCTCTCTGTCCTTTCTAAACGAAGCGTTTTCTGAAAACGCCTTCTGCCAAATGCGCTTTCCCTTTGGGCTGGCGTAGTTTCTGCCGAAGCGTTTTCTGTTTTTATAAGCTAGCCCCTGGGAACTTTCTGTTTCATTGCAGATGAGTCCCTGGGCAAAAACCTTTATAACTTTTAAACAGAAAGGTATTTTTGATTGATTCTTTTTCTGTTCTCTTTAAAATTTTGTCTAGTTTTTTATCAGATTTATTTGAAAAATATTTGGAATACTTTTTGTGCACCCCTTGGTATTTACGATAGCGCATATATTTTCTTTATACCGTAGATACCGAAGGAGGTGACGGAGCCGCGAACTTCACCGAGCTAGGCTCCGACTACTCTGAACCAGGCAAGCATGTTTGAACTTTTGATATGATGATTGTTTTGGCATGTTTGCATTAAGTAGTTTATGGCATGTTGATGAACATACCGATGAATGTCCTGTTACCTGAGACAATGAGGCAAGTGAGTTCCATGAGTGGATGGATGTGAGTATGCATGGCCATGTGTTGGCATGAGGATGGGTAAGATGGCAGTGTTGTAGCATGCCAGGCTTATGCCAGACTATGTGACTTCAATGTCAACTCGTATCATTCCAGTTCCTTCCATTCTTCCTTCCTTGTACTACCACAAGTTTTCCGTAAGGAATATGGCTTAGTAACTTGTAAACCGCTTTCCTGGTACACACCAAAAAGGAGAGGCCGTGATGATGGTTCCATGGCCCTGGATTAAAGCCAGTCATCCGGTCAGGGGGCATGGGTGTTTCCGGTTGGGACCGAGAGGGGGGCACCCCTTAGAGCGCGCGTATATAAATTTGATCCCATGCTATTCGAGATTGTGATCTCCCAAAAGTTTTTCTTGGACGATGTCTAGGGTGATTCCTAGCATCGAGAGGTAGAATGGGTGTGTACTGGTTAGCTGTGTTTTCTCCCGAAAAAACCGTAAACGGACCTAGTCCTTCGGGACTACGGAAATCCGTTGGTTGTGGGAAAAATTTTGTACAAACTCTGCAGAGTCATATATTCCTCCAAATCATCTATTCCATGTCTAAGATCGATATTATCTTATCCTGATCAAATGTTAGTTTTGATGACAGAGACTTCGGTGAATCGCATGAGTGCTAAGTCCGGTTAAATGATTATTCCTGTGAATGGACTAACCCATTTATTCTCATAAATTGAATGTTTATTATGAGTATTATTTACTTGTGAATAAAAGCCCTTTCTGCGATGTCGCTCAGACATCCGACTGTGGCATTATTGTATTTTACTTTCTTTTCAAGCCCTTTATGTGGTGTCGCTAAGACGCCCGACTGTGGTATTTCTTTTAAAGCCCTTTTTGTGATGTCGCCCCGACGTCCGACTGTGGCATTTCTTTTAAGCCCTTTATGTGGTGTCGCTAAGACGCCCGACTGTGGTGTTTCTTTTAAAGCCCTTTCTGTGATGTCGCCCCGACGTCCGACTGTGGCATTCCTTTTAAAGCCCTTTATGTGGTGTCGCTAAGACGCCCGACTGTGGCATCATTTCCTTATATTTATTTGTTCACCTTTCGAGGCGTCGCTTCAGACACCCGATCGGTCTTCATTTATGTTTTGTGGGATTCCAGGCGGACTACCGCCGTTTCCCTTTTACTTACCTCGTTATGCTAATTTTTGAATGTACATTGGTGAATTAATCATGACGCATTCATGCATGCATTTGTTATATCTTACGTCCGAACTGTCTTGCGAGTACTTTCAAAGTACTCACTGGCTTGTTGATTTGGCCAGATGCTGACGAAGGCGATCTCATGGATGAAGAGTCCGATAGCGAGTCCGACGCCTAGAGGAATCCCAGTCAGTCTCGTGCGACCCTGGATTTGGTCACTGTATTATATCCGCTTCCGCAACCCGAATAAATTTATAGAGCCTCACCTCGACGCTCGATGAGATGCCAGTTTGAGAGTCGTGTTATCACATTTCCCCCTGTGTTATTCCACCATCACTTTATCCTCGAGTCAGTAGTATGCCACCACACCATTGTGTTATATCCGCCATTATGTATAATTATTGGCGCGCTTGTAATAATTTGTTGAGCAGCCCTAGCTCAACCCTGTAATATATCCTATGCTACTGGCTTATTGTATCAAGAATTTGTCTACCAGTGAGGAGGATTTCTCTCATACTGGACTCAAAAGATTGGTTTCTCAATAAATATTTTTATTGGAAAACCGGTCGTGACAAATGCCTTCCTCTAGGCCCAAATAATGGTGAAGTGTCATGTAGTCGACATTCACATAACACCACTAGAGGAGAGAAAACATACATCTCATCAAAATATCGAACGAATACCAAATTCACATGACTACTAATAGCAAGGCTTCTCCCATGTCCTCAGGAACAAACGTAACTACTCACAAAGCATATTCATGTTCATAATAAGAGGGGTATTGATGTGCATATAGGATCTGAACATATGATCTTCCACCAAATAAACCAACTAGCATCAACTATAAGGAGTAATCAACACTACTAGCAACCTACAGGTACCAATCCCAGACTTAGATACAAGAATTGGATACAAGAGATGAACTAGGGTTTGAGAGGAGATGGTGTTGGTGAAGATGTTGATGGAGATTGGGCCCCTCCCGATGAGAGGAGCGTTGGTGATGACGATGGTGATGATTTCCCCCTCCCGGAGGGAAGTTTCCCCGGCAGAACAGCTCCGCCGGAGCCCTAGATTGGTTCCGCCAAGGTTCCGCCTCGTGGCGGTGGAGTCTCGTCCCGAAAGCTTGCTTATGGTTTTTTCCTCAACGAAAGACTCCATATAGTAGAAGATGGGCATCGGAGGGCCACCAGGGGTCCATGAGGCAGGGGGCGCGCCCAGGGGTGTAGGGCGCGGCCCCACCCTCGTGGGAAGGGTGTGGCCCCCCTGGTGAACCTCTTGCGCTCAGTATTTTTTATATATTCTAAAAACTTCTTCTGTGAAGTTTCAGGACTTTTGGAGCTGTGTAGAATAGGTCTCTAATATTTGCTCCTTTTCCAGCCCAGAATCCCAGCTGCCGGCATTCTCCCTCTTTGTGTAAACCTTGTAAAATAAGAGAGAATAGGCATAAGTATTGTGACATAATGTGTAATAACAGCCCATAATGCAATAAATATCGATATAAAAGCATGATGCAAAATGGACGTATCAAGGATCTACGAAGCACTTTGGCAGTGGCACTACTAGGAAAAGGCCTACTAATGGCGCACCTGTTTTGGCTACTAATGGCGCACTACAGGTGCACCATTAGTACCACGCCACTAGAATATTTTAGTAATGGCGCACCATAGGTGCGCCATTAGTAAGCCATAGGTGCACCATTAGTATGTGGTATACTAATGGCGCACCTCATGGAAGTGCGCCATTAGTAACAATTTTAAAAAAAAATTCGTTTTTTCTTAATCTCAGGTCACTATTTCACATATGAGATATCCAACACATATATATACAACAAGCATCCATATAACAATCATATCCAACACACAAGTTTCATCATATATACATACATTGCCAACACATAGTTCCATCGTTACATATTACAAAAGTTTCACATTGTTCATCCAACACCGTTATCCATCAATTCACAAAAGTTTCACATTGATACAAAATAAAAACACAAATGGAAAAGAAGCACTCCATCCATGCAAGCTTCCGTGAATTAAATCAAATCTGCAAAATGATAAACAAGAAGTTAGAAGAAGAAGAAGACTAGAAGAATACTAGAAGAAGAAGAAAACTAGAAGAATACTAGAAGAAGAATAAGAAGAATAAGAAGAAGACTATAAGCTTATTATGTAAACTTGATCATTTTGTGCTAACATAAGTAATTTTCGAGCTAACCTATAGGAAACTAAGCATATAAGCTCTCTAAGTTAGCATATTAGAGCCAACTTAGGTAAAATGAAGCTTACCTATGTCATTTTGGAAAAGAAGAAGAATAAGAAGAAGACTATAAGCTTATTATGTAAACTTGATCATTTTGTGCTAACATAAGTAATTTTGGAGCTAACCTATAGGAAACTAAGAATATTAGAGATAACATAGGTAACTAAGTATATATATATCATTTTGGAGATCTGACATACATGACATAGTTCAGTTCTCATTGTTCTTCTCCTTCTCCTTCATCAGCCTGATGCGCCAAGAGCGGCGAGGCGGTGGAGGCAGCTGTGGGATGTAGTCTTGTACCACAATTGGCGTGGTCATGTCGCCCAGCTGTGGGATTGCCGGCGCCACCACCGGTGCGTGGTCATTGTCAGGCACCACCACCATCGTGAGGCCACCTTCAGGCAGGACGGGCACGACCATCGCTAGGTCATCCTCAGCCACCACCATCTCTTTCCCATGATCAGCCACCACCATCTCTTGCCCATGGTCAGCCACCACCATCTCTTGCCATTGGTCAGCCACCACCAGCGCTAGGTCATCCTCAGCCTGATGCCCATCGTCATCCTGCAGCTCCTTATCCCCACTCTGCTCCTCTTCTCCCGCACTCCAGTCCGGGTCATCCTTCTTGTTGTCTTTGCTGCTGCCAGAATCGCTGCTACTTTCGCTAAAGCCAGAATCGCTGTTGCTTTTGCCACAGCCATAATCGTTGCTGCTTTGGCTGTAGCCAGTGTCGCTGTTGCTGCTCCCATTGCCTGTCCAAATGCAACAATGACCGTTAACAATCGATGTGAGACAAAGCCAAATGTAGAGGAATAAGAAGAGGCGGAACGCACTAGCATCTTCGTCGTCAGCGTAGCGCATGCGACACATAGTCGCGTTGAAAACCTTCACGATGAGCATTGTGGCATCATCGTGGTACCTAAAGAGAAGAAAGTACCTGGTCCGCAGGTCCTAGGCAATGTAGAACTTCTCCCAGCCATGTCACAGGTACATGTGGCCCTCCTCGATCACCAACTCCACGTCCCACAGCCTGCGAACCCTGCTGCCGACCTGTCGGAGCTTCACATTATCTGGCGGATCTTCACCTAGCATGTTCATAAAAGTGTCAGGCAGCCTCTGCAATTTGGGACAAGGAGTGATGTAGCAAGCAACAGAGTTATCATAATGAGATGGGTGAAGGGGAGATCTCTCGTTTTATATACCTGCCTCGTGGCTGGTACTGAAGTCCCAAGTATGATACTAAAGAACTCGAAAGCATCCAACTCGTACTCCGGTGAGGCAGAGCAGCGGTGGCTGCTTCCCCCCATTTCTGATAAGCAGCAGAAGAGACCAATTAGTACCCTTACAACATTATCATACAACATTATAGCAGCATAAATTTTGAGCAGAAGATAATCAACTACACCAATGCACTTCCGAAGTTCCCGCTTCCCACCCATGATGTTGTTAAGCGAGGACTAGTGCCAAATGCATTTTCAGTACGAAAATACATCACAGGCCACTATGTTATTTAATATCATTCTTCTCGAAGACTAATGATTGTTACATCCTACTAAAATGATGTTCTGTCCTCACAGATGTCTCGTTGCTTATGAGGAAGCAACAAATAAACACTTGAAAAAAGCTCTCGTCCTCGAAGATGCATTCTTGGTTATATTACTGTTCTGAGTTATGTTGTTCTGTTATTTTATTTGAAGACATGAAGGGTTACTTATTTGAAGATGCTACTCCTAAGAAAGGTCAACTTTTCCATCATCAGCCTCTACAATTAAACAATGATGCATTCTTCCTTTTCCTTTCCATCTTCTTCTTCTCCACCTCTCTTCTTTTCTTGTTCTCCTTTTTCTTTCTTCTCCTTCCTCCTCCTCCTCTTCTCCTTCTTCCTTTCTTGTTCTGTTTTTCAACTTTTTTCTTATTCTTCTTCCTTTTTTCCTTTTCCCTCTTCTTCTACTTCTTCTTCTTTGTTTCTACTTCCTTCTTCTTCTAATTATCTAAACCTAAATCTTGCACTAACCTAAACCAACCACTAACCTAAACCTATCAATAACCTAATTAAACCTAAACAGCAAAGAAAAACAGTAGAAAAAAACAAAAAATGCTCACCTTGGCTCCGGGGGCAGGGGTGGTGGTGGATGGCCGCGGTTAGGGCAGTGGTGGCGGGCCTGGCTCCGGGGGGCGCGAGGCGGACGCAGGGGGCCCACGGCGAGCCTGGCTCCGGGGTCGGCACGGGCGCAAGGGCGGCGGCGAGCCTGCCTCTGGGGGCGGCACGGGCGCAGGGGCCGACGGCAGGTGGTGGGGACGGCGGGG